>NC_143142.1:85920000-86274000 GCF_059928025.1 Delphinapterus leucas
TGGATTTTCAGATTCATTGTCCACAGTTGGAGCTCAGTTGCACAGAGGAGGGAAAATGCTAGATCCTCAAATGGCCCCTGGTCCTCCTATGAAACACTAAACGATGAACTTCGGGCAGCATTATCATTGCAAAATATAAAAAATGAGGATTCGATGAGCTCAGTAGATTTCGGAGGTAAACTTCATTTATAAATGAGATTGACAAGAAATATTCCATGAAAACGTGTGGTGTCTGGATAAACAATTTATCTTGGGTGGTACAGACCAATCACTGCCCTTTCACCCGGTACACACAGGTTGTAATCCCACGGGGAGGGGCCATAGCATGTATTTACATGTGTTCCTTTGTTACTATTTTGTCAGCTACTTAAGGCTGCCCTGTTCTGCTGGGAGTGTGTGTGTGTGTGTGTGTGTGTGTGTGTGTGTGTGGATGGAGGGGAGGGCCTATAGGGAGAAGGTTTGGTCAGTCGCATTCATTCATTCACGAAAACATTTAAGCACCACCTGCTTCTGGTTTCTGAATATTTAAGTTTAATTTTGTTAATTATTATTTATTCACACAGAGTGATTCAAATAGTAAGAGACAGTTTTGAATGAAGACCGAAATATCTTTTTTTTTTTTAATGGTAGGCACGTCTTATTTTCTACTCACTGCATCTCTTTAGCATCACTGTTAGCAAACAATGGATAATTTTCTTTCATTGCTGATTATGTTAATATTATGATAATGTATTTAAAAACATCTAGTTGTGTAGTATACTTCAAAATTACTCTTAAAAAAAATGACGGTGTCGTGTATTTCCTATCGAGGGGCTGGTTATGTTTACTGTGTAGAGGAATTCATGGGGAGCTGTTCCAGTTCAAATACAAGTGCAGTTGGATTTGGGTGGACAGTTAAGAGAGTTTATGGTAATGTGCTGGAAAGTGTAATCAAGTTCAGAAAGTTTCTGTAGTATACATGCAGTTCAGTAGCTAGAACTATTTCAACGTAAGATGGTTTTCTCCCTAAGACTTGTAATTCCTTCCGTTATAAGAGGTTTTGGTGTTGTTTGCGTTCAGAAGTATTACTTCAGAAATCACTCTGTCGCACTCCGGTCGTTTGATGGGTACACGTGGTGGGTGCGGACCTTGTTAGCTGTTTTTCGCTCATGTGCCTCGAAGCATGTTGCAGCTGGAGAGGGGCTGAGACCTTCATCCTGGGCAGTGCCCACTCGACAGCATACTGCGTCGGCGGAGAATGGGGGAGGGGGTCTGGGCCGGGGGCGGGGGGGCGAGCAACGGGAGACCCCTGAGGTCTGGGTGGTGTTGGCTTGAGTGCTTCTGGAAAGGCACGGTTCCTAGGGCTGAGTCCCCGTTCACATTTCAGCCCGTGCATTTTCACTCCACCTGAATGCCAGCATCACCGTGGAGGAGGCTGGGGGAAAGGTTAACCAGTTCTGTGCTACCTGATGATGTGGAGGGAATGCCATCCGCAGAAAGTTCGCCCCTAGTGCATCTGTTCCGCCAGGCGAGCTTCCGCTGTGGAGTCGAGTCCTGGGCAGGGCTTTGCCAAGAGTCTGGCTGCCGAGGAGAAGGCAGGGTCTGGACCTCACTCCCTCTCTGAGCGAGGGGTGAGGCCTCAGGACCCAACACAAGGCTCCTTGGTTCTCAGGGGCTGGTGTGAACAGTGTCGCAAACAAAATATCCCGAGAACTAGATAATCATCGATGACGCGAATTCACGTTTTCAAAGAACACTTTCGACCACCACTCCCTCCGAGGAAAACAAAAACTTAATAAACTGCGTGGGATTTTGAATTGATTTCTTAAAAACGAGTTTCTCTCCCCCCGCACCCAGTTTTTCCTTTCTTCTGCTTTTTATTTTATGGACCAAAGGAAGCATTTGTTATAGCAGTTTTCTTACTGGGCAGAAAGAGGAAAATAAGGATTATTTGTATTTGGGGGGCATTAAGTTGTCTTCTGGATCATCTTTTTTTGGAGAATGGAATCCTTGTGCGGGTGTGTCTTTGTTGGGCCCTGTTCTCTCTTGCTGGACTGCAACTTTAATAATGCAAGACATTTGTGTCTCATGCAAAATATTATGCATCTGTGTTTCTACCTGTATGGGTGCGTCAAGCACAGCATGTTGTTACATGGATCGTGGAAAGAAGGGGCTTAAGGAGGTTGAGGATTCTCAAGTGGTAGCTAGCAGTCAGAGTGGTGACAGAATAATGACATATCTCAGGAAGACAATGTATATTGGGTCGATGGCTGTAAAAAGAAAGACCCAGAAGAATATAAAAATTTAAAAATACACTGAAAATTGAAAGAGGTGTGCTACCCAGTTGCAGTCATTGGGTTTTGGGGGTACATGCTTTCCTCCCTTCCCCCACTCCCCTCACCTTTTTCATTTTTGTCATCAAACCCCAATACACTGACTTTCTCCATAGGATGTGCGAGATGGTTGAATCGTAGACAGGGCTGATATTAGGAAGGGATTAACTGCTACCAAAACCCAGGTTTCAAACAAAAGCCAGGACAATTTAGGTAGATTAGAGCAAAGGAAAAAAAAAATATGTGCATAGGAAGGGTATTAAAGCTGACAGATGAACAGGGCGAGGGACGAATTTTCCTGCAGCAGCTGTGTCTGCCGCCATAATCTTGACAGGTGTCAATTAAGAATTACTGCCTGCTGGAATCATTTTTCCAGCCCAGCTGTCTACGTGTGAAAGAAATAACACTTTACCCTTGTCACTTTGTTAGTTCTTAGCTATAGCCTCGAAATGAGTGTTGGTGTGCTAATCGATAACTAGTGTATTAGCAATTTTGCACATTGATTTATGAAGGGGAGCGGCCCCTCCTGTACAGTTATTAGCTGCTGATTAAATGTGCCTATACCCAGCTAAGGGTGGATATATGTTCCCTGAGAGGCCAGGTCTAGAACAATCTTCCACGAGACTGTGGTTGAAAACACGTTCATCATTGTAGGTCGTGAACAAGACAAGCCCCACTTAGCCAAGGGCGGTAGCAGCACCTGTACACCTCGGGGGGCCGCGGCCCAGGTCAGCCTGCCCCCCTCCGTCCTGGGCTGCCCGCACCCACGCCGGCCTCTTATTGTTTTCTGGTTCCTCTCGGAAAAGCCTATAAAAGGGAGATGGTAAATTACCCCAGCACCAGGCTCAAGTTCACGATGGACAAAGGGCGGAAAGCGTTTTATTGGAACTTTCTTGAGGATGAGGTGGAGCCTCACGGAGAGCTACCTGACCAGGAGGGAAGTCAGGCAGTGCTGCCTGCTGGCGGGACTGTTTGCTGGCTTCCAACATCCGTGACCATGTAGATATTTTACTGTTGTGTTTTTTTTTTTTTTTTCAAGAATAACAACCGCAATAAAAATAGATAATGCTAGAGAATATTAAGAATTAAGATGACCGAAGACAAAACTGATTTGCCAAGAAAGGTTGAAAATATTTGTGAGTACGTTTGTGGTGCTGTGCTGGAACAGTTGAAATCATTTTTTAAATGATACTGTGTACTCAGTATTGATTTCGGGGAACAGTAGGCTGCTGGCGGAAAAGAGCACTGAAGGAAAGAATCTGACCTAAGAGATCAGGGTTGTGAAATGTAAATATCAGTTCGAATGTTTGATATATTTAATATAGTTAATGAAAAGGTGTAGCTGGGCAGAAGAGGAGGAGGTAATTTTTTTTTAAGGTTTTATCAATAGGGTTGGTAGAGGATGTCCTTACAAACAAAATAAAGCACCACTGTATTTTTCACCCGCGAAGGTATTTATTTATTAAGTTGATAACATTTTGAAAAGCAATGAATATAATTTTGGGGACAACAGTTTGCTGTTGCGATAACACTCCTTGAATTGTATACAGCCTCGCGAGATCATTTGTCCTTGAGACAAACTAAGCGCCATTGTTATGACATCAGTTAGGTGAAGTAGAGGTTAAATCCGAAGTAGTTCAGGGCCTTCCTTGCTGTAGAATAATCGTAATCTTTCCCATGGAGCCTTTGCTTTTTGATACAGCCATGGATTTTAAAGAATTCTTGAAGTCTTTCTTGCAGACTTCTTTTTTAGGGGAAAAAAAACAACAACCCAAGAACAACCCAGTGTTCTTTGGGAATGCAAGAGCCCTTTAAGAGCAGTGATACTTGATACAGTCCTTCTTGCTAGAAATTTTTCTAATAATGAAATAAGTGATGCGGTGACCGTTCTCTGCACACGTGATCCTGGTCGCATGCGTCTTAAGTGTGCCTTGTGTTGTGTGGTTCCTGTATGCCATAGGCGCAGAGGTGTGTACAGCACACTTGCCCACATACCTGTAGACATGGAAATACCTGTAATCTTTGCCTTGTCATATAGGGGAATGGCAAATCCCAGGGTCTGTTTTGATGCCATGCTGTCCAACTGTTTACATAACCCATGCTGAAATGTAAAAACCTCCGTACTGTCAGGAGTCAGGGGCCTCACACGCATTTCACAGCAAACTGAGCAAGGAAGAGTTTGGCTACATTTAAAAGTCCAGTTTGTTAATATTTCCTTCCAGAGGAGCCTTACAGAAGCACGAAACTCTACGCTTGCAGGCAGGGTCCTTCTGCGTTTAAAACACTGTGCTCTACATGTGGATACAGCAATAGTTGACACTGACTTTAAAAAAAAAAGGTTAGTTTTTTTGCGTGAGCCTATTTTCTTCGGGGTCATAGAAGATAGTGAAATGTGTATAGATAAGCAGCTGAACGAAGTCTTTCTTACATTTTAACTTCACCGGAGAAATATATTGTTAAATTTATGTACTTGGAAAAACCCAACAGAGCTGCTTACTGACAACTGGAATAAACAGGCCTCCAGTTACCATTCTTAATGGTTATTGTCAGGCAAGGGGAAGGGGATTGTTTCTAGAGAGGGTTTGGGGCTCAGCCCTGGTTTGGTGCTTCCTCCTTTCAGTCACCTGCTTGGATTTGCTGGTTGGGGAATATCTGGATTGGATTTCTGTTTTAATTAGCGTTAAATTGTTGAGAGAGTCCATTGTTTCACAGTACAATCAAACCCAAGCATTAAGATCGAATCCCAACTTTGATGTTCTTTTCACTTGGTCTTGCCTAGGAAGGCCTCTGGGCTCCACCGCCTGCTAACCCTTTGCGTGTTTCCCTCGTTTCTGGCTCTGCTTCTGTTGTTCGTCCACAGGCTGCTGCAACAGTAAGCAGGTTTTTGAGATGATAGACATTTTTTTCTTTCTCTGTCCATTGTGTTTTTCTGAAATTCTGCGCCAACACGGACAAGGATCTGTCTTTTGTTTTTAAAGGAAAAAAGTCGAGAATCAAAGACACGATTATAGATTTGACCATTTCTCTTTTCTCGGCAAAATGTAATCCAGGATTTCCTTATTCTCGTGATTGTGGCACATTCTGCAGGAAAATAGCCAAGTAGAATCCCTCCAAGCTACCATCACAGGACTGCTTCCCAGGCCTGTGTTTCTGCTCGCAGCAGGGCCAGCGTTAACCATACACATTGAACCCGATGTGCGTTTCCAAATTGGAAATATGGGCATTTCTGCCTCAACTTGCTAGCTGCAGTTTTAAAAGGTGTGTCCCGTAGTTCCTTTCTGGAGGAAATTAGCATATGGTAAATATAGGTCAAGTACTTACATGCTTATAAATTCCACTCTAAAGCTTGCTTGAAGGCGTGGATATATAGGAGGGAGTGATGAGCTGGGACTGAATCGAGGTTTAGAAAATTTGGTTGTAAAAAATCTCCTCAGTTTTTAGTTCAAAGTAAAGTGTGTCTTCAGCAAGACCAGATGATGAAATAAATTAAATCAGCAGTGAAGGTCAGCATACATTCTGACTTGGGAATGTGAACTTTTCAGAAACCTGTATTTATTACATTTTACTATTTTTAAAAGCCAGCTGCAAGATTCATAGCAAGAAATGGTACGACATACCATCGAACACTGAACTGAACTGAAGGCTCTTTTCAAAATGGTTAATACGCCTTATTGGCAAGTCATCCCTGGCGCTCGTGTCATTGTTACAGCACAGCTTTAAAATATATGGATTTAAAACGCAAGTATCGTGACTAATATTTATTTCAGGTACAGAATGTGTCACAGCAGTGGGCCATCCTATTATTAATGCAGTAAACTGTGTAATACTCTATAAGAGCCTGTCCTGCTTCAGTTCTTAGCGACATGAAAATAACAGTAAAACATGTCTGTTTTTTCCTGCTAAGCTTTATTGTTACCTGGGAAGGTACTGGCATCCGGAAAAGCCAAATGCAGACAAGTAATGTGACCATAAACCATGCCTTAGCGTTACTATGCTGTGCAGAAATCTCTTTGCACTGCCCCCCCAAACTTGGAGAATATATATATTTTAAAAAATTTTAAAATCGAAGGAAACTGCTGTAACTCCAGAAAGTAATTGGAAATAAACAGTCTAATAAATATTCGGAGTCAGCCAGGAAGTAACTCAGATTGTTAGTACTCAGTGAATTACACTCGAAACACTGATAACATTTATGAAAATAGCGCATGGGGGGGGTTTGAAAGGAAGCAGCACACTGTCTGTGTTTTACAGCTGCAGTTTGCGTGGTTGTGAGCCAGGGGATGGGGTTACCTTGCCGTGTTTTATTTTGTGCCGGAGCAAAGTTGCCTTACTTTTATTCAGCAGGTATTGAACTCATTATTTGGCATTATGTGTCGATTTAAAATCGAGAATAAGAATTTATTTTAGAAAAAGGAAGCAAAAGGAATCTCATATCTAGGCGAATTGGGAGATGCTGAGAGGGATTTTTGAGCGTGTTTGCCTCCCACTTTTCATGAACTGGGAAAACGAGTGTCTCAAAAGCTCTCAGAGAAAACCAACTTGGAACTGCGGTGATCACAAAAGAGCCTTGTCTCCTGTCTCTCTTCAGCTCCTCCCCTTTTCCATGCTCAGTCCCTGGGAGCTGGTGTCATGGGGCGGAGGAATGGTCCCAGACCTTCCACCGGTTCAGGTTCAAGGCCCTTGACACCTACCTGTGCCCAGCCCCGCGGGGATGGTGGGAGGACCGGCTGGGTCCCTCTTCCCCCTGCCACCTTCTGAGTTACTTAACAGGGGATGCTAAGGGCTGGCTTTAGGGAGGCTACGTTTAAGCCGAGTTCTCAGACACTCCCCGCCCCCCATCCTGCTCTTTTTTTATGGAAACACATTCAAATCCAGTAGGTGCTGTGCGCATGGTAACCGAATCCCCAGGTTCTCAGGCGCTTCTCTGGAAGTCGGAGCTTGTGGTGTTTGGCTAAATTTCTGGGAGTAGCTGGCTGAAGGCATTAGACTACTGAGAGTCTGGCTGATTCCCAAAGGGTTTCTGCAAATTAATCACCCTCTGAGCTAAATTTGTTTATAGACGTATTTGGAATGGAGGAGATCGCGTGGGATGCATTCTCTCCATTTGTTCTGCGGAACACCTGCTCAAAGTGTTAGATGGCAGCGGCCCTTCCATTCCTCCTGGTGCTGCAGGACCTGGTATCTCCTGATGGCTGCAGCAGTGATGACAAAGATAATACATTTATGCCTCCGTTTTTCCTCCTGGGAATCCAGGGCCCTGAGTTATCTCCCCAAGAGTTGAGGTGGTCCAAGGGCTTGAGGGATACGTGGAGATTTTATATATGTATAAATTCGTGTGTCTGTTTCTATAGCAATTGCTTCTTAAAAATAATTTAGTAGTTTAATACAAAAGCAGTAGATGGATTTTTATGTGCTTGTAGAGGGAAGTTTTTTTTAAGTTTCACACATGTTCAGTTTTAATGGGTAATAATTACATCTTTGTGTTTTGATGTCAGGCTGGTTATGAGGCCTAATTCTGCAGGCAGGCTCCTCATTGATTCACTGGGAACCGCTGATTTGGGAGAGACAGGGAAAGAGCTGCAGGCCAGGATCCCCTTCTGTTTTCAAGACTAGTTAACACTTAAGTGGCTCCTTCAGTCCCGTTTCTGCAGACACATTTGTTTTCCCAGCCTTTCTTTCCAGGCCCTGGAATCGAATACACATATGGTTTTGTGGTTAGGTCGTTTCTGAAAGGCGGATTCCTTAAAAAAAAAAAAAAAATTGACCCCCCCCCCCTCCCTGCAACCAACCCTCTTGCTAGGCATCTTTTCCCCACCTCCTGACTCCAGTTTGTGGCTTGCAGGCCTGAGTCACTGCAGCTCTGCCCTGTATATGCAGGGAAGACAGTAAAAATGAGCGCTAATCAATCTTTCTGGGAGAAGCAATGGGCGTTAGAAGGCCGCTATCCTGTGACTAAACACACCCCTTTTATGGAGTGTTGGTACTAATAAAGGACAGCTTATTACTGAGGCAGAGACCAAAGCCTGGATGAGGTCAACCCTGACTGACATTCATCAGTCATTGTTAATGATACTTTTTCCCGTGCTTTCTAAGGGATTCTGAGCACAGTGCAAATCATTCGGGGTCATTCATAGTTCATGTACCCACAGATGGCAAAGGTTTTGAAAGACTTTGGTTTAAACTTGTTAAAAAAAAAAAAAAAAGGATCCTCACTTTTTTTTTTTTTTTTTTAAAGGAAGGGAAAATACTCCCAAACAAAACATAGATTTTTCTTATTGGAACGTGCTCATGTTCTTTCAACCTAATAGATGTTTTACACACTATGGTGCTTGTGCATTATTAAAAGAGACATAAATTTATGTTTTATGACGTCTGTCTTCTTTAATTATTACCTTTGATGTCTATTGGTGACTAAAGAGAGCTTAACAGGATTTCTTTCTCTTCTTAAATTTCGTGTCATGAAACCCAGCTAGTCCCTGACACATGTGTGTTCCTCACCTTCAGGATTATTTTATAAATCCCTTTCTGATGAGCGGAAGTGTCAAATCAAGGACAGGTCATAAAGTAAAAGTATAAACCTTTTAAAGAGGGACCTTGGTAATATATAAACATTCTGCACACTATCTGAATTTTTTATGGACTAAAGAAAAATTATATTTCAGCTGGAGGAAGGGAGAAGTTTCAACATCAGCCTGTGTTTTAATGTATGATTTTTTTTCCCCCTCATGCTCTTCTTTATAGCCATGGAAGAAACCATTGGTGTTCGAGGCGATTTTAAACATTTTGACTCGATTTGGAGCCCGCCTGTGAATTGTACACGTTTAAAGTCAGAAGGCCGACTGTACATTGATTCTTGAGCCCCGTGTTGTACACCAGGGGAAGCCCCAGATGTGGGGCAGAGGTCTGGGTCTTTGTTCTTTCACTAAAGTTTTTTTTCTTTTCTTCCCCGAACCTCAGTTTCCTTACTGTAAATGAAGGGTTTAGATTATTAGAGGCCCCCCCAGAGGTTGCTACTCTACCACTCCATGATCCACTTAACCCATCTTAGCACCCTGAGTTGGAGGGCGCAGCTATCATGAAGCAACAGCTGTCCCTTTTGTTTTTTATAAAAGCTGGTTGTGCACAGAGAATTTGTGTATGGTAAAATTCGAGTTTCTTTTTACTTGTAAAATTGGAAGTAAGCTGAAGCTGACATCAACAGCTTCCGGGCCCTTCTGCCATGTGTGTGTCAAGGCATATGGAAGTATGTCCCCTCACAGAAGACCCAGAAGTCGGACCGGGTGGAATTCTTGGTAGCAAGAGTGTGTGAGACGATTGCTCGTGATGATGGGTGAACAGGACTTTGGGAAATGCTTCCTGGGTTCCCTGCATCTTAAATCGTGGAAGGGGAGGCTGGAAACCTGACGGCGGCTTTTTCAAGTGAAATGGCTTACTCTTTGTTACGGGACTATGGGGTATTTTGAATTGACTTCAGCAGGTGTTTTTTGACCATCTACTGTGTGCAAGCGAGGCGTGGTGGTAGGTGAGTGAAACTTTGGAACTCGCAGCGATGTCATCGGAGATGTGGCTTCTTTTTTTTTTTTAATTAATTTATTTTGGCTGTGTTGGGTCTTCATTGCTGCGCGCGGGCTTTCTCTAGTTGCGGCGAGCGGGGGCTACTCTTCGTTGCGGTGCGCGGGCTTCTCATTGCGGTGGCTTCTCTTGTTGCGGAGCTCGGGCTGTAGGTGCGTAGGTTTCAGTAGTTGTGGCTTTTGGGCTCTAGAGCGCAGACTCAGTAGTTGTGGCACTTGGGCTTAGTTGCTCTGCGGCATGTGAGATGTTCCCGGACCAGGGCTCGAACCCCTGTCCCCTGCATTGGCAGGTGGATTCTTAACCACTGCGCCACCAGGGAAGTCCCAGAGATGTGGCTTCTAACAGTTCCTTCCATGAAGGTGTACATGTGACTTTCCCAACTGCGAGTGGGCCCCTTCTCTGTCCGTAACCTCAGCATGTCCTTTTGAACATCAGAAGGGACCTCACAACCTCAGCAGGTCTTTTGGAGACAAGGAATGGGGATCCCGTTTCCTGGAAATGCAGCCGACCGTCCACACATTATGTGCCCAATGGGAAAGGTGTGCCTGACTGGGCACATCCTGAGTGTGCAGCCCAGAGCCCTTAACCGGAGATGCATCCTGCTACTGGGTTTGCCTTACTGCTGTTTCTTAGGAGGAATAGGGATCCCTCCAAGCCATAAGTGCTCTGAGAATAGCTTCTCCATGTGGATTTTTGGGGCATGAGTTGTTTAGAACTCAGCCCAACGAAAGCCACTTGGTTGAGAGGCAGGCTTGCTCTGCATGAATGTCAAATGTCAATTTGTTTGTTAAAACGTAAGGCTTAAAGTATAGTCTGTGCTAAACAATTAGTTTGGAAATAAGTGCTATCTCTGGGAAAACCCCCATAAGGGGGATCAGATGTAAAAGATGTGCAAGAGGAAGTGGTGTGTGTGTGTGTGTGTGCGTGTGTGTGCGCAAAACTAGCAATGTATTTTCAAGGCAAAGTTATATATACAAATGTAAACAGTTGGTTGCAGCACACAAATGTCTTGAACATTCAGACCACATAAGACCTGAGAGGGAAAAAAAAGTATTTGGATGTAGCTGTTCGTACATTTCATTTTCCTGACACAGTCAGTAGATGGTCTGTCTCCAAGGAATGGGTCTCTCTCTGCTCCCCGCTCCCCCCCTCCCCTGTTTTTCTAGAACCTTCCACCGTTCCCATTGGTGAGCCCACTGAGTCTTTGCTTCCTCCCTGATTGCCCTCTGGAAGACATCTATCAGGCACTGTCTTATCTGTTTGTAAGGCAGCTCAGGCCCCAGATTTAAGTCATGGGTTCTGGCTACAAGTTAGAGTGTGATTAATAATTGACTAATGTAGCTTTTATTTATCACAGGCTAGCACATTTCGCCATTACTGAGTTAATTTATGTTAAGTGTAAGCTGTCGTTCAATCTGTTTTTCAACCTTTTTTTTTTTTTTTAATCCTAAGTCTATCTTTCACTTTTTGAGAAACAAAATCCTTATACAGGGTACAGGCTCGCTCGGTGCCAAAAAGTTGATTTCCTTTTCACTGGAGCCATACATCACCAGCCCTCCCAGCTGCGCCGTCAGCCTGTGACAGAATGACATGTGTCATTTATCAAAGGGGCCAGGCTGGGCCTTGGGAAAGGCTGCCGACAAAGCCTGAGAGAGTTCATTTTGCAGTCCCCTCCTACCCTCTGTAAGCCCCTTGCCAGGAAAGCCTGTGATGTTTCTGTCTTCACAGCATTACTGTAAGTCCTTCAACCTTCACGGCATTAACCCTCCTCACCTCAGCGCACAGCAACCATACAGGGTCCAGCCGGAGGGGGTCTGAGACCCCAGCAGGGGCTTGGTGCAGCCTGGGATGCCCCCCCCAATTGCTGTGTAGGTACACCCCACAAAGCGCAGCCTCTCCTTTCTCCTCCCACTTTTCAGTGACTTTAAGAATTCAAACCCTAAGTTTTCCCGAGCACAACAAGGTCAGAAGCATGAAGAACAGAGATAAAGAGTCTCCCTTGTATTAAAGAAAGTCGGTCCCCCGCTCCTCCCAGCAGAAGTTTGGTCTCTTTATTTTAGGGCTTGCCTGGTGAGTGTTGTACTCCAAGCTATTTTTGACACCACCTACTAAAACCCAATAGATGTTTCTTCTCCTTTTCTGTTGCTTAGAATCTGTAACCCCATCCCTGCCCCCGCAAAGACAGTGATGGGGTTCGGTGTCACCCTTGCTTGAAAGGATATGTTTTGAGGAGGAAGAGAAAAGGCTACCCTTACCCCCCAGATTGCATACTTTCCCTGTGAGTCCCGAAACCAACCGAAAACAACCAAAGTGAAAAGGAAGGGAAAAAATCCGCCAGAGGGGAGTGCAGTGTTAAAATATAAAAGCATTTGGTTAAAAGGAAAAAAATTTTTTCTCCCCCTTGAAGGGAAGAGTTTTGCACTTTAATCCTGTGTGAGAACGTGAGAAAAGTGATTGTTTCTCCCATCGCTACCCCTTTGTACTTTGTGTCCTCCCAGGACTGAAGTTATTTACAGCTTCAGATATCATTTAAAGAGATAGCTAAGCAGACTGTTCCCTCAGCCAGGAACTTTCCAGAAAGAAGTCCTATAAATTAGCCATTGCTCAGGAGTGGCTGTTTTCTAGGCAGAGCTGGCCCTTTCATTTGTCTACATAAGGCTAATTTATTTTTGCAGCCAGATGTGAGCTGACAGCCCTCACTCAGAGCTTCCTTCTCCACCGTCACGAGGTCAGGAAAACAGTCACGTTTCCCATTTTACAGAATCCCCATCAACATTATTGAAGATGGATGTATCTTTAAAGCAAAGATTGATTGTGGATATCGGAGTTATGGTGCCATTTATCATGGTGAATATTATTTAGACTTGGGTTGTACAAGGCTGTAACTTGAGACCCAGCCAGGGGAGGGACAATCTGGAAATGCGAATCCATGAACTTTAATAGATGGATGTTTTTTTCAAAGCTCAACTCACTATAGCGTGATTTACTTTTCTTACAGAAAGGAAACAAGCATTTCAGTTTTAAAGGGACAGCACACCGGCTTGTCCTGTTGAGTGGGTTCCCGCCCCAAGGCCTCCCCGGGGAGGTGTAGGCCAGTCAGAAGTGCTGAGAAAGCGAGGTGGCCCAGCCCGTGGCCCTGCAGACCTGCCTTAAAGCCCAAGCTCCAGAGCTTCCTTATCCCTGTAGGACTCCGATCCGATTGTATTAGAAATGGAGTTGCACCCCAGAGCGTACCGTTATCAGGGAAACGGTTAAGGTGCTATTTATTTGAAGCCAGCTAGCCTCTCCTAAGTGCTACAGATAGCGACCATTTATATTTAGGGAGACAAATGAAGCTGAAACGCTTCTGTGTCAGGAGCATGAAGCTTTGGGGAGAATGCGCAGTTATCTCCGGGTGTCTAAAGGTAGGAGCATATGCAGTGGAAGGCGTCTCATCGACCTAATTAATAGCAGCTTTTCTCACCTCGCTTTGCTGTGCCGGAGTTTCTGATGCTGGCTCAGCTGGGGGCTAAGGGATCTTCCCGCCCAGGATCAGGGCATCAAAAGTTCAACCTTGCAAGGACTGGCTCTCCTATCTCTGTTCTTAGAAAATTGTAGCACTGGACATCCTAGTGGATTTGCAATTCCTTCGTGGGGTGGATCCCGGAAGCTCGAGTGTCAGCACACCCACCCGGGGGGCGGAGGGCGGCAGGGGGTGCTCGCTTCATTTCGGACAGGTCACTCCACCTGCCATACCTGGGTCGAGAGCATTGTCTGCCTGGGGCATGGCTCTTTTGCCCCTAACTCATTTATTTGTTGCTAATGTTGCTTGATTTCTTTTCTTCCATTTCAGGGTGGTGGGTGCAGATGGTGGGTGGAGGAGCTTCTGAAAGTGAGGCTCAGCCCAGCTGGGCGGGTGTCGGGCAGCTGCGCCTTGTCCACCCTGGTGCCGGCCTGACACGGGGCCCCGGGGCCAGGTGCTCTCCGTGGAGCCGGGTCGCGCTGACCTGCAGAGGGCCGCCACCACTGGCCCCAGAGCAGCTCCAGCAGAGGGCTGCCACCACTGGCCCCAGAGCAGCTCTGAGGCTCAGACTGTCACCTGGACTAACTACCCTTCCCGCCCTCTTCGGGATTTAAACATAGACAGTTCCTTGCAGTTGTGCAATGCACTGAACCCAAAGTCATTCCTTCTTTTCAGCATTGGAAACTAATCAGCTTTCAGGGGGTGCCCAGTCTGATGGGCACATGCCAGGCTGCGGGACTCCCCAATGCTTGTCTCTGTTCGTAAAGTTGCTCCAGGGTGTGTGTGTGTCCCCGGAGATGCTGGGCTCCGAGAGGGCAGGACCGCCTAGTCTCCCTTCCCCCCGAGCCCAGCACAGCGCGCTTGTCGGGTGACCGCGCACCTCGGTGAGAAAGGCCTGGCTCCTCCAGGACAGGGGAATGGGGCGGCCGCCACGTCCAGCAGGCTGAATGGACCGGCGAGCAGTGATGGGAGGGGATTGGGAAACAGGAACCTTTTTTCCATTTCAAACCGCTAACCCAAGTCTGCGGTGGGATGTTTCTCTTGGGAGCAGCCTTCCTGTGCTATCGATGCACCTTAAAAACAGAAAACCGAAACCCAGTGTAACAAAAAGACAGGACCAAAGAAAAAGGGTGAAATGAATTTCTGGCACCCGCTCTTTTTTTTTTTTTTTTTTTCCGGCTGCACCGTGCGGCATGTGGGATCTTAGTTCCCTGACCAGGGATCGAATCTGTGCCCCCTGCAGTGGGAGCTCGGAGTCTTAACCGCTGGACCGCCAGAGAAATCCCCTGGCACCCACTCTTGAATGTTAGGTAGAGAAGGTAAAATAACGCCTGGAAAAGTAAGGGCATCCGTGTACTGGCGGACGATGTGGGTGTTTTAAAGGACAGATACCAAGCTCTCCCGTCAGTCTCGTTGGGGCACAGGTCTGTGTTTATTTGCAAGCTAAGAGCACATTCTTGGCCTTTTAGGGACCTTTGAAATATCTGCAAACAGGAAGTAGCCTATCAAACGCGTATGAATCGTGGCGTCCATGATGTTGGCTGAGGTCAAGTCATTACACTAAATATACTGTAACCATTATTAATGCATGGGCTCCTCTGCCGTCTGGGTGATGATGTAGGACCACCGCTTCCTGATTAAAAGCTGTGTGTGTAGGGGGGGATTCAGCACAGCCCCCCTCTGGCTTGTAATGCCGGGCAGGCGCTCAGGAAGTCAAGTTTCTGACCGTGAAGCCTGTTCACACACACACACACACACACACACACACACACACCTTACGGAGGGGCCCGCAGTTTCCAGGAAGATGGAAAATGGGAACAAAAGTGCCCGAACTTCAGCAGACACAGCCATGCATCCTTAAGGAGGCCAAATTTATCACGGCGCATTATGGAGTGCAGCAAATGTCATGAAAACCATTGTTTTTTAATTTTTTTCTTGGAGCGTTTGAATGAGGTGATTTATGGGAGTTATCCATCTTAAGGGTCATCCGTCATTTTTTAGTTGCTAGGCAATCAAACCAGCAGCTGTTTGCTTTGAATCAAGCTGAAGCGTTGTCAGTCACCGCACGCAGGTATGACCTTAGTGGTTGAACACATCATGTGTGCAAAATTAAAGAGTTGTTGTCCCTCTTCCTCCAGTCCCCCGACTGCCCTGCCATTTGTTGGGGGTAGCACGGGCCCTTCCTGGCTCCTCTGAGAAAAAAAGGAACAAAGGAGCGGATGGAAAATGCCTGGACGGGAAACTCGAAAATATCCTTTAAACACTGTTTCACCCCTTCCATGTTGGTGCTGCGCAGGGGGACTCAAATGAGTGCCACAAGGAGATGGGAGGCGAACCAGATGATTTATAGTATTTCAATAAGCCAGTTGAAGAAAAGCAAACATCAGTTCGCTGGTGGGAAAAAGCAAACCCCAGCTGTTCAGCACACAGCCCAGGTTGGAGGCCAGTCCGACAGCGTTTGGGGGTTGGCAGTGGGTGCTGTGAGGTGAGATGCCGTTTCTGTCCTGTTGGGTCCCAGGCGGTGGGTGTGTGGCCATTGTCCGCTGGCTCCTTCACTGGGACCTGTGGCTGCTCAGCTTGGAGTGGACTCCAAGCCTTGCTCGTCACGTCACCGCCGTGTTCTGTTTCTGCCAGGTCCCGGTGTCTGCTGGGGTCCTTCTGATTCTGCATCTGTCACCCCCACCCCCCAACCAGAGCATTTAGAGTCTCTCTGAAGCATTGCTGACATTGAGGGGACAGTTCTTGGTGTAGGCAGTACACCAGCCAAAGTGTAGGCAGTAGTACCTCCCTGTACCCTGTACTGAATTTTAGATACTCACAGGGCTCCAAATAGTTCCCCTAGCAAGGAAAACAAATGCATATTGTGACCTATTTTTAATCATTTAGGTCAGATTCCCAACATTTGTGAACCTTCCAAGTAGGGATGTTTCCTTTGTTTCTCAGTTGGGATTGTAATGTATCTACACAGGGAATTTACAGCAATAAATCCAAATTTGAGGCAACTGTTTGTCACAGAATAGATCTTCTTTAATTCGAATTACCTGGAGGGTTTATTTACTTGATTTTGCTGGTGGATATTCAGACCATGTAGCTGAGAGATCTTTAGCATGTATTTTGGAAAGTCTAAAATAAGTTTAATTTGGGAATTAGGTTTGCCTTACTCAATTTGTCATCAATTTTCTTTTTTCATTTGTTCATTGGTTAGGTATTTCTGAGGGTATGAAACATTTCCTTCTAGTGGATAGTTCTGCCAGTTGGAAAAGAGTTTTCCGATCATGGCTTCTCATGTGCCCAGTATATACTGGGACTCCAGGTAAACTGTAAAGGGAGTCCTGGTGCGTTCCCCGCCCCCAGACAACCGGTGGGGAAGTTTCAAGGGAGGACCCACAGTCCTTTACCTGAAATCCTTGAGATTTTGGAAGTCAGAATTTTTTAGGTTTTTGAAAAGAACTTCAGTGCCTATATTGTCTGTTTGTTGCATCCTCATCTTAATGAAACGTGGATTTTCCTACAGTGAAACGTATGAATATTCACGGTACTTGGAGTGAATAAATAGAGACCATGTACCCTCGTGTGCTTTTGGGTCGGGTTTTACTGTCAGTGAGGTCAGGGCAGGCTAGACTTTCCATAACAAAGTTAGGAGAAACCCTTAAGTTCTCAGAGCTGTTTGGATTTTGGAGATGAGGGGAGAGGTTGTGGGTCATGTCGTGCACGGGCCCATTTCACAGACCTGCCTGTCGTGGGAGCCACACGTCGTCCGTGGCTTGGCCGCTGCCTCTGAGGTTCTGAGTCCTGGGCTGGTCTCACCTCTCACTCTCTCCTAGCGGTTCTCCCATGCCCACAGAGAGGAGTGATATTCGTTATATCTGCAGCCTTCCAAAGCCTTCCTGCTTACTCATTTAAAACTTTGAACTGTAGAAACATACTTTACGGCCAGTATATTCTCCTGCGTCTCGTGAAGTACAGCCTCCTCTCATCTTTGGGGAGGAATCTGGAATAGCATGTAGCACAGTTTACTTAGGGAGGAAAAAACAGAAGCCCTCTCTTAACAAAGCTCCAAATGTTCCTGTCGATTTTCCTGGTGAATATATAAATACAGTAACAATACTAAAATGAGGGCTTTCCCAACCATCCCACGCCTGTAAGAAATGCGCTGAGACGCACACCACGTTCGGGCCATTGGTTCTGGGTGACCAGGGTTCACACGTGGGAATCACAGACGTGCCGGGGTCCTTTCCTTTTTCCGGCGGGGTAGGATGGGGTGAGTCAGCCCGTGGATTGATATTGACGATCTGCAGTAACTCGCAGAATTTTGGAGTTTAAAGGACCCTGTAAATAACTTCCTTTTTGAGGGGTTGTATCGAGCTGCCTTCCATTTCTCACTCGGGAAGACTGTTCGTCCTTTGAACTGTTGGACGGTCCACACTGAGGTGCTCATTCACTGCACACCTGCGTGGCCGCCCTGCTCCCCGTGTGGGATGCAGTACACAGACTGGTAAGGCTTCCTTTGTGCAGTGGGTTGGCAGGATTGATTAATTGATTTTTAAAATGCTTAAAAAAAAAATACCCTTTCTAGGGGGCGCCTAAGAGTGTAGGAGTATTTGTACATCGCCTGTATCCCTTTTTGCTGTCTTCTTTGAAATGCAAGGCCACACCCGGCGTTTTGTTCTCTTTCAGATTCCACATCATGTCATTGAGAAGATGCTAATTTTAGATGGGCCCCTCTCTACACAGACAAGAGCTGAAATATATCCTGTAAGTGGGGGGATCTTCCGCATCCCACGTGTACATGATGGCTGGCCACGTGACTGACCGGGCCAGGCTGTGGGCCAGAGACACGGGGTGGCCCCTCGGAGCCTTTATTGCACTTTGAAATTCCAGCTGCTGGTTCCCTGCACACCTTCCCGCCAACCTGCAGCTGCTCTGCCTTCTCCCAACCCCGATTCTGCTCATCCTTGGCTCTCCTGCCCCTTTACTTCTCTCTCCTCTACCTCCTCTACCAATTTCCAATGACACTTGGCTTTCAAAATGTTCCTCATAAAATCTGTGCACACTTTTTAAAAGTTATTTTGCAGTATCTGCGCTCTTCAGAGGACAATTGCTCCAAAATCTAATAAGTCATAGTAAATATAGTTCCGGACGATGGGTTAGTGGTGATGCTTTGGGAATGATAACTGCTTTGCCAGGGCTTTCGCGTGGTTATTTGAAAGGCTTTTTTTCCCCATTAAACTTTGTATCTTTTGTTTTTGAGATGGCCTTCATTAGTGTGCTTGTGTGCTACTTCTTGGGTACCAACGCCCATTCAGAAAATGGTTCTTGATATTTCCATTAAGTTTTCTGTTAAATATGACGTATTTATACACACACATTTCTATAAACTTAGTTCAAGGGTGTCAGTAAGAATATATTTTTTTCTCTTCATATTTGCTGTTCATAAAACACTCGAGGGAGAAATTGTGATATTAGGGTGGGTTTTTAGATGAGTTTTAGGTCTTGTGGTGGATGGCAGTGCCTTTTCCTTTGACTTCTCAGTAGAGCCAGCACATGGAAGATTTTTTCTATCGAGAAACTGCTTTTATTACTAGTGACAATATCGATAATTATTAGCTTCTTTCCCTTGTGAGTGACGAAGGTATTAAGCCGCTGCACCCAGGTTTTCCAGTTGCCAAGAGCCGGTGGTACACCCACCGCACCTGTGCTGGGAGCTGCTTCACACGCGTTATCCTGTGTGAGGTTCAATCCAGGCGCCTTCCTGAGCGCACCTCAAGCTGCCTTAAATCCTCTTGGAACCAGAGATAAATATTGAAATAAATAAGAAATAAATATGGACCTGAAACCTACAGTCGCGTTTTGCTGTCTTGACATGCAGAGCTGGGTCACTGACTCTCATTATTATTTCTTGGGAACTTTCCGGGGTGACCCCAGCTTGTGCATTGATGCCATTGGGCAGAAAACACTGGGATGGCTTTAATCTCAACCCCCAAACTGACCATCCCTGAATCCTTAGAGGGGTCCTATCCTTTTCCTTAAACGTTAGATTTCGCCACTGTGAATCGGGACTGTTCTAACTCATACTGATTCCTGCCTCAGAGTTCATGGGCTCATTTCTCCAGTGTTCGCTCGTTGGTTTATTTTTCCAGTAAATATTTATTTTGAGCACCTGCTGGTTTCCAGGAAGGAAAGGAAGGTCCTTGAGCTAATGGATCTCACACTAGAGTGAGAATATTTTGAAAACTAAAGTGGTTATCAATATTAACTTTACCTAAAATATTTTATCATGCATCCTGTGGATGTAAACGTTTCATTGATGAAATAAATGTGATCAGGATTGAATATGGGAAACAAAAAATCCATTTTCCAGTTTCTCTCACCTGTTCTTTCCTCTGT
This sequence comes from Delphinapterus leucas, assembly GCF_059928025.1. Lineage (NCBI taxonomy): Eukaryota > Metazoa > Chordata > Mammalia > Artiodactyla > Monodontidae > Delphinapterus > Delphinapterus leucas. The sequence goes on from NC_143142.1 coordinate 85,939,774, forward strand.
GGCTCCGCGTAGTTCATCCATAATCTGCCTGTTACCTTTGCCAGGGACAGCGGGGAGGCCACTCTGCTTCCTGCGGGGGGTTCCTCTCACGTCACTTCCTGCGGGGAGGCCACTCTGCTTCCTGCGGGGGGTTCCTCTCACGTCACTTCCTGCGGGGAGGCCACTCTGCTTCCTGCGGGGGTTCCTCTCACGTCCCGAGTCCCTTCACACCAGCTCTTCCAGCTTTAGTTGGAAGACAGCTCTCCCTGTAGCACGGCTGACTCTGGCCGTACTCTCTTCAGATCAGAGTCCTCTTTTTGGCCATTGCATCTACATCTGTGTCTAATAGAGAAATTCTGTGTGATACATAGTGGGCATGTGCTAAGTGCTGTGAGCACTGCTCATCACCAGTGGCCCTGCTGGTCACACCCAGTGGCCCTGCTGGTCATCACCCGGTGGTCCTACTGATGTTCTGAGGGTGTTGGTGTGTCTTAGTCCCTCCCCATGTGACAGATGCGTCACACATTCTTCCCTGTGGCCTCCCCTGGAATCATTAAGGTAGGTAGTCAGGGTATTTGCAGACCCAATTCTAGAAAATTCTCACCTCTTTAAAACTGCTCTGCAGCTGTGTCTTCCTGTGCCTCTTACTGGGGACGGGATGCAGCTGGACCAGAGGTAGAAAGCCTGCTGCCAAATTGCATTTCTTTTTCTTTTCTTTTTTTTTTAAACTTTTTATTTTTTATCGGAGTATAGTTGATTAACAATGTTCTGTTAGTTTCAGGTGTGCAGCAAAGTGATTCAGTTATACATATATCTATTCTTTTTAAAATTCTTTTCCCATTTAGGTTGTTATGTAATCGCATTTCCTTTATGACAGTATCTCCAAAGTTGCATTTGCACCTGGGGGCATTAGATTATAAAACACATGTTTAAGGGACAAATTCAGTTATTTGGTTATAAAATATTGTGTGGCATTCTTCTCAGTGCACCTTTGCAAATGCCAACATCTAATAATAATAATAGCAATGATAGTAGTGGACATTTTCTCTTAAAATTTAAGCTCCGTGGGGATAGGGGTTTGTCTGTTTTGTTCATTGCTGTCCACGTGGTGTCTGGAACGGTGCCTGGGAAATAGTAGGTGCTCAATAAATATTTGTAGCGTGACCGTATTCCTGCACACTGCCCTCGCATTATGTAATTTAATTTTTACAGCGATCCTACTCTTATCTCCATTGTATAGAGTGAGGCTTACCGAAGTTGGGGTCATGTAGGTTGTCTCGAGGTCATTGAGAATAAGATACGTAAGGTCACACAAATCAAGCCCAGAAGGTTTGATTCCTTGACCTCTGAAACCACCCATATGTTGTTCATGTTTTAATTTTTGTCACACAGCTCCCTGGAATCTGTCTCGGAATGTTGGGGTGTGGGGTAGAACTCTGCAGGGAGCTTCGGGCTGAAGCCTGGATAATCCCTGGCCCTTCTGCTCACCTGCTGCAGCTAGCGCCTCGGATTCTTCAAGTACAAACCAAAGGAGCTGGACCAGAGGATTCCTGAGCTCTGTTCTCCTTTGAAAGTTGCGTGTCAGAGTGGTTCCTGCACCATGGTTGTGAATCTTTCTCATGCTCCACGTGTGAGATGAGAACAAACATCTTACCCCTCACCTGCATATACGTATATGTGTGTACATACGTGTACGCATGCGCACACACCAACACACACACAACACACACTCACACACACACACACTATTTTGTTTGTTTCTGTTTCTGTTTCTCCAGTGGCAGCAACATGATTTTGAGGGAGAGCATGGATGTTCTCTAACACCTCAAGCTCAAAGGTTAGGGATATTTAGAAATAGCCCTCATTTCTAAATAACTCATCCTATGTCTCACATATTAATTTATCTGAAGCCTTCTTGAACAGGGTTATACTTTGTTTTTAACTCTTTTGAGCTACCCGCTGGTGAGTTCTTCCGTGCAGTCTTGTGTGTGAGGTGCGAGCAGACATTTGCAGTCAGGACACGGCGAGTGCAGACGTGGTCCACGTACTGAAGCATTGATGGACGGGTTTGCTGGACATTGTCTAACTACCGTGTACGACTATTCACACCGTGAAACTCCATTGGCCAAGTGTGGACGTCGAGTAGGCAGTTCCTGGGGCTGCCTGTGTGTGGGGTACGCTGGGAGCTCTAAGATTACTGAGAATCGGCAAACTGGGACATGAAGTCACAGTGTTCTAGGAAAAAACGTGATTTGTTTCCTGTACAGGGGAAGCATGTCCTTGGAGTGAGACCAACTGAGTCGTGCTCATCGGAGGCAGGAGTCTGGCCTCGGAGCCTCAGCAGAGCTCGGGGAGCGACCCACAGGCTTAAACACTCGAGATGGAGACCCAAGGGATAGTCTGTGAATTTCACGGTGTCCGGTGCTGGGGCAGGAGCCAGGTTTGCGGGGGGAGCTTCTTTAAGAAAATAAGTACGAAATTGTGAATAAAATGTTAGGTATGAGGGTGACGATTTATTTAGTACGAGAAAGGAAATCACAGCAAACCACAAATCTTAAAAAGCTGAAAAACATGACAAAATCCAGAAAAATAACATATAATTAATGAGTTGCCTGAAGCATCTGGTTTTCTACGTGGTGTAGCCGCATGAAAAGATGGTCCAGCCACCCGTCTGGTGCCGGTAAGGGGAGGTGGTCTTTTATCTCGGATGGTTGGGGTCCATCATCAGACATGTGACATCACACACAACTCAGCCACCGTTATCCTATCCGGATGAGACCACGATGGCCATCACGGGAGGTGTGCCATGGAGGGGGCTGGGCTGGGAGGAGACAGCTGCCCTCCCAGCCCCGGTGGAAGTGTGGTGCTCTGCACATCTCAGGTGGCCCCGTGGACACAGAGATCCCAGGGCTGTAGAAAGGGCCGGTGCAAGGCGGGGGCCCGAAGCTTCGTCGGCGTCGTGGCACACCCCCTGTTCAGATCCTCGTCTGGTAGGATAATGGTCTTAATTAGATGAATAGTTGATATTTTGGTGCTAATGTTTTATTTTGTTTTTTGATTAAAATTTCAAGGGCACCTTGAAGCTAAGCTCCCTTCAAACCCCTAAGAGACACTTTTTTTGGCATTTCCCCTCCCCCATCACTCAGAAGTATGGTCATGTGATGATTTCCTGATGGAAGAACAGGGCCGCCTTAACCGTGGCTGATTATGCAAACTGTTATGTCATTTAATTTTTATAAAATTATGAAATCATTATAAAAAATAATAAACTTATAAAACGAAGTTTTTATACAAAATTTAAACGGCTGAATTAAATTTTCGTTGTAAACGGTGGGTTATTCAAAAAATTCTCACTCTCTTGAACCTACGTTTTTGAATGAGATTCAAGTGTCAGTTCCTTTTATTTTTGAACGAACTTTAAGGGTCTTGTTCCTTGTATGGGATTTACACACTTACGTTCGAAGCATGAGGAAAATGCTCCGTGAACATCGGGGAGAAAGCTCAGCGCTGGTGCCCCTGGTTTGAGAAGCCCTGTGTTTGTTGACAGTCCTGAGCCTACGGCAGGGTGTGGTTGTTTGTTTCTCTGCTTTTCTTTGTTATGTGTTACGAGTAGGAGAAAATTTGGACCAAAGTGCTTGACGTCCCTCCCTGAGCCTGTTGGAAGAGTTTATCCTTCCAAGATAAATTATGAACTTTCGACCCTGGGAAATAGAAATATCCTTGCAGAGTTTAACATTGACAAAAGTAAACTGTAGCTTTACCAAGCAAATCTAAACTCGTGTTCTGCCACCCTAAATATGGAATTTTTTCAAAGACTGTCCATCTTCTCCTTTCCTCTCTTGTACTTGGTTTTCGATGCATCCTTCTTCCTTGAAAGTGATGGTTCGGCAAATTTCAAGGACAGTGAGTTGGCTTTTAAAGAGAGAAAGACATTGCCACTTTTTTTTTGGCCAAGTTTGGAATTTTTATGAGATATTTAGATGTGGGTGAAACTTAATGTGCTACAGGTTTCCTAAGAAACTTCATGGTTTACAAATGGTTACGGTCCCGTGAATATCCAAAGGGCGGATCACTGAGCATCTTTGCGCCTTCTGTCTCAATCCTGGAAGAGCCACCCTCTCGCAGGTGCTGCGTGGGCTCTGTGCGGGCCCCTGTGCTCCGTGCTTTCTCTCCCCTGAGCACGCTCTTTCTTTCCACCTACCCCTGGCCCGAAGCACCACAGATTCCTCTTTGATTTGGAGGGTCCCGCCTCCCCTGGTGGAAGCCTCCCGTGGGCTCACCTGGAGCTCTACCTGGCCGCACACAGCGTCCTCTCTGGATATGGGCTTGTAGCGTTGTGTCCTGATGCTCCCTCTTCTCCCCTGCCCTAAGTCAGCTCGACAAGAGGATCCCATCCGCAATTTTGTAGCCATCACAAAACACAGACCTACTCACTTTTGATCTTCGGAGTCACTCAATAATTGTTAACATCCAGTCAGACCTGCTCTTTAGATGAATGCATTCAGCACAGCAGCTCACGTGCTGGGTGTTTTCTGGGTTTAAGTGAGTGTTTGGCTGTCGGAAGACAGTGCTTACCGCTCAGCAAGTGTGTGACGCCTGCTTCCACACCTGCACCCGCCAGAAAGGACGTGCCCCCGCTGGGATGGCTTCTCCCGGTGGCTGCTCCGATGACAGTCTTCCCCCCTCAGCAATCAACAGAGACTGATTGAGTACTTACTGTCTGTGATGTGAGGAACACAGTAGTGGACACATCCCATTCCGCAGGGAGATGGGTCACCTCTCCAGGACACACCTTCGTGCCCTGTGGCATTTGAATTTGTGGGTTCCAGGTTCTGGGGCGGGGGGGTGGTCTGCTGCTGACGCCTGTGCCACTTCTGTCCTGCCTTTGTCCCCATCTGTCCCCTTTAGAAGCTCTAGCTCTGTCATGAGCTTGCAGGTCAGGATTTGCTGACCCAGGCACTTACTTCACTGAAGGGGGCAGGGGTGGTAGGTCCACGCTGACAGCCCTCTTCCGCCCGAGTCAGGAATCAGAGAGGTGTGTGCTTGCAGGTGGGGCACTGCACCTGGATGGTGGGGACCAGACTGTCTGCTGCATTTTGCTTGTAATTCTCTGACCTAACGTCTTTGTCTTCTTCCTTATTCAGTGAAGCTCGTAACAAACAGGTAAAAATTAAAACCAGAGGGAATTTAGTACTTAAACAAACCAGTGGTTAAAACGATAGAAATTTATTCTCTCATAGTTCTGGAGGCTGGGAGTCAGAAATCAAGGCACTGGCTGGGCCACGCTTCCCCTGAAGGCTCTAGGGAAGAATCCTTTCTCATCTCTCCCAGCTTCCCATGGCTCCTAGCAGACCTCAGCGTCCCTTGGCTTGTGGCTGCGTCCCTTGGCTTGTGGCTGCATCCCTGCAATCTCTGCCCTGTTGTCACATGGCCTCCTCTTCCCTGTGTGTCTGTGTGTTCTTTCCTCTTGTTATAAGGTCCACCAATCATGGGATTTAGGACCCATCCTAATCTTTCTTTTTTTTTTTTTTTTGCGGTACGCGGGCCTCTCACTGTTGTGGCCTCTCCCATTGCGGAGCGCAGGCTCCGGACGCGCAGGCTCAGCGGCCATGGCTCACGGGCCCACCCACTCCGCGGCATGTGGGATCTTTCTGCACCGGGGCACGAACCCACGTCCCCTGCATCGGCAGGCGGACTCTCAACCACTGCGCCACCAGGGAAGTCCCCCATCCTAATCTTTATGACCTTATCCCAGCGTAACTAATTATATCTGCCAAGACCCTGTTTCAAAATAACATCACTTTGTGAGGTTCTGGGAAGACATGGATTTTGGGGGACCTAGTCAACCCACTGTAGATACCAAAGGAGAAACTTACACGTCTTATCATCGGGCAACAGCTTTTAACTGCAGATGCAAGTAGAGAAGTCGCATGTGTGCTCAGGATGACTTGTAAATATCCGATATTGATAACCAATAGCGATGGCTGATCATAACCAACTAACAGAAACATCTTGTCCACTCGGTGCTTTGAACATGGCTGTTGCCAACCCCAAAGTGACAGGAAGGAACCACCGACCCTCATGGGGACTTTTGTATCAACAAGTGACTCCTGATATGCTGTGAGGAGTCTGCAACTCTACCCAGTGGGATGGTGACAAAAAGGAAGGGCCTCCAGAGGGCTCATCCCCAAGAAACTTGCAGTACTGTGATTGAGTGAAACCTCATGAAACACACTGAGGTCGGTCAGTGGGTAGCATCAGTCACTTTGAGTTCGTTGCCATGGCATTTGAAGGACCGAACCCCACCGTGTTCCTCACTTGGGGTTATGGCATGGAAGCTGCTGTCTGCTACCCTGTCGGGGACGTCTGTGACCTTGTCCCGGGGAAGGGCCCGCACCTGCAGGACAGATGCTCATGGAGCGAGGGCTGCTTGATGCGGTGGTGAAGGAGGTGTGGGCATCTCTGGGGAGCACAGCGACTCGAGATGGAAACACCGGTGAACCCTCACCGCTGCCCAGACCCACGGCCTCCGAGGGGCTTCTCAGTGGCTCCCGCTTATTCTCAGGCACATCTGTCCCTCGTGTTGGTGGTCCCGTCCCTTGTCCTTCCTGGCCGTGTCTCCCTCCCGCCACGAGGGGCCTCGCCAGCAAGCGTGTGTCACTCCCCCTGCACGTCTGTCCCGGGGTTGCACACCAGGGACAACAGGGGTAGGGCTGCCATCCAGCCCCTCAGGAGGGCAGGCCTGGGAGGACTGGAGGAGGGAGGGGCCGGGAACTCAGCCAGGAGGGGGGCTGGGCTGGCTGGGCCCCTGTCCTTAGGGGTTCCGAGGGCAGGTGGGTTAAAGAGCCACTCAGGGACGACTCAGGCCTTGGGGGTGTAACCACCAGGCCTGGTGAACTCTTCTGGGGCTTTTCGTCACCTCTGGACGAGGCGTTCATCGCGCACAAGTGATGTAGCCCGGTTACTTCCAGCCCATTCTTCTGACAACCATTCTAGAGGTCCCACCGTGTCCAAGAAACCCTTTGAGGAACGCGACGTTAGCAGGCTGGACCTCACCCCGCGAGCTCACAGGTTGAGTTGGGGAGATGAGGCTGCATGTCCGTCTCTTAATAACATGGGAAGTGATACAGGTTACAGGGGACGTTCACACAGCTTGTTAGCGGGAGTCCAAGCCAAAAGGGATGCTTCTTGTCTGGGTGGGTTGGGGGATGCTCGGGGGGCTTTGTGGAGCAGGTAGCTTGTAGGTCATTTGAAGGGTGAATAAAATGTGCATTTGTCCTTGTAAGTGGCAGTTGGAAGGGAATCCTCTCCCTGCCATGTCCCAGTGGCCTTTAGCAGAATCAGTAGGAATGGCTGAGGAATCCTCGGATTTAGGAGAATGACACCATACGGTTTCATCTGTAACATAAATCTTCCGACTGGCAACTCTCAATTAGCTTGAGAGTCCAGAAAGCTTTTTTAAAATGTATTTTATAAGTACACAGTTTGCCTTTGAGTTTAACTTGGATAGTTTTATCTTTTCTCGAAATTGTTAACAGGGTCTTGGTGCCGGCTTTCAGCTGTAACACACCATGTGCATTCTGGAAGTAGCAGGGCTTATGGAAAAAGTGGGGCTGGGGTGAGACCATGGGAAACCCATACAGCTTGGTAACCAGGGTCCCCCCCAAATCAAAACCAAAAAAGACGGGCTTCCCTGGTGGCGCAGTGGTTAAGAATCCGCCTGCCAATGCAGGGGACATGGGTTCAAGCCCTGGTCCGGGAAGATCCCACATGCTGCGGAGCAACTAAGCCCAGGCGCCACAACTACTGAGCCTGCGTTCTAGAGCCCATGAGCCACAACTACTGAAGCCCGCGCGCCTAGAGCCCGTGCTCCGCAACAAGAGAAGCCACCGCCGCAATGAGAAGCCCGCGCACAGCAACGAAGACCCAACGCAGCCAAACATAAATAAATTAATTAATTAAAACAAAAACAGAACCAAAAAAGACATGTTCCTGATAAATAAGGAAATATTCTAGCAAGTGTGGGCTCTACATTAGGAAAAGGGTGACGGAAGCTTGTTGGACTGTGTGTGTCAGATCAGGAAGGAGGGGAGCTGACGGCAGGGAGTGGCATTGCCCTGGGCTCTGCCCCCCACGCCCTTGGGGGTTGAACTTTGCCGTCTGGGGCACAGCATCCACAGGGATATCCACGCCGGCCTGGCCTGTCTCCTCTGTTGACTGGGGGATGAGCTGAGCGCTGCCCGAGTCCCAGCAGGCAGACTGGAAGCCAGTTCTCCAGCACGGCGTGGGCTGTGGGTCAGAACGCGGCACCCAGGCCTCTCTTCCTGGAGATTTTGCTTTGCCCGTCTCGGGCCTGTTTCAGTCCTGCCTTTTGCCTGGTGGAGAATGTTTTCGGGTGTTCCGAGCTCTGATGGCCTCAAACAGTGTTCACTTTAGCCCTGTGTTCCTGTGAGTCTGCTTTTTACGGCTTGGAGACAGCAGGTGAGAGTTACAAAATAAGGTCTTCATTTAGTAAGAGTTGGTTTAGGTAGCTGAAAAAAGCAAAGAATATTTGACCTAATTCTTTTCCAAGATTTATAATCCATCCCTAAATATGTGAAAGCACCTCTCTCTCTCTCTCACCTCTGTCTCTGTCTCTCTTTGGTTCCATCCCCCGTGTGTGTGTGTGTGTGTGTGTGTGTGTGTGTCTGTCTGTCTGTCTGTGTCTGTTAGCACTATAGGAGAGAACTCTTTTAAAAGCTAATGAAGGAGTTTCAGTGGAACCCTATTAGATTTTCCTTCCATTAAATGCCTGCTACAGACTTTTAATGGATGTTTTAACTAGGCATTGTTATCAAAAGGACTACTGCACAAATTAAAACCAGGCCTACAGTCGGTGAAAAGAAAGTGGATTTACTTTTCGCCTTTAGGTAAAAAGAGAATGGTAGGGAGGTGGTGAATTCCACACTGGTATTTTTAGAAGTTGGACTCAAGAACATAGCTGGCGCTACCTAAAGCTATGGAAACAAACAGGAAAGCATGCTGTACGGGTGTCTCTCTTTTTAAAAAAAAGTGAAGACATTTACAGAAACCCCTGGATTTTCAGGGGTATGTCAATGTTCATTTTAAACTATTTTATTGATATTTAAAATGCCTTCTTAACTCTTTTATGATACTGCATCGTGCTTTCCATTTTAAAATGTATGACACTCTGCTAAAAAGAAAAGATCAGGACTTTGTAGAGGCTGTTGCTGTAGACCTGAGTGTTTCCTTATGATATAACCATAAGAATACAGAGCTTCTAAACCTGCCTTTTTGGTTTCTCAGTTTCTTCTGACTTATTTTATTTTAAGGAGTTGCCCCCTTTGGCCCTATACTATTTGTTTACTGAAACTAGAGAATTTGTGTTTCAAGTCTGGGAAATTCTTGTCTTATCAGGGCTTGTACCAGAGATGCGAGCGTACAGTTCCCTGGGAGGGGGAGCCTCTTGCTTAGAAAGGGACTTTCAGGCAGTGTCTGTCGCAAATTATTCATCGTCATGGCATGTAGCAAACGATGTCAAGTTGTCTCACACTGCCCATCGTGTGGACATAACAGAAGAGAGGTGGTGTTTTCTTATACTGAGCGCCCTGATTATTCTGTGAGTTAAATCTCGGCCAGTCCTTGACCCTGACTTGTACTGACACAGCTCCCTGAAACAGATTTGGTGTCCTGAGAGGCCCCCTCCTCGCCACCGCAAACATGTGCTCACACCCCTTTGCATATCCACCCCCCCGCCCCCCAGCTACTGAAGCATCCTTGCCTTATAGGTCTGTATTCCACCAAAATGGGTGTTTCTGATTTTGCGTTTCTTAAACCAGACGTTTTGAAGGGAAAGTCCAACACAGAGTATCTGTTAGTTGGGCATTTCCTACTGAAGACTGGATCTCTGGGAGGAAATCGGCTGAGATGGATGCGCTCTGCAGGGCACTGCACAGCCTGTGAGAGTGTAACTGCTGTGTGTGTCCCACGGCAAAGGAAGGAAAAGAAGAGGTGCTGTGCCCTTCAAGGGGGGCCCTCCTCCCTCAGGAAAGGGCAGGTGACATTGGCAGCTCCAGATCTCTGTTCAGCCCCTGATGGGGTATCATAGGTTCCTATAGTCTTCACACATGGACCTGGCTGGGTGAGAGAGAGAGAGAGAGAGAGAGAGAGAGAGAAAGCGTGTGAGCCCTACATCAGGTCCATCAGAGGCCATCCAAATGCAGAGCTCCCATCACTGGATTGCCTGTGAGCTCAGAGCACACAGTTAGTGATACTGAAATCTCTGATAGGAGATTTAATTTTATGAGCTGTATTATCCAAGAATACTAAGCCATTTAGATTATGCCCGAATCGTGGGGTTTAGGAGAGGCGATGGCTTTGGTTCTTTCTGTGTGGGGAAAAAAAAAATAAAGAGTCATAGCCTTTTTTTTTTTTTTCTTTTAAGCACAAAGCTAGTTTAATTGAAAAATAATTTGATTTGCTGCTGCTGCAGAAGAGGGGCTTGAGATGTGGCAGATTTGCTCTCTTTTCACCCAAACTCAAGAATTTAATGCTAGCAGGTGAAGTTCTGACGGCTGCTATCAAGTACACAGAGACAATAACAGTCTGAAAAGCGGAATTTTGTCAATATTTTTTGCTGTGGGCCAAAGAACATTCACAGTAATGGAGTCCTGAGCCCTGCCTGAAGGTGTTGGAGTGAGGGGCCCAGAGGATTTATTCCTGGTTGGAGCCTGCAGTATTTTGGTGGTATAGATGGCCTTTTCATAATCTTTCTACTCTAGCAAATGGAGGCACCAGATATAATTGTGTTGAGGAAGAGCATTTGGTGGACATTTCTACCCAGGGTCGGTGCCCTGGCAGAAAGTGCCCAAGCTCATAGCTTCTTTTTAATAGCTACATCAGCCCACCATCTACTACTGTCCGCTTTTGCCAAATGCCAGTGTTTTCTGACAGATAAAACACCTTGGTGCAGGTGCCAGGAACCTGCCACACGGTGCACGTTACCTGAGCCCAGAGCCTCGGAGTCACGTCTGCCCCAACTTTGGGGGCAGTGCAGCCTGTCGCTGGCCTCTCCTTCCTGGAGGCCCCCGGGCCTTCCCTTCGAGCCAGCGAAGTGGCTATGCCCTTGGCTTAAAAGCTGCCATTTCACCACACTTTTGTAGAAAGTTGGTTAAATAGCAAATTGTACAACCCACAAAATCGAATGGCCTTTATGACTTAAAACAGATGTTAGATTCAGTTGCAGAATTGCCTCACCCCTAGAGTTATCTTACTTTGAAAAGAATCATCCCCTGAAATTTCATTTTGGAAAACATCTTTTCCCCTCATTGTGTTTGTGAGAACGGGCGCCTGCCTTTTTAAGGCTTTTGCAGTAAAAAGCACTTTTCTGAGATAGAGGTGCCGCCATTTTTGTCAGTTTACTGAAATTCTCTGTATTTAGTATAACTGGAGAAACAGAAGGGTAGCCGCACACAACAGAGGGCAGTGAAACACAGCTCTGTCCGTCTTTCGAAGTGTAAAAATTATCATCAGTGGCTTTATCATTAAATGTACTTGTTGCTGTGCTCATTTGAAATGTTTAGATATCACTGTTTCCTTACTTCCTGTTCATTTTAACGGAAAAGGGTAATAACTACAGATTTTATTTATTCAGAGCCATAGTGCAGGCAAAGTGAAAGTAAATCCTTGGTTCCCGATTGCATTTAAAAACCAGAAACACGAAACACTGTTTTCTAAAATATAAAGATAAGGGCAGTAGGCAAATATATTTTCTTGGAGGAAATTTGGAATAATAGAAACCATCTAGAACATTTGTGAGGATGTATAAGAAAAATATGTTACAAAAACTTTTCGAATACTGAAAAATCTGCATCCCCTGGACAGGCACGATCTTCGTCATGCTTGCAGGCAGTGTCAGCAGTGTAGCTCGTCAGAATGTCAGTGGCCTCAATAATTGCATTCTAGCTCAAGTGTAAAATTCTTACTAGGGTCCAACTTAATAATTCCGCTGGCTTTTAATGAACGCTTTGTTTTCTGCAGAAATACACGATGCAGTTGCATGTGGAATGTAATAGAAGTGTATTCATTCCTAGGTCAGTGTGCAAAGTAGTAGATTCTAGCCCACTTATCTCTTTTATGCTCACCTATAAAATATGTGTGTATTTCAGGCATTAATTTGGGATTATTTCGATACTCCCTTATCATCATATGTCATCCAAGGGGTTATTTATTACCATGAGATAGATGAATGATGCCCTCAGAAAAGTGGAAACTGAAAATATAAACATAGGTTTGTCAATACAATTGACAGTTAATTGGCCCGTGTGGATGGGGGCTTTGAAGTAAAAGAAAATAGAAACGATAAATTCTAAAAAAATATTTTTTTCTCATTTGGAATCCACTTTGTACATATTCTGTAGGAAGCTAATGTTTCAATTAAATATGACATAGGTATATACATATATATTTACTTGCCTAATTATATTTTCCTGTAAGTAATACGATCATACACTTGTCTAGTGTGTGTCCAGCTTTGCAAAGTGTGATCATTTAGCTTCGTTCTAGAGGTTCTGCATTCCTTGCTGCGTTATGTGTGACCAAGCCGAGAATGTCTTTGCAAGTCGTTCAGAAATAGCAGCAGAAACCAGGATTCAGAAATCCGGTGTAAGAAGCGGGGAGTCATAAACCAGGGTCTTGGGGACAAACCTTTTTTCTTTTGGAGAGTGTGTCCATGCTTCCCAGGGGGGAGGGGACCGGCCCCGTGCCCGCAGCTTCTTGAATGAGCGGGAGAGGAAGGTCTGGTGTGAAGGCCAGTGGCTGTCATCTGCTTGTAGGCAGTGCGCCCAGCCGTGGGGACAGACAGGGCCGCTGAGCAGGGAGCCCCCGCGGCCTCCACTGGCTCTTCTGCCTGCCCTGTTTCTCCTCTTGTGGCCTCTTTAAGGGCGAAAGCTCAGGGCTTTTTGGCGCCTGCCTTCCGGGTCTCCCGGTCCTGGTTGTGCCATCTTTGCAGTGTCTCTGCACGGACCCCCGTTTTCTTGGTCACCAGCACTTAATGCTAGGCAAGCCGTTCAGCTGTCCCTCCCCCAGCACCGTCCCATGGTGGCCCTGGGAACACACAGTCCTAGCAAAGGTTAAGGGCCCCAGGGTCCTTTCCACATCCCTGTGGGGGGCGGTCCTTGGGACATGACTGGGTCCTGCCCAGGCCCCTCTCTGCGGGGCAGGGGCGGGGTGAGAAGCAGATTCTGTTCTGTACGGGGCTCTGCCTTGCACTCCACCCGGCAGCAGTGAGCTCCAGGCCTGGTTTCTGCAGCCCCATTCCCGAGGGCTGCACGCCAGCCCACGCCTGGAAGAACTTCTCAGCACTGAGTTCCTGCCACTCGAGGGGTCTTTCCTTCCAACGCGGTGGCCAGTGTCCACTCTGCTCCCGAGCTCTGCCGTGTTGCACTGTGTCCATGTAAGTTGCCAGGCTGACGGCTGCCTTGCCTCTGCCCTCCACGGCCCTGGGTGGTGCCTGACACAAGCTGGACCCCGCTTGGCCAGTGGATAAGTGGGCAGACAAACCAGCCAGCCCTTCACTCCTACCAACACTTCTGCCAAGATTCCCTCCTTCCTGGAGGAACGTTGCCACTGGGAAGGGCCCACAGAGCACTTGTGTCTCCTTAGAAGCCTTTGTCACCTGAGGGGTCCAGGCTTAGCTCATGGCTAGGGAGTACGTTCCTAAGAGGGCTTAACATCCTTATATCAGAGATGCTTTCTGAACAGATCACTGAACAGGTAACACAGCATTATCAGTGATGCTGGGATCATGGCATTTAGGGATGGGAGGGAAGTGGGGAGTCCTCAGTGGGGTTCCTTCAGGGCATTGAGAGAGGCCTGACCCCAGACAGGTCCTGTAGCTGATGGGACAGGTGTCGGACTTCCCAACCGTCTATCTCTTGAAGGTGCCCCAGTCCTGGCACGTTTGCAGGTGAAGCACTTCTGCAATGAGGGCGTGACAGTTAATCTAGCTGCTGCAAGTTCTTTGGACCAGACTCTGGCATTGTTGTGGTCTTTATATTACCTTGCTTTTACCATCGGTCTATGTTTTCTTCTGTTTACTGGTAAAGTCCATTGGTGAAGAAGCCATATTTTTATGTTTTTAGTTTGAGGGAAAATTATGGGGAAGTAACTCCCACATTACCAAATAGTTCTTCCTCTTTGTGGAAGTGTTCATGTTATATGGATAATTTGGAAAATATAGGTAAGCAGACAAACCCAAAAGCATCCTTCGTGACTACCCTACCCAGTTGTGGCTACTGTGAACATTCTTATCTGAGTGCCTCCAGGATATTTTTTTGCTTCCACATATATTTTTTAAACAAAAATGGGGTGACGGTAGTATTTATCAGTTTACTTTTTCACTCATTAATGGTAAGTAGCTTTTTACATGTTGTTTTATACATTTTCATGATGGTTTCTTTACGTAATTTTTTTTTTTTGACTTAGCCTTGCTTAGTGAACCATTGGTACCTATTGCAAAGCTCTCCTCAAAATGACTCAATGGATCTTTCTTTCCATTTAGAGTGCATGGGAATATTCATACCCTGAGCCGTTGTCAATGCGGGTATTTTTAATTCTGTAATCTCTGACAATTTAGTAGCTGTAAAGTAGTATCTAGTATCACTTTGTTCTAGTTTGCATTTCTTGTGTTCCAGGTGAGGGTGAATATTCTTCCATGTTAAATGTCTCTCTTCCTTTTTGAATTATTTTGCCCATGTTGTTTGCTCATTCTTCTTTTGCTTTGTTCGTTTATTTTCTTACTAATATGGAAAAGCTCTAACAAGGAAAAAAATAGTTTATGATGTTTTTGCCCTCTTCTGCTACCTTTTAAGACTCTGCCGGTGATGCATATTTATTTTAGAAAAACTCGAACATAGAAAAAGAAATTTAAAAATAAATGAAGCTTATTTGCAATCTTATCATATAGAAATACCCAAAGTTGATATCTTTTCTGGATCTTTTCCTCTGCAAATATATACATATACATATTATACATGTATTTTTTCCAGGGTGGTTTCTTTCTACATATTTTCTCTTATCGCTTGTTTTTTTTGCACGTGGCATTTCCCTTGTCAATATAGACCTGCTTTGTCATCTTAAGTACCTGCATTGTATCCCATTCTGTTGATCTGCACAGTTTCTTTGAGAAATCAACCATGGTTGGAAATTCAGTACTTTCTCAGTTCCACAGTTATAAACAACTGTGTCATTAATTACTTTGTATGTATATCTTTGCCATAGCCTTATCAGTTCCTTGATAAATTCCTGGAAGTCGAATTACCAGGTCAAGGGTTTGGCTGTTTTGAATTTTTTGGGCACATATACTGCCAACTGGCCTTCTGGAAAGGTTGTACTCATTCCCAGTACCCCTCAGCAGGGTATATTTCTCTGGGTTATGGCATTTTTTGATGTACTGGGTTGTTTTTGTATAGTTTAATTGGTCCTTTCCTGCATAGTTTTTGGCTTTGAAGTAATGTTTAAGAGGCGCCTTCCAACCCTCAAGATTACGTAAATATTGTTTTATTTTCTTCTCGTATTTTTATGGGTTCATTTAAAAAATTTTGAATATTTGGTATATCTGAAATTAATTTTGGCGTATGGTGTAAGGTGGGCATCTAACTTTATTTTTTTTCCAAATAGCCATTTTCCCAGCTCCATCTGTTGGCAAATCTGTCCTTTCTACATCGTGTTCTAAATGTTCCTTCATCGTACACTCACTTCTTATACCTATTTGGGACTGACTCTCAACTTCCTCTTTAATTTCCATGCGAAATCTGTCTATTCCTGACCTATAGTCCCCATTTTAATTACTGTGGCTATATAATACATTTAAAAATAATCTATCCATAGCTCTCTATCCATCTCCATTACTCTTCTTTTTTCCAAGAGTATTTTTTCTATTCTTCTGTGTTAGATGAACTTTAGAGCCATTTTCATGGGCTTAAAAAATATTACTTCAGGTTGTTTGACTGGAATGATATTAAAATAATAAATTAATTCAAGAATTCTCAACTTCTTTTTAACAGTAAAATTCTCCCATTCTAAAAATAAGAATGGTATGGTTCAAATTTATTCAAGTCTTATTTGCTTCTATAAAGTTTTGTGATTTTTTTCACATAGGTCCTTCACATTGTTTATGTATGTTATCTCCTAGGTTATTCATTTACTCATTGGTTATTGCTGCTATGAATGGAGTTACTTTTCTATTATATTTTAACTGGTTACTATTGGTGTATCGAAATGCTGTTGACTTTCGATATCTTTCTAATGAGTTTTTATATTAGCCGATGCTATTGTTGACCTTTACATATAGTAGTTACAACCTAGCTTTGAGTACTTTTTTATTACTACCTTCTCATGTGGCTTTTTTTGTTTTGAAGAAAAACACTGTAGCTCTTCAACATGGGTGAATCAATGGTGAATTTTTTTGATTAAATTGATTAAAAAAAAATCAAATATCAGCTGAGAATGATGCTTAAAGCATCTTCGGCAAAAATCATTGAGGATTAAGAACAACCGGCACAGGGGCAGCACAGGGAGAGTGCTGGTCGGAGGTGGGGAGCAGAGATTTCCCAGGGCCGGTGGAGAGTCAGCAAATTACAGGGACCAGAGGAAACCATCCTCCAATCTGTGCACGCTGGTGGTTTCAAGAGTGAAGTCTTTTCAGAGGGAATTGACAGGAAAAGGGGCGTAGGCATGGTGAAACAGTGAGAAAGGCTATATTTGAATACAAAGCCCGCCCACTAGATAGGGGGTTTAGGAAGTGAGGGAGAGGATCTGATTTTTTTAAAGTGTGTTAATAGTGAAATCTTCTTAATTTACCCACAGTCTTTAGTTTCAGGGATGGCCTTTGGCAGTTATTGTGCAAATGTGCCACTTTATAATAGACTTACCAGTTTTTTCTGTGTTATTTGGTGACAGTGAATAAATCTTTAAAAACTTATAAAACCACATGGGTTTGTATTTGTGTGTGTTTTATGGGTTTGTATCTGTCGTGTCTATTTTTCGTTGCCCATTCCTAAGTCCTGTTGACTAATCTAGATAGCCTTTAGCCTCTGGGCCTGGGTCTGGGGTAACATCTATTGTAGTATTTACCTCTTTGGGGTAATTTCTCATGGTCATCTTTAACCTGATGTAAAATAATTTTCCTTTTTTCATTCTATTTGGTTTTAAAGGTGAAAATTAAATCTTACTGTGTTATATGGATACAGTGTAATTTGGAGTTGACATTCTTGTGTTTGCTTTTATAATATGTTTTGGGTCCCTTCCCACCACCCTGTCTCACCTCCATCTGTGAAAAGGGAATGCTTACTGCTTTATAAGGGACTCAAGGAGAATTTAATTCGATCACATGTACGTAAATAAAGCTTTGAGACATTCCTTAAAATGTGTATATCTTTTTTGAAACACAGTAAAGCCTCACCTATCTGGAAACCAATTAATTACCATCTTTATTTTTCTGGAACAGAGCTAAGAATAAGCAAGGATAGAAGGATATTGGGCCTCAAAAGTCCCTGCACCAAATCACATATTTATTCATAGACTATATCTTCAGGTCCTCACTCACTGTTTACATTTTATTTTTCTGTTACACGTAGCTGTGATATTCATGAATATCTGTTCTAGGGTACTGCAAATTAAAAGTAGCAAATTGGAAGTAGGGAAAGGGCACCTTAGATAGCAGTGAGAAGTGATAGCAAAGACCTAATGGTCAGGGAGCATAAAGGAGAAAAGCTATAGTAAAAGAGTAAAAAACATGAAAACACAGCATGGTAGGCCATTGATTAGAAATGGAATATAGTGCTTTACAACCCTTTGTGGTTGTTACTGATGGTTTGCGGTTTTCATTTCTAGTTGCCAGGAAAATTTTAATTGTGTACCATATGCTTTAAATAATGCAAAATAATACATTTGACACAGATTTTCCAGTGTCTAGGCATTTCTATAAAATTCTGTTTAAACGGGTAAAGCTTCAACTATCCAGAAAACAGCCTCTCCAAATGACTCTCCCCTTGGGTTCTAAAGAGGTGTAGTTTTATTCACCATTGGCCTTTAAATCGTTGAGAGTGTAAATTCTTCATGTATTTTGGGGAAACATTTTTACGTATAATTTCCCAATAGTTAAGCCTACTTTCTGCATCTGTTGTAATGCGTGTGTATATGTGTGTGTGTGTGTGTGTGTGTGTGTGTGTGTGTTTTTTAAGTCGAATTGGCTGGGAACTGTTTGGTTCTGTTCTTCTGATATGTATGTTTTCTTTCTTCCTCCTCTTGCATCTGAGATGCTTTCTCTGATGCTGTGTTTGGAGAGGATAACGCCACTGTTTTGTTTCAACATATGTAGGTCTGGTTGCACTCACGTCTGCCTGTTCAACCCCCGTCCCCGCCCCGTTTTTCATTTTCATACTCGGTGGAGGTGGGGTGCTGCTTGTACTGCCTGCTGGGACTGTGGGAGATGTGGCTTAATGTGCGAACTTGACCACAGTGTACATTTAGCTCAACAGGAGACAAATATGCTAAATGCAGGTAACTTGCTCTTTACACGTACACATAACTTTTATATTTTAACCGATCTTTTATTTTTTTTTCCTGCCATAGCTAGGGATACAATATAAGCCAATTGTTCCTTCTTAGAATGTAACCATTTTTGATTTGATGTATGATAGCAGTATCTAAAAATAATATTAGGAAAATGCTACTCGTATTTTTTTGAACCTGTGTAAAATCCAGTTTATAATATTTCAGAGAAATTACTTTTCATTAGGAATAGCCACGTGAATTGTCTGATTTCTACTAAACACAATGGAATTAGTGCAGTGATGCTGCAGTTACAAAAACAGGAGACCGCAAGTAGACCACCTTTTTGGGTGAGTGTTCTACTTCTTGTGCCAGGGAGGAGAATGAACAGAGAAGAAAAATAACGTGTACTTATGTCCTGGACAGATGTCATAATAACTGTTTATTGTTCACTAAAGAAGTTAAGTTACTTAATAAAGGTGAATTATTAACTTAATTTGTTAGGAATTTAAGTTGGAAGCTGTTTTCATAGGGATATTGGCCAAGGCATGAACAATAACACTTCAGTGCATAAAGATGCTCAAATAGCTTTAAATAGGCAACTAAGTGTATTTCAGTGGAAACTGTTATCTCTAAGTTTAAATAAAAACAATTCTTCAAAAATGACCTGTTATCACTATAACTATGCAATCATTAAGGAAGTATGATTTCTTTAAGAGGAATTCATTTTCCGAAGTAGTCTTTCTTATCATCGATAGCCGTTGTATCATTACTTTATCGATTAAGTTCTGTTTTTTTAAAATAAATTTATTTATTTATTTATTTATTTACTTTTGGGTGTGTTGGGTCTTCGTTTCTGTGTGAGGGCTTTCACTAGTTGCAGCGAGCGGGGGCCACTCTTCATCGCGGTGCGCGGGCCTCTCACTGTCACAGCCTCTCTTGTTGCGGAGCACAGGCTCCAGACGCGCAGGCTCAGTAGTTGTGGCTCACGGGCCTAGTTGCTCCGCGGCATGTGGGATCTTCCCAAACCAGGGCTCAAACCCGTGTCCCTTGCATTGGCAGGCAGATTCTCAACCACTGCGCCACCAGGGAAGCCCTTAAGTTCTGTTTTTAACATAAATGCAAAACAGAGTTGCTTCTGGTCGCAGGGTGGCTGTTTATAGTTCACGTTGAGTCTTTAGAGACCAGAACTCAGACTGACCACAGTGTTGCAGGTCTAGTCACAGCAGACGAGGTGGGTCACAGAAGTGTCTAAACCACGTGACCTATGGTAGGTCATGTGTGCGTTGGTGATTCGAGATCCCTCGTTGAGTCAACTTTCCCTGGTGTTAAAGTAAGCTATAATATTATCATTGCCTTTACGGGATAGTTTCGACTTTCTCCTTTTTAAAAATACCACAAGATGGGGAGGGGAGAGATTTCTTGATATCTATGTGTGAATTAGTGACTAGGATGAAAGCCAGAACTGACAACTTGAGGACAGTTCACTGGAATCTTCTAGAAACGTCACCATGTAATCACGTTTTAGCGATTTATGAATTAGGTGGGAGAATTGTGAGAAAAATTTCATTTCTTCTCTAAATGTTATTCTGTTTGAATTTTTTAGCGTTTTTAGTAATTTCCATGATTATATTGCAATATGGGACCTTTGGATAATTTCTAAAGCAACACATGTAATGTAGGTACAGAAATACAGAAATATTGTGCATTTTACCCACCCCTTGCCTACATATAAACACAGCTAGTGAGGTCAGTGGAGGCTTTTTTAATGCTTGCAACTAAGACTTTTATCTTTAAGCTGTGGCATTTCAGATGAAGTAATTTACTTATGACAGACTTATGGGGAAATGCTATTCTTTTAAAATATCTAGATAACTTGATTTTATTGCCTATTTATCAGAAAATAATGGTGATGTATATTTACTGCCTCAGAGATGTATATGCAACACCCTGTTCTATCTGCATTGCTGATGGGAGAATCCAAGCCACTGTGAGTTGCTGACTTAAGACAGTTAAAGAGCTTGATGAAATTGATCTTCAGTTGAGAGATCATTAATGAACTAACCTCCTGCCTTGAAGGATCACTCAAGACCCCAAAGAGCATGTGATTTCTTCTGTTTTGCAGTGATTCATTTGAACCATTTACCAAAACCCTTGAGGTAAATAGAAACCGCTCAGCTATTTTTAAGGGATGGGTCCTTTTTATTGCCGTTCTAAACCCTGCTTCTTCTCATCATGTGCCAAAAAGAGACACAGTTCAGTCGACGTTCCAGAATCTTGACTAGGACAAAGCCCAGGAAGTGAGAGTTTAACATATTCCTAAGAGCAAGTGTTTTCTAGGAAAAAAATGTTTTTAAGGGTTATTGATTGAGGATATTTAATGAGTTACTAATCTAGGAAATTGTTCATTTTTTAAGAACTTGCTCTCAAGTTGCTTAAGAAGCTTTGTGTTAGCGGGAGCAAAAGGCTGACACCTGGAGATAAAGTAGTGAAAGTCTTTGCTTTTGAGTCTGGGCGGTTTCTGTCTGATTTGGGGTCCCTGTGGAGGCATAATATCCGAGCACCTCCAGCCCGTAGTCAGATCTTTATATTTTCTTTGTCTCTGCAAATCACGTGTGGTTGTGAGGAGTCATTGACTGAAGCCAGACGATGTGCTTGGCACTGGGTCTGGCACACAGGGCCGGGGAAGGGCCAGCTGCTGTCGTCATGAACGGGGACACCTGGAGAGGCCAGTGCACGCCGGCATGGGTTTGCGCAGGGAGAGAGGAATTCGCTGGGCACGTGCGGCAGCGCCTTCTCCTGGGACCTGTCTGCTCTTGAACTTGAGGGCAGCGCAAGGCGTCTGCCACTTTATGGTGCGGTGGGGAGGCTGGCACAGGGCCTTCCTCTGTGTTCCCCACGAGCACCACCCAGGTTTTGCTGGGATGAGTGGATGGACACACGAGGGTGCGCACTGCCATGGTGCTCTCTGCAGACCCCCTCCCCCAGTGACGTGTGCTGTGTACTGAAACAGCATCTCCCGTGTGTTCTCGCTTCTGTCTGCCACCCATGGGCACTTGTTTCAGACTTAAAATCCCAAATGTAACATAAGAACTGTAGCTTTCAGTAAGTGTGCATGGGAATTACTTGCTGTAACGATAAGATAAATTTTATGTAAAATTATATATTTTTATAAATATTCTCTACAGATAGAAGGGATTTACCTTTACCATTCTCATTAGGAAAGCTAAAGCCCTCTTTCTTTGGGAAAAGGAAGATATTTTTTTTCTCCTAGGACTGTGACTTTCACCTGATATATGTATTTTCCGTGGTGATATATAAATATGTGTTGGTATATTACAAACATACATACTTTTACCACAGGTGATGATACCTAAAGTTTTCTACTACATTCTAGTCCATTATAGAAATGCTACTAGATTGATTCCATGACCCACTAATGAGTTATAGCTCTCAGTTTGAAAAACATTGTCTTGAAGGATCAGCTGGGATTTCTCTCCTCACCTGGGCTCACAGTCAAAATCAGGAAGGAGAACTGTGCTAGCCACTCACAGATGATGGTGATGGTGATGGTGATGGTGATGGTGGTCCTGATGGTGATGGTGGTCCTGATGGAGATGGTGGTCCTGATGGAGATGGTGGTCCTGATGGTGATGACATTGACAGTGGTGATGATGGTGAAGATCGCGATGGTGATGGTGATGGTGATGGTGATGGTGATGGTGATGGTGGTCCTGATGGAGATGGTGGTCCTGATGGTGATGGTGATGGTGGTCCTGATGGTGATGGTGATGGTGATGGTGATGGTGGTCCTGATGGTGATGGTGATGGTGATGGTGATGGTGGTCCTGATGGTGATGGTGGTCCTGATGGTGATGGTGATGGTGATAGTGATGGTGATGGTGATGGTGATGGTGGTCCTGATGGAGATGGTGGTCCTGATGGTGATGACATTGACAGTGGTCCTGATGGTGATGGTGGTCGCGATGGTGATGGTGATGGTGATGGTGATGGTGATGGTGATGGTGGTCCTGATGGAGATGGTGGTCCTGATGGTGATGGTGGTCCTGATGGTGATGACAGTGGTGATGGTGGTGAAGATGGCGATGGTGATGGAGATGGTGGTCCGATGTGATGGTGATGGTGGTCCTGATGGTGATGACATTGACAGTGGTGATGGTGGTCCTGATGGTGATGGTGATGGTGGTCCTGATGGTGATGGTGATGGTGATGGTGATGGTGATGGTGGTCCTGATGGTGATGGTGGTCCTGATGGTGATGGTGGTCCTGATGGTGATGACATTGACAGTGGTGATGATGGTGAAGATCGCGATGGTGATGGTGATGGTGATGGAGATGATAATGGGGGTGGTAGTGGTGATGGTGGTCCTGATGGTGATGGTGGTCCTGATGGTGATGACAGTGGTGATGGTGGTGAAGATCGCGATGGTGATGGTGATGGTGATGGAGATGATAATGGGGGTGGTAGTGGTGATGCTGAGGATGTTAGTGTCAGCTACTGTTTATTCACATGTTCTTAACATATTTAAAAAAAATTAAAAGCAGTACATGCTTATTTTAAGTAATAAAAGTGTACGAAGAAAGAACTAACATTCATAATAAAAATGGTTAAAGAAAGTCATGATTCTTACCTCCACAGTAACCAACGAGAACGGCCTGGCTCCATCTTCCTCATCTTTCTCTTGCTTGTACGTGTGTGTGGAAACACTATACGTGGGGTTTTCCTTTTCTAAGAGATGGAATCCATTACCGTGCACTTGATTTCTCACTTGGAAACCATCATGATCGTTGCTCCAGAGAAACATCTTAGTCTCCCCTTAGCCTTTCAAGGTGTGGCTGCCCACGTTGGGTCAGCTCTTACCTGCTGGTGGATGTTCAGGGCGTGGCTGGTTTTGGGACACCCCGGACAATGCTGCTGGATATAAATATGTAAACATACGCATGCTTTCACTTCAGAGGATATGTTCCCCTGTCAGGTATTGAGGGGTCAAAGAGTTTGTGTAGTTTTAGTTGCCAAGTCGCCTTCCAGAAAGGTGTCCCCGTGCCCACTTACTGAGCACGGAAGATGTCCCTGAGCTCGGCCTGACTTCGGGCCTCACACCCGCTTTGTGCGTTGTTGACAGTGACGAGCCTGTCCATTCAGGCAGAGTCCTGTGTGCGGAGGGGTGGAGGCCCAGATGAGGGCGGGAGGGCCTCAGAGGCTCTTCCTGGGTCCCAGCCCGGCTCTCAGCCTCCTGCTTCTCGTGTTCCCTGGGCCTTCTCTCATTAGGGCGTGAATTCATTTTACCAACAAACGTTTGTTTATATCCTCTTAGACGAGGTAAGGAGTTCACTTGCTTTTGCATTTTCCTGGCCTGCACCTCTAGCAGAGTGCTTACAGCATTTTGTCCTGTATTCAGAGGAGTTAAGGGTGTCCTTTTCACATCCGACCCTGGAGTTCCGAGAAGACAAAGACCGCCTGTCATCTTGTGTTCCTGCAGTGAGTCACCTGATACCAAGTTGCTGAAGCTCAGTCAGTGGCTTTGGAAAGTGCAGTGTCGCCAGAATCTTTGTCGGCGTTTGTGGACGGGGTCCTCTTTTTCCCTCTGTTTCCTCAGACCTCACTGTTATGCATAACATTCAGACTGTCCGTCCTGAGCTGGAGAGACGCAGGCCAGCTGTTGAGCCCCGTTTATGAGGGTTTGCAGAGGCAGCAGTGGGTAGGGATTGACACCACCCTGGCCTTTTCACTGGGCGCTTCCGTGGGTGCTGATGGGCTTTGCCTCTGTGGCTCCGTCATTGGACATTGACCTGAAATAATCCCCGTTCATCAGAGGCCCAGGCGTCAGGCACCGACATACAGCTATCATATGTGCGTGTGCCCAGGGAAGCCCGAGGTTTAAAGGGACCCGCAGCAGACTGATTACAGGGGATCTCTTCGTTTTACATTGTACTCACTGTCTCTACATCACCTCTGGTGTCAGAGGAAAATGGATTGAAATCTTTCAGTCGATCGAAAGTGTGGCCCTTTCTCTCGGCTGCCAATCTCCAATCTCCGTCTGGGTCTGATGTACCCCCCCACCGACCCCACCCTACTTCACATGACTTCAGTCCTCAGCCAGCCTCGGAAGGGAGGCTCCTTCCTGGGCGTCCTGAGCCTGCTGAGTCGCTGAGGTTAGGTGATGGACGCTACAGCCCCCCTCGATCATCTGGGGTCTGAAGGAGGGAGAGGACTGTGTCAGACAGTATAGGATGTGCAGTGACAGCCCCCAAATCTCTGTGGCTCCAGTGACTGAGGATGCTGTCCTACTCCGAGCTGCGTGTCCATCTCCACGTGTGCTGCGTGTTGCCTCCACTGAGGCTCTGTGGATGCTGGTCGCTGTGGCGGGACCTGGTGGGTGGCATGCCTACTGGCTCCAAGGGCTCCCCCGGAAGTGACACAGTATATCACTTCTGCTCACGTTTCCTTGGCCACATCTGATCCAGTGGAGGCAGAGAAGTACAGGTCTCCAGTGTGCTCGCAAGAGATGAACCTGAGTTTTGGCCGATGACCCTAGTGCCTGCCACGGGGGCCACGTAGGAAGATGAAGGGAGAAAGGAGAGAGAGAGCGCAACATATTCTAGGACATAAATAAGAAAACCCTCTTTCTTAAGAGATTTGCTAACCGATTCTGCCAAAAGAGAAGTTCCGAAAATGCTGCGATAAATGACAACATCACTGTAACCAATTTATGGCTTCCCAGGTGATTCCTTTGAAGGACAGCAGTCATCTTTCTACAGAAAGACATTCTATAAAGAACGTTGGAGCGCTTGTCAGCTTACGCCTGCATCTTTAATACATGGCCTGACCCATGCACCCATTACCATAAACTCAACCACAGAGAGACATCCGGAGGTGAGGACACCTGAGTGCTTCAGCACAGCTGGAGAGAGAGCATGGAACAGCTTCCAGCAGGACATGTGCCTCGGACTTCCCTGAAAGCTGGGAGCCTGTCTTGGCTTTCTTCAAGCCTTCTGGTTCTTTCTCTCCTTGTTGAAAACATAACTTCTCATTTCAGAGTCACAGAATGTATTCACTTCTTAAATATGACCGATAGGGGGAAATCGCAGTGCACGTCTAACTGTTGCATTGTTTTAATGCTGCAGGGTCTCTGGCTGAAATGAAAAGACTTGCTTTTGGGGATTTGAAGTCAAATGGGAGTTTTGACGCAGGGGAGCATGTTCATTTCCACGTAGGATATTTTTACAGATCAACTTAATAATAATGTGTAATAAACAAGCAAATAAATGGCTACAGCTTGCATGGGACTTGGCCATCATTCAGACCCAACCATCAGGGTTTTCGGTATCGAGAAGGAAGAGCTGGGGTGACGGGCTTACATTCTCCACCGGAGGGGTGAGTGTAGCTTGTGCCTCTGTGACTACAGGGCGGTGGTGAAACTGATGGTCCTGAGGAGACGGCGGCCTTTCTGATCCATTGAGAGAGGCACAACTGGGTTCCCAGGGCTTTTGTTTTTTGGAGAAAACTTACACTGGAATAACAGAGCGATAAAACAAGCCTCCCTGATTTTTCAGAAAGCATTCATTTGGCCCCTGAAAGTTTACCAGAAGATTCTGGTCACCATCTACCCTAGGAAACAATTTTTCCTCTTGTACTGTTGAAAAAAAGGGGCAGAAGTGATGGAATAAGGCTAAGAACGTTTGCTGCGTGATGTTGAGTCGTATGGAAGACAGTAATACGTGGTTTTTTATATCCTTTTTTTTTATCCACGCAGCAGAGATTTTTGGGTACCTGCTGTAAGCCAAGCACTGCTGTAGGAGCTGTACAGGCTGCGGCCTCTACAGACACAGTGAGGGTAACTTCTGGGCTTAAGATGTAAGCACAGATTGTCCTTTTTTTTTTTTTTTTTGCGGTACGCGGGCCTCTCACTGCTGTGGCCTCTCCCGTTGTAGAGCACAGGCTCCGGACGCGCAGGCTCAGCGGCCATGGCTCACGGGCCCAGCCGCTCCGCGGCATGTGGGATCTTCCTAGACTGGGGCACGAACCCTTGTCCCCTACATTGGCAGGTGGACTCCCAACCACTGCGCCACCAGGGAAGCCCCAGATTGTCCTTTTGCCTCCCGGCTGTACTGTCTGGTTTGTCCTTTTGAGCCTGAGAAAGCAGTATTTACTCTCTTTAAAGTACATGTGAATCAGGCATACATCCGGCCTCTGGCTCCACGCGCCCCGCCCTCCCTGCCGCCCCGGCCTCTGCTTGTGCTCTCCGCTTCTTAGCATCCTTCCTCCTTTTCTCTGCTTTGGAAATCCTTTTGAACCTCCCAGGGCAGCTCAGTTGTGTCCCCTCGGGAAGCCCTTCCACCCCCTCTTCCTTCTGCGGAGCAGAAGTTCTTCCATCACGAGCGCCGGGGGCGTCCATACAGCTGGTCCCGCACGTCCCGTCCGGATGCCTGTCTCCTTGTCCATCGACGGCCCTTTGCGTAGCGCTTTGGCTTCTCCGAGAGGCTCCGACGACATTTCCCGGTTGGAATGGGTTGTAAGGGTCATCGGCTGCAACCCTGCCCCTTTCACAGGTGAGAAAACAAAGCCTCGGGGTGGCCATGGCCCTTGTGCAAGGCTCCCCAGCCAGACCTGCTGTAGAAGGAAGGAAGCGCCAGGTTTCTAATGACAAGCCAGTGCTTTTACCCAGCCTCCACGACAAAGCTGTGCGCTCCGGGAAGCTCCATGCCGTTCAGTATGCGGGTTCATTAAATATTTTGAGTATCTCTATTACTTGTGGTCATATGTTTTTTTTAATTTTTAAATTAAGAGCATGAATTCATTTGTTAGGAATGTAATCTATCAAACTAACATTACGTCTGTGTCAAAATCAGATTCATCTTTTATCACTGATTGACAACGCCTTTTTGAGCACTGGAAGGTTCTGTAAATGCAGGGTCTACTGCATTTCCATTTATGTAACTGCGCTTTTAATCTTCAGTCTCCTTTCTTCTCTCTTAACCTCTTACAGAGATACACCTTTTTGTTATGTTAAATATCAATATAAATAAGTTATCAATAATCAATATATTCTCCTGACACCGTGTTGCATATTTGGCAAGTCTTTTTTTCTTGCAAGCAAATGTTAGCCTCCTGAACTCTTAATACGATTAAATGAATTTAGGTGTTTATGAGTTAAGGACCTGGTTTGCTGTAGTTATGGAGCCAGGAGACACTCACTGTAGTCAGTACATCTATGTTTCTTGTTTGCGTCTTGGCAATTAAACCATAGAGAGTGTGCTTTTTGTTCCTTGTGGTGTTTGTATCAACATTCATGCAGATACAATAATTCAGTGTGAAGGAAAATCAGTGTTTCTCTGAGCTGATTTGCGTATGCACGTCAGATTTAGCTATGCCATTTTTATGCTACTGAGGAAAACAAAATGACCTTTTACCAAGTTTTTGATTCTGGAGGAGTCTGTGTTTTGAATTTGGAGGGGAGGGGACTGCAGAGAAAAAAGGAAGAAGCAATTGTTGATTTATACCATGATGCCAGCAGCAGTCAGGAACCTAAGATGCTTTTCAGCTATAATTGTATCTTTGCTCAAGGCTACTGTAGTTATACTCCATTAAATCCCATTGTCAGTCATCTCCAGAGTCGCAAGGAGCCCAAGCTGATACTGACCGTAGAATAGTCCCAACTAGCCTTTGTGTTTCTTCTCTTGTTATAAAGTGCAATGCTGTTTTATACACTGGAGATGTTGTGTCACAAGATTACATACTATCACTCAGTTATAGGATTATAGTAGAGTAATCAGAAATATGTAGTAAAACTTATCTAGCTAGCTATCCTCTTAAAGGCCCTGGCTTTCATTACAACATTTTCCAGAAAGAAATAGAAAACAAAATGTCATCCAGTAAATACGTTCGTGAATAGCATCTATCTGAAATGGGTAGTTCACCCTTAACAGGAATAGTAAGATACACTACAGAAGCTTTCCGCTGGCTTCTATCAAAATAATTATCTTAGCATTATCTCTGCCATCCAGTTAACTTTTGCATGCGGATGGTGTTTCTGTGCTTTTGTGGTCATCAACTCCATGCTTAAGAGTTCTCCCAGGAACTGTTACACTGACGAATTTTTTCTCTTTAAAGTCTAGCAAAAAGAAGAAAGGAAAAGGGCTATTTAAAAGGAACTGGCATTCTCATACATAGGTAGTTGGTCAGTTCGTCGGAGATCAAGGTGACTGCCTGCACCGTGGGTGGGGTTCTTCTGGCAGCATGTCCTAAACACTCATCAGGACCACGGTACCTGGTCCAAGCTCGAGGCCAGCTAGCGTGACTAAGGAGGGGAACTCCATAGATGCCAGATGTTGGGAATAAATCAGGATCATCTCATCAGGACATGCATCCTTAAATGTGTTTTACAAAGTGTCATTCCTGAACTTCCATCACAAGTCAGTTTGTTTGTTTTTTGGAAGTGGAGGGGCAAACATTTCCGGTTATGAACTCTTTTGGCATCTTTGGCCCAGAGATACTTGTCAAAGATGTGCCCTACACAGCAAAGTACATGTCTACTTCCTATTTCTTCTTTCTTTTCTTACTTTTTGGGAAGAGTTCACAAAGAAGTGTTCCTAAAAGAAGGGATTTTTGTGTGTGTGTGGGGGAGGGGCGGAGGTTGTTTATATGAATACATTAAACGCGCTTCCGTTTTAAAATATTTTTCATTTAACGGAGCAATTTTCCATGCAGAATGTGATCCCACTTGTCCAAATCTTGGCCCGTGGTAGAGAAATGTTTTGGAAAGAAGTCTGCTTTGACCTCTGCATTCCTCTTCATGTGACATCTGTGATTTTAAGGGAGGATTTTTTTTTTTTTAAGAGAAATTTATCTCTCAGTGGGGTTATTTTCTTGCAGTTCACCGCCAAGGTGGGTCCCTTTCACTCGTCATGCTTGTGTACTTGACTAAGTAGAAACACTTTAAGAAAAGTAAACTCCATGCTTTTCTGCTGTCATATTTGATTTGAGCTGTGCTCTGATGGTTGTTTGAAGCTAACATGAAATGCAGTGCCTGCCCGATCCATTTTAGCAGCCCATTATCATAATTTCACTGTCGTATGGCCACTGAGTTAATGTACTTACAAATGACAGAGAAAGCGTGTTACATGACCTTAGGGTTTTCAAAAATTAAATGACGTCGTAGGTCGTATTTCAAAGAATAGCTAAGGAGAACGGTTTTCCTTCCTACATAAAGTGTCCCTACGCACAGCAACACGATATTGTATTTCTTTTTTATTACACAAAAATGTGAAGCTTTTAAACTAGATTCCCTACATAAAATTTAATATTGGGGTAGGGAATGAAACATCCAGCGGATAAATCTGCTTCTGCCCCATCTCATCCCCTCTCATCTCAAGATGAGACGCCTCCAGAACTTGGAAATGCAGAAGTAACTCTGAAATTCTTGCCTGATGATGAACCCGGTATTTTTTTTCCTTACACAAAACCCACAAATTCCCACCTAAAAGGCAATAAAGTACTTATATTTACTGAAATATGCTTTGCCAGGGTGCTTAAGACTAGATCATTATTTCTTCTGTGCTTTAGGAATCATTTTTGGTTTTAAAAAGTGTTCTTTTTTAAAGAAGGGACCGAGTCTTCCAGCTTGAGATTAAATGAGATCCGGAGGAAACTCTTTCTGAAAGTGAGTGATGCTGGCATTTTATCAGCGCACAGACCTCTGTGCTGCCCATATTTATGATGTCCTGAACCCACATGGCAGAGCCCGCTCTGGTGCGTGATTGGTGCTCTCCCGTCACAGAAGGGGTTACAGGGAGGGTGACAGAGCACGAGGCCGTGAAGCACACCCAGTGCGTGGGACATGGGACAGACCAAAACGTGCAGTCCGAGGTAGGGCCTTGCACACGGGGCTGCTGCAGTTAGCTCACTCACCTGCTCTTGAATTCTCTTTCCAAGCAAGGAATACTGTGGCTCAAGCCGTAGCTCTCTGAAGGAGCCCTCCAGACTTAAGAAAAGCAATCGATTGGCTTCTAGATCACAGACAATAGTGGGACTCCATGCAACAATAAGAATCCAGAGGCCCTTTTCATTTTGTTCCTGTGAAATAAAGACAGGGCCCAGTACAACAGGAAGGCAGCTGAACCTGCGAATGAGCTGCTTACCGACATCGCCTGGAGTTCAGTGAATAGAAATCTAACGTGTATCTAGATTTCCACGTGGTCATTAGTAATAGTTGTTATTGGAAGTAATAGTAATCAGGAAGCACACCAGAATGACAGGAAACACAAGTCACAGGCTCATATGCTGTGGAAACCTAAGCACATCCTTTGAAAACCAAAAAGTGGGGCTGAAATGGAAAATCTTACACTTTCTTTGGTTCCCACCTGCAGACTGCAGTGCCGGTGCCTGAGTCAGGAAGAGTAGACACGGCCCCCACGGATCACCTGCAGGACTTGTGTGCTGAGTCCAGGAGGGGACGAGTCTGTTCCGTATAATGTGGAGCCTTGCAAATGTCAAGTCTTGTTACGCCTCTGGCACTATTGACATAAGAGTGTTATTCAAAGTTACTAAAATTCAATGAAGCTTCTAAGTTGAATCTGCACTTTTTATGCACCAAAATTAAATTGCGGAGGTGCGGGGGTGGGGCGGGGTGGGTGGGGTGACATGTGGTTGCAATGTGTGCTTACAAATGACTTATAATTAACATTTTTTAGCCCAAAGCAATTAGAGCATTTGAAAAAATTTCTGACGCAGCCCCAAAGTTTTTGTTCCTGTTGTGGATTTAGTGGCTCTGAAAATTCCTTTTTTTTCTTGATTTCAATGGAAGGTAATTGCATGGCTCCACTTTTTCTTAATCTGAATATACACCATGATTATAGAAATATTCAAATATTTCCCCTGGGGAGGAAACCTCATTTTACACTGCAGCTCTTCCCATAATCCTGCATGGGCTGGTCAGGAGCTGCGTTCTCCCGATTTGAATAAATGATGCCAACAGAAAACCCAAGTTGTTGCTGCATTTTGGACACATGGGTTGGTCAAGGAACTAGGAGACTCCATTGCACATGCAAACTGTTGGGGTCAAGCTGCCACACTGACCCGGACTTGATGGCAGGGTGGCCTTGGAAGGCTGCACGGAGTGAGATGCAGGGGTGGGCTCTGGGGAGGTGGAGGGCTGCTCACGGCTTCCAGAGCACAATGGCAGAGCATCTCCAGTGGGTCCTGCAGCACATGGCAAGCAGTAGGCTTCCTGTGTCTGAATGAGGGGGAAACACTAGGAGTGGGGAGGAGGGGGCACGGTTCTTCCTGCGCTGATGGATGCTGGCCTCCTGCTGAAAGGTGATCTGGTCCTCCAGCAGCTTTGGTCCCTCTAACAGAGATGCAGCTCGGGGGGGAAGCAGTGTTTCCAATGGGCACTCACTTCTTAAAAGCAGGGGAGGTCTTTTGTATGCATATTCGGTTGTGACACAGGCTTGAGTAGAGGAAAGATGGGGAACGTTTTGCACATGTGGAAATGCATAAAATTGGGCATTCTAGGACAATGACCACGCAGCATCCTGTGTGACGTTCTGCCTCATCTTGCAGACACAGGGCAGGCAGGATGCCACCTTATGACTGTACTTCTAAATGAATCTTGGGGACAAGTTCAGAGGCCCTCCTCCCCTCCCCCCAGCCAGCATCCTTAAGAAGTCATGGGTCTGAAGGGTTTATTAGTACCATAAATCGCTTCCCCTGTCAGTCAAACGCTCAGAAATGCACGACATGATACTGGCCGTCTCGGTGTTGGCATATAAATCACTGAAGATTAAATTATTAGATAATTTGGAAACTTAACAGTTTGCATTTTGTACTTCCAATTGTTTTGCTGACTTGCATTTTTCTTGGCTGTCCGGGATTTTATTAACCGTCTTGAAGACATCTATCACCTCCTTCCTCTTCATTTTCCAGTGGGCAAATTTTCCCAGAAGGAGAGTTGCAGTACTGATGCCTGCAGCCGCTGCTCCAAAAAGATTGCTGTATTTTCATTGACATGCAGTGCATTACCATAATTGGCTTTTCTACATGATAGGAGAGAGGAAATAATAATGTCATTTTATTTACAGCCAGAGTGTCGCTCTATGAGACTTCTCCAAGTTTCTGCCATGCTGTGTAGGTCAAATGACATCTTTTGATCAGTCCTGTCCAAAGACATCAAAGCTGAGTGGCATGTAATGGAGACCTAGTGACAAACCAAATCTAGGAAAGAAATAAGACTGCCAGTTTCCCATTAAAAAGCCTGCTTAGCGGCACAGCTTCCCTGTGTCGGCTACGAAACCACTCTGACCACCTAAATCAGGAGAATGAAAGGAGGCTGAATTGGACATTAGTACTGCAAATGACTGCGGTGATTGCCACGATGCTCCCCCCCTCCCCCCAAAATCAGCAAGGAAACCAAGCGAGTTACAGCGAGGCTGCTCAGCACCCATTCATTTCTCTCCTGCCACTTGCCGGTTTTCTGATCTGGTTTATTTAGGTTTGACATCCGCCAAATGGTGTAGCGGGATATCTCTGACAGATATTCTTACTGATTTAACGGGAGTCACAACTCAGGAAAGATGGATCTCGTGAGACAGGATTCTGGAGTGCTGTTTTTTCCCTTTTCCTCCCCGTTTTCTTCCCTTTATGATCCCCGTTGTAGGTGGTTCCTATTCGCCGTCGGCTGTGAGGGCCTTCAGAACTTCGGAGGAAGGAGGCTTGATCGCCTCACGTAGTGAAAGTATGGTTTCTTTAAAAGGGATTGTTGAACAGGCATTGTATACCAGAGGTTGGTAAGCAAAGTTATTTCTGCTTCCCAGGTGATGGGGCCACGTGGACATGGAGACCGTGTGTATGAACAAAGCAGCGTCCTCAGTGCATTTATCTGCGTCGGTTGGCTTGGGGTTACATTTACTGTCTCCTCACCCTTTGATTCCTTCTTCTCGCCGGTAGTCATGGAGCAGCTATTTTGCTCCAGGCACCGAGAGAGAGAGCGGTTGGGAGCCAAGGTCCCCCAGGATGTCGTTGCTGCTGTAGGAGCCCTGGCCCAGGCGCAGGACAGGGGCTAGGCCCGTGACCACCTGTGCGGGCAGGGAGGGTCCCAGAGGGCCGGCGGGGGCCGTGCCGGAGCCCGTCGGCAGAGGGAAGCTGTGGGGAGGTAAAGAGGGGACTCACTGGAGGGGCCTGGGCGGGCGTAGTGGGAAACAGATTCTCTTGTTTTGTCCCCTTTTTTTTTAACTGTGGTAAGAGGTGCGTAAGAGTTATCATTTTAAGCATCCAGTTCAGTGGCATGAGATACATTCCCACTGTTGTGTGGCCATCACCTCCTCCACTTCTCATCTTCTCAAACTGAACCTCGGTCCCCATGAAGCACCATCTTCCCAACATCCCCCTCCCTGCAGCTCCGGGTGACATCGTTCTACTTTCTGTCTCTATGACAAGCCGGCCCACGTGGTTGGAAAGGGACTCCAGGGGGCCCTTGCAGGCATCCCGTGAACGGCAGGCCCTGAGGAGAGGCTCGCCTGTAGCCGATCACGGCTGGTCCCACGCCCTCGACGTTCAGGCAGAGCAGCCCGAGAGCAATGTTGCTGACCTTCGGGTAGATAAAGACCTGATTTTACAAACAGCACATTTTGAAGACAGAATTCGTTTAACACTCAGGCCACTTTGAGTTGCAGATAGAAATGGCCCATGCGCGGCCCTCTGAGAGCATGTCAGAGCCTGGCTCTGAAACAGACCCCCCGGGGCAAGTACCTGCTGCCACCCGTGCTCGGGGGGGCAGCTCCCCTCGCCTCTGTGCCTCAGTATCTTCATGTGGACGTGGAGAGCAGACACAGGCCTTCCCCTTATCAAGCTGGTGAGGGGCTAACACAATTAATAAATGCAGGGCACTTAAGACAGTGTCTGGTCTGGAGAGAGTGTTCAATAAATATTACCTGTTATTATCCAATGACATTTTAATCCAAAGCATAATGCCGGTCGAGCAGATATTCTGTGGGTATGAAATGTTTACCCAAGAACAAGTAAATTATGTCTTTAAAAATAATAGTATAATTATCCATCCCCTCAAATAAGTTTCTAGTGTGCTGAAAAAAAGACATTCTCTCCATCTGGGTGGATCATTATCCCAGAATGTATTCCATTCCGACTTGAGATTGGACTTCAGTGTTGTCATGGAGAAGATGCTTCTCATCGCAGTGGGCCGCTCACCTTTCTACAGAGAATATATTTACACGAATGCCCTTCTTTCCTTTTCGTGCTATGGTTGCAGGGGTTTGAGATCTGTTAGCATCAAACGTCCTTTTTTCTAGGTGTTGCTTGGCTTTGCTGATATCCTCTTTCCAATCCACTCCCACATGGTCGTTTGGATGGGCTTTCGTATGTCCTCTCTCCCTCTGAATAGTTTCTTTCCCCCCCTTTTTTTTTCTCAATGATTTAAACATGCCCGGCATTTCTTTCCAAGCAGTTTCATGAACAGAACCAAAGCAGACAGACTGGAAGAGAGAAACGCGGAAACCAAGTAAGAAGGTGGAGTTGAGGCTGAGTTTCCTTCAGTTGGGCTCATGGAGAAAGGCTTTCCTGGGAGAACAGCTGGAATAGAATTTGTTTCTGATGCTCCATGAATGAATCTTTTCTTTTCAAACCTTTTCCTAGAAACTGTCGAACCTTGTACGTCCTCCAGGACTCCCACCCGCAGCCAGAGCTTCTAGAGGTGTGGTCTCGAGGTTGACTCAGGGCACCTTGGACTTCCAGAAGAAATCAAAAGAGGAAATGTCTTTAGACTAACCAGGAATTGTTTCCGTGAGATTTCTAAACAGGAAAAGAATGACTAGTGTAAGGGCCCCGAGTCTCCCCTGATGACTCGGAGTATCGCTCTAGACCCTGCTTTGGATCTCGGGAAAATAAAGGGAAGAAAGCTCGAGGCTGGAACCCAGACTGTGACTCCAGCCCCTCCTCCATCTTTGTAGCCAGGGGACTGTATCCCCAGCCTCACTTAAGGATGCAGAAGGGGAGTGAAATCCATCCACCTGCTGAATTCACATCTCCAGGTGCCCCAGGCATCCCAGGCCCGCAGTTTGCCTGAGCCCCATCTCCAGGTGTTCAATAATGCAGCAGGATTTAGCTGCACCAAAGTGTCACCTGTCTAGGTGAGTCGTGCCGGTGTCTATCTGAAGTGACAGCCATCTTTGAGTACCGGCGTCGTTCACTGACTCCGCTCTCATCATTGGCATCAGGAAGGTAACATTTTCGACAAGGTTGTTTCCTGTTCCCCGGCTTGTTTCCTGCCCCTCCCTCCTCCCCCTCCCCCCTCCCCTCCCCGCCCTCTTAGCGCACCTGATCAAAACATCATCGCTGACAAAGCTTTCCTTCTCCAAATTAAATGAGCCCAGCTAGCCCGGCAATTTTTCCACAGAAAGCAAGTGAAATGCCAATGTGCCAAGTTAATGAATCTGGTAACAGGGAGAACATTATCGAGCCTGGATAATATGATCTAGCAATGTTCCTTCTCACGCTTCCTGTAAAGAATGTATGGAAGTCAGTTACGTGCGCGGTGCTAACGCCTGTCCTACCCCATCATGGTAATTTGTATAAGTAATGGAAACAGGTTAAATACTTCCATTCTGATGTTGCCAGCAGGGATGGAAATGAACGTTTCAATGAAATCACCTCGACAGAGCCAAGCGGGGAGGGGGCCGCGACTGATTCATCTCCACACCCTTTGGTGATGGGAACCCTAATGAGAATGCTGGAATGTATAGTTTATCAGATAGAAGGGGAAAAGCAGGTAAATCTTGGAGATTAGGATCACGGGAGAACCACCAGCACGAGGCGCCGGCCTCTCCAGCAGACCTCTGCTAATAACACGCTCTTTTCATGCCGAGGGAGGGAGGCAGGGGTGTGGCTGGCTGGCTGGGGGGGGAGAGGTGAGTAGGGGCAGGCTCTTTCCTCCTCCCTGATGGGCTGCCAGCAAGGGTTATCTTCAGCCAGTAAAACCCCAGGGTGCTCTTAGGACACCTCTTAGACCCCTGTCTTGAAAACTTAGAGGGAGGGAAGAGAACTTGGCTTTTCTGCATTTCCCTGTCATTATAAATGATCCACTTTTAGAATGGCTTTCTTTCTGTCTGAAACGTCATTTTACTCCCTTCCTTGTTCGTGTGAGGAAGAGCCATTTTATTTGAACTGCTAGTGCTGTTTAACCTTCCTCAGAAACTGAAACGCGGGCTTCCCTGGTGGCGCAGTGGTTGAGAGTCCGCCTGCCAACGCAGGGGACACGGGTTCGTGCCCCGGTCCGGGAAGATCCCACATGCTGCGGAGCGGCTGGGCCCGTGAGCCATGGCCGCTGAGCCTGCGTGTCCGGAGCCTGTGCTCCGCAGCGGGAGAGGCCACAGCAGTGAGAGCTCCGCGTACCACAAAAAACAAAACAAAACAAACTGGAACTCAATTCCTCTTCCCGAGATATCCTATACCTGTCGCCCTGCTTCCAGAAAAATCAGTTTTTCTAGCCAAAGGACTACTCTATATGCCAAGCGTGCTATAACGTCCTTGTAAATTCAAGTGTGTTAATGTGGGTTACTCAACATATTTTCACACTAAAATGCTTTATTCATACATTGCTTTTTCCAGTATCACTACCTTTCTTCTGTCTAGACGCTATTACTTAAAATCCAAGTCAGTTAAAGATGGAAACGTTTAGTCATCTGGCCTGTTATATTAAATGCCAATATCTGAACGATTCCAAATATCTGAATTTGGGGACATGGCAGAAGCTGAGCATCTTTTATTGAACACGTTTTTCAGTTTTCATCGGGATGTGTTGTCATCAGGTAGGAACAGGTACGGATGCGTGCCGGTTACCTTGTGTGAGTGGCTGTTTTGAGTAAGCAGGTTGGTATCTGCTGGATGGCAAAGGATAGATTTCAAGCTGGCTTTTAGAAAGCAAATCATGATCGGGGGAAGCCTTTCTTCTACTGTTGCTCTGCTCTCTCAGTGAGGCACCCACACTTTTTGTTCATCTGTCTGAGGAACCCTGGCTCTAATTGCTCAGAGCCAGGGTTACTCAGACTCCGGGGAATTTGGAACTTTATTACATTTAGCTATTAAAAACCAAAGACAGCTGTCACTTCTCCCCCTTCTTCAAATGACTGTTGAATATCAGAGCAAATCTTGTTTTCTTTAAAGAAGCAAAGATTTTTTTTAAAAATTGGGGCTGGTGGTTGAGAAAAAGAATCGATCTAATTCGCTGAAGACGCACGAGCCTCGTATAATGACAATTTGAGAGGAACATATTTTTCCAGACAATACGTGTGTGTTTACATTGTAAACCACCGGGGCACACGTTGTTGGTGTCAGATTCACCTCTAGCAGGGGCCATATATGTTAGCCTCTGTCCACGTGCATCAGAACGCACGGGATTTTATGTGGCTCAGGATGACGGCACATCTTTAGGGACACGTCGGCATCTAGAAGGCGCATTTTAGGGCAAAACAATATTAACAAGATTTAATCTGTTTAAAAAAAGTGACGTCTAACTGTAAGATCCAGTTGTCTTGTTCTCATCTCGGGGCTGATGGGCTCTATGTGTTTTGTGGTTTTTCTGTGCTCACACCTGCACACACTCACACACCCACACCCACGTGGAGGCTGGTGGCTTCTCGTCTGGCCTGTGCTCGTCCTGACGCCGAGGCCGGCACAGCTGCTCTGTGCGTTGTCCCGCTGACGGCAGGACACGCCGCGTGTGCTCACCGTGTCACGCTCCACGCCGCGTGCTTGGCTCAGGCGGGGCGGGGGGAGTGACGGCAAAGCTGTTTTGACACAAAAAGAAATCGCAGAAATGATGATTTGGAGTCTTTGTTTTATTTGATGGGGAGGAATGTCATTTCTTTCTGGAAGTAATTGTAAAAGGAGAATTTCATACCGCAGTTACCATTTCCAGGCTTACTCATTCATCAGAGTTCCGCAGGGTGCGGGTAGGTGAGGGCAGAGGGGAGCTGAGGGTTTTAGCAGAGAAGATGCAACGACGTTGAGTTGACTCTGTCTTCTGTGATTCAGTAGCTGCTCTCATCCAGATCTTTTAGGCTAAACAGTTGTATTCATTCACTTCGTGACGTATATTCTGTTTCATCACTAACAATAAAAATTTCTACAAATATTTTAATGTATTTTGGTATATTTGTATCCATGTGAATTTTTAGAACACTGTAGCTTATATTGAAAACGAAAGATCGTGACAAGTAATCACTCTGTCCAAGTTTGGAAGTTTTGACAAGTCTCTCTGTCTCTCTAGCTCTCTGCCTCTGCCTAGGCAAAATTTCCAAAAAAGCGTCTAGGAGAGCAATTAGGAGAATTCACTGGTAATAGTAAGAATGAACCCAATTATTATGATAAGAGAACGATACTTTCTGATAGTGTGGATGTAACTGATTCAGACGCCATTATTGTTATTAAGGAGATCAAGGAAGTCAGGTACGTGTGACCTTGTATTAAGCTTCCAGCCAAGTACAGCAGTAATTACGAAGGGGATGCTGGCTCTCGGTGGATCACATTGGTACATAATTTATATAGACTGTAATATATTTAAAGACAAAAGTTCTCCTGACTTTGTGTTAATAGTTGCTGTGTTGTTGACAACTGCAGGGGTGTGCCCTGCGCTGTTCCCATCCACACCCCAGTCCCCAAAGACTTGATGTTTCCTCTCTTCTTTTACCCTGTGCGTTTACGAGAATGGGCTGCTGGATTTGAACCTGGAGACACGTGTCTGAGACGTAAGCCCTGCGTGGGGTTCGGTGTGTGCTGAGTTAACATTTCTTTATTCTTGTTTCAGCCATTTGAAGAGAGATTTCAAGCCCAAATCTCCCCTCCAGATTTCTAAATGTCATCCATCACTCTATCTGACAAAAGTCTTGTCGTTTCAGGTGGTAGAAAATACCAGGTCGGAACCTGGTTTGGGACCTAATTGGCTAATATTGGGTCTGTAGACCCAGACTCATCAGACTGTCCTAGCGTGGTGTATATCCCTCCCCAAACCAAGAGGCAATAACAGAAAACATGGATTTCCCCATGCTTGGCATTGGCCATGCATGTCTTGGGGATGGCTGGCTTTTTAATTTGTGCATCGTATATTAACACCCAGTTCGTTGGTAGTGAAATAGCTGCGTGTTTTCTTAGGTTCATACAAGAGTTATTTAGCTTTTGCTCTTCATTTCATTTTAACTTCTCTTTTAATTTTTCAAGATTCTCATATATTTTCTCTCTCCTTTTTCCTCCTGACATTGCTGAAAATCACAGAAAGTTTTCGGTCTTTTTAATTGAGGTTTAAGCCCTTAATTTGTGCTTTCCCACTTAATGTTAAATTACATTGTTGTAACTGCAACAAACTACAGGCCTAAGATTAATACCTGAGGCGCTCACTGGGAGGAATGGGAGGGGACCCCCCCCATAACTTGAAATTGAATTCGGGGGCAGGGAGAAAGGGAAGACGTTATATTTATTTTAAAGAAGTTACCTGTGAATTTCTAATGAAACTTAGAATTCGGTAAAAACCATAGGCCATTTTATTTACAGACTCTACAATTCTAAAAAATGGCCTCTGTTGGGTTTTCGGTAAAGAAATAATCGTTACCAATCAGATGGTTTAGCAAACTGGTACGTGAGCGACTGGTGCCAGACAACTGAAATTCGCCAGAGGGATAGAGATATTTTTGCTCCTCCTACATCACAGCAGAAGGGGCCTTTCAGATTTGCGTGGCAGGCTGTCAACCTTTCTGCAAAAACTTTAGAACTTAGTTTCATAAATTAACGTACATCCCACTTGTATGTTGCTGTCCTTTCAGAGTAGCATGGAATGGGCTCTGACCTGGGTCTGCTTTCTCTGCCTTTTTTATTTCCTAATATCCTCTTCCACCAAACCCACCTGCTCTCTTTGTAACAGAGGTGAAGTTACTTTACAAGTGATCGATGATAAATTTGGAAGAAAGTGTGTTTTGCAAGATTTTACAATGAATTGAAGCTGTTCATTTATCACCGAGGTGTGTGTAAGCCCCTTTTGTGAATTGTAAATATATTTTGATGTAATGGCCATCTGTTCGTGGGTATCACGTTTGCCAGTCGAAAACCTAGTTTGATATAGCTAAACATGTAATTTGGTATGATTGTATAGTTTCACCAGGTGGCAATACAATAGCCAAGTTTGGTATTTACTGTAAGCCAGTGCCCAAGCAGGGACCAACGACCTGTGTTTTATAGTTGTCACTTTTGAATCTCCCTTTTCCTCATTCAC
Organism: Delphinapterus leucas; assembly: GCF_059928025.1. Taxonomy (NCBI): domain Eukaryota; kingdom Metazoa; phylum Chordata; class Mammalia; order Artiodactyla; family Monodontidae; genus Delphinapterus; species Delphinapterus leucas. Next base: position 85,980,594 of record NC_143142.1, read on the forward strand.
AGCCAGCTCTCAATTGCGTGTGCTAATGAGGAAAAGAGAGCTTGGATAAACAAAGTTCCCCAACCTGATTCTTGTCATTTATTTCCAGGGCCCGGCCCCTGGGGCCTGGGGAAGAGCCTAACCAGGAACTGCTCTGTATGAGTTCCCACCTCCCGCTCCTTCCTCTGTGTGGCTGTGATCAGGGAAACTGTAGGAAGGCGGAGGGGCCTGGGTGATGCAGAAGTTCAAGGGCTAACATCTCGAATAATCCATCGGGCCAAATCTCACATCTGGTTGCTACACAGTGACAAGGGCCAGTGAGGGGACCACTTTCCCTGGGAGGAGAGCTCATTGTTTTGTTCCTCTTGTCCCCATTTTTGCGATGTGAGCAACAGTTTGTGAGGCCTGAGGCTGCGCGGGGTGCCCGCTGACAGCTGTGGGAGGACTGCCCATCGTGGGCATTTCCGAGTTCATCTTGATGGTCTGTCTGCAGGGCGAGATGGGAAGGAGGGGCCAGCAAGCACAGAGGGGGGCTTGGTGATGAGGATGGTGGTCTGCCATTTTCATGAATACTTCCTATAGCCCCACTGTTGGGGAAACTGAGGCCCGGAGGATGGGGTGAGTGAGTGTATGGGGGTCACCGTGTCTTCATCGGTCTGTCCCTTCTGTAAGTCTGACCTCAGGTCCCGCTAATGATGGGGGTCTGTCCTTCAACAGGGAGCCACAGCAATGGCCCCATAGCGTGGAGCCAACGGGGACGAGCAGGTGAATGCCATCCCTACCCCCTGCACACCTGGGGTCGCTCCTGCACTCGCTGTGTGGGACAGATGTGGCTGAGGTGGCGACGTCTCTTGGGTGTGTCCCCTTCCTGATACTGAAGTGGCAAAAGCAAATGACTCCATCCCCGCCTGGTACTGAAGCCAGGAGTCCAGTGGTCTTGTTTCCAGGCACCGTGGGGTCCGGTCTGCGAATTTCCACCTGCACAGCCCTTGTCCGCCTGCCCCAGGCCCAGACTCTTAAAGTGAGACCCAGTAGATTCTGGATCCTTCTGAGGGCTCTGGTTCCAGGATGTGAGCCAGTTTTGGAAGGTGGGAGAGGTTAGGGGGTAGGGAGAGGGGGCTCAGGCACGGCTGTAAAGGAATCCCTCGTACCCGTTAGCATCTGTGGCTCATCCTCTGCGTCCTCACGTGGCCACACACGCTGCCGAGCAGGGTGATATATGGACCAGCGCTGGGAAGGGTGGCGTGAGAAGCGGGAGGGAAGTGCTCGTGGGCGGGCTGCCTGGGGAGGCGGGTGCACTTCCTTCCAGCGCTGATTCTACCAGGCCCGGTGCCCCTGAGGAGGGGCAGGAAAGCTATTCCGGGGTCAGATGGGCGTCCAATGGTGGGGACACAAGACAGATGGCCCCCAGCTGCCCCCTAGGTCTGTGTTTCCTCGTGCCCCTTGTAAATTAGAATTGAAATGTTCACTCATTAAAAAAATAGACACACTGAGCTAAAAGTACACGGTAGGATGAATCAAGTGGAGGAGTGTGTGGTAAAAGCAGAAATGCTGGGAGTCTAGAAACGGACAGCGACCGTGTTGGTGGAAGGCTAAAGGGATGCAGCACAGTGACCACTGAGCTGGTGGATTGTGGGTCTCAGGAGAGGCCTCGCCTCCTGCCCCCCGGTCCGTGGGACCCGGCAGCCCCCTCCCTAGGGAAGGCTGAAGGAGGTGAGGATGCAGGAGCAGGGCCGGGAGGAAGACGGAGGCGGCCTTTGTGTGGGCAGACTCGGCGCCCCCAAAATTCTGCTACAGGAACCCTAATGCCATCTGCACCCCTTCATTGTTCTTCCCACCTCTTACTTTTTAACATTAAAAAATATAAAAGTAACAACGAACAAAGCCCTTCCCACGTTCCCTCCCCCAGGCTGGGCCCTGCCGTTCCAGGCGCCTTAATTCCCAGCGTGGGCTAGTGGCTGTTTCCAGCTATTTCATTCCAGGAATGGTGTGAAGTGGCTAATCCGTGCTTGTTGAATTGAAAACACTGAAGAAGATTTTGAAAACAGAGATATTTATCAAGAGCCACTTCAGTCAACAAACCCATATATTCATTATCTAGAAAAAAAACCACTATTAACATTTTCTAAAAGGATTTTTCCGTTGTACTGTGAATAGGTTTGTCTTCTGCTTTTTCCATTGAATGCCTCTCCCCTTGTCATTAAAACATAGTTTTTTAAACGTTTGAATGATATTGCGTCTTAGGAATAAACGAAAAGTCACCTAACTACCAATTATTATTGAAGATTCGGGTAGTGGCGAATTTTATATGGAATAATACCATAAAGGACATCTTTGTGCATGAAGCTTATTCTGTACTTTAGGTCACCTTCTGAGGCTATCCTTCCAAAAGTAAAATTATTGGGCCAAAGGGTGTCAAAAAATTTCTCTCCTTTTACTCTTCTTTCATTGAGATTCTCTCAGTTATAATAGTATGATGGGCACATAAGAGGTATCCTAACCACTGATACAGAACTACTTTGGGCCAGGGACTTCCCTGGTGGTCCAGTGGTTAAGACTCTGCACTTCCACTGCAGGGGGTGTGGGTTCAATCCCTGGTCAGGGAACTAAGATCCCACATGCTGTGCAGCGCAGCCAAAAAAAAAAAAGAATTACCTTGGGGTCATTAATTCATTCACAAGCCTTTACTCAAAGTGTTTGTTGGCATTGAGGTGCTAATGAGACAAAGGAAAGTAACTGGGTCCTGATGGTGGCAGAGTGGCTGGACCTCCGGCTGGGAGTCAGGTGACCCACCTTTGAATCCTTGTTTGTCTCCTCTGGGACCTTGGGGAAGTCGGTCAACTTCTCCAAGACCAGTTTTCTCATCTTCAAAATGGGCATTTTCAGGGATGCTAACTTGAAGGGTTGTGAGGGTTAAAATAGGGTGAAGAAAGAAAATGCCCAGCTGGAGGAGGTAGGCAGGGGTGGCACTCAGCAATTTTAGTTGAATGAGCAAGTTCACGGTTTGATTATGAGGACAGACAGGTAGATATCTCTTAATGCTTCTGGGAATGAACTCTGGGAGGGGATTAAAAGGCATCATGAAGGAGATGATATCTGAGCCTCCCCTTGAGGACGAGCATCGTCACCAGGTGGAGATGTGGGTGGGGTGCCCTCTGGGACCAGGATGCGCGGGGACTGGACATGTGGCGGAGGGAGGGGTGCACGTGGGGATTTGCGCCCCCTGTGCAGCTCGTGGACTCTTTAACAGCGATTTTAGCTCAGGGGTTGTGGAGGAAGAAAGAGCGTGGCAGGACAGGAGGGCAAGAGGCCAGCTGGGCGGCTGTTGCACATCTGATGAGAGGCAGGAGGGTCCGAATTAAGGCAGGGGCCCTGCTGGCTATGGAGCTGGACCACGGGAGGCACTGAGGACAGCCGTCGCTCTTCTGGCGTGGACACTTGTTCGGGGTGATTCAGTACAGCTGAGTCAGGAGACTCCCAGCTCAGGAGGAGGAAGTGTGCTGTCACTGGGGCGGGGGCTGGAGGGGGCAGGGGCAGTCGTGTGTCTGCACGAAGTTGACTGGGGTGCCTGTGGAACGCCCACGTCGCGACAGACTCCGGTCACAGCAGCTGGGGCCCCTTCTATGTGCCAGCCGCGAGGCGGACTCAGACTACAGGCATCGCAAAGGCCAGATTCCCCCGACGGGGCGGGAGAGCCGAGGGCCTGCACCCAGTGACCTCGCAGGTGGACGTGGGTCCAGTGTTCGCGGGCGTGCCCTGGAGGAGTCACGGAAGAAGTCAAGGTTGGCTGGAAAGAGGCTGCGGAGGGACCGGCCAAGAGTGACAGGCAGGGCGGGTGGAGGAAGCCGGCGGCGCCCTGGCCCCGGAGAGCACGGTGTCACACCCGGAGTGCTCTGGGCAGGGGGGCTGGGGGTCGCGTCCCCGCGGGGATGCTCGGCCCGGGGCAGGGGATGCTGGCGGGTCCCAGGATGCCCCCGGGTCTGCCCTGGGGCTCCCCTGGCTGCCTGCTCACCCAGCTTCGTGTCTCCGCTGGGAGACGAGCTCCAGGAAGGCAGGCACGTTAGGGGTTCCCCTCCACCTCCTGGATAACGGGGGACGGGTGTCCAAGGGAGGGAAGAAACCAAGGCAGAAACCAGTGACCCTTAGGAGGCTGGGGTTTGCTCTGTGTGGTTCCAGGAGTAACTGTCGCCCTGGGGCTGGGGGTGGCCTACAGGAGGCGTTTGAGCTCAGCCTGGGGGCCCCCAGGTGCAGGCTGCTCTGTCGGGAGCAGGGCGCGCCCGGGGTGCAGCAGGGCCTGATGACATTCCACTCTGCTGGGACATGAACATGCAGGTGGGCAGATGCCAAGCAAGTCATGTCCATGCGGTTCCAGGCCCTGAGATGCCACCCGCAGAGTGAGGACCGGTGGGTGACAAACACACCCCGGAGGTATGGCAGCGAGTCCCCCGCGACGGCGCGGGACTCACGGGCTGTAATCCCCCGACTCGTTAGTGACTCTGATGCAGTTCTGCCTTCCGCCGGGAAACACCGTGGACATGCGCGCCTGGGTCGCTCGATGCTGCCACCCAGGCGTGGGGACGGCCGCGAGGGGAAGCGGGGGTGGGCAGGGATGCTGAAGGGCCCCGTGGAGCGGCTGTCACTCGCCACATGTTCACTTGTGCTCACGAGCGATCGTGCCTGGAGCTCTCGGCGTGTGGGCGCAGACCCTCCCGTGTGTCTCCCTCCTGCCCGCGTCCGCCCTCTGGGCAGCCACCTCCTTCTCTGTCTCTCCATCACCGTCCCTGAAAACGCGGTGCTCTCTGCCACGTTCCCTTGGGGTCTGGTGCTGATAACGTGATAATGAGTGATTCTACTTAATGAGACACCCTCTCAGGTCATATCAGTGCATTTTAATAGGGCCTTTCTGGAAATATCTTAACCCCAAATTTCCCAGGTAGTTGACGGAACACTAGTTGTTCCCTCAAAAAAAAAAGGAAAAAGAAGTAAAAGTATGCTTTGGTCAAATCAGTTAAGAGGTGTAGGCAATTATGTCCCCTTGGGGATTGACAACATCTGTCACATAGTAAAGGATCTAAAATGTGTTGCAGTAAAAGGTCAGATTCCATCTAGCGATTTATATGCCGTCCATCCCTCCCATTCTTGGGACAGCTGTCCGTATCCTGAGTTTTTCTGGGAGATGCCGCCTTCACCCTGAGAAGTCACCCTCTGTGCAGCTGTGGCCTGTAGCAGGCCACTGTAGCGTATACTATAGTCCTTGTTAAGAATAAAATTTGTTTTATTGTGCCAAAATATTCGTAACACAAAAGTTACCATTTTAATCATTTTTAAGTGCACGGTTCAGTGGTATTAAGTACATTCACCCTGTTATGTTATGTTATACCCACCATACATCTCCAGAACTTTTCGTCTTCCCAAATTGAAACTCTGAAGCCATTAAACACCAACTTTCCATTCCTCCCTCTCCCCCAGGCCCTGGAAACCACTGTTCCGCTTCCTGTCTGTATAAGCCTCGCTGCTCTAGGTGTCTCATATAAGGGGACTCCTACAGTATTTGTCTTTTTACGTCTGGCTTATTTCACTGAGCATAGCGTCCTCAGGGTTCATCCATGCCATAGCATATGTCAGAATTTCCTTCCTTTTAAAGGCTGAATAATATTCCATTGTTTGTATAAACCACATTTTGTTCACTCATTCATCCGTCAACAGACACTTAGGTTGTTTCCACCTTCTGGCTCTTGTGAATAATGCTGCTTTGTACAAACGTGGCTCTTTGACCCCTGTCGGGTGTCACCTGTGGGAGACTTCTGCTCCATCCAGGCAGGGGGGCGCTGGTGGGGCTACGTCGCTTTCTCCTTTTTAGTGGAGACCAGAGTATTTTTATCGCTTGCCATTGAGGAGCGTTTTTATTTATGGAAGCCATAGAATACTGTCTGTGTATTATCTTGCCCTAGAAGTTGACAACCAGGTCCCCCTGCCCCCTGCCACGGGGAGGCACAAGGGACCCCCGCTGCTTACAAAAAGAGGAGCCTGCATGAGGAGGGGCAGGGGTCCCTTCCCTTCCCACCCAGCTGTGACGGCCACACTGACATCTTTAAGAAGAGGACAGATGCCGCCCTTCCATGGAAATGTCTTCACTTAGGAGGGGGGATTGTCTTGGTGGAAACCTGTTTCCTGCCGTCGAGCTGCAGAAGGGGTAGATATATAAAGTGGAGGTAGCCTTGTAGCCTGGGAGCTCGGCTGAGAAACATCTTTTTAAAGATCATCTAACTGCTGGGGAGGCCGCGTCCTTGGAGATGATTTACGTCTCCTCACGGTGTTTCATTTTTCTCTCCTAGCTTACGTTCCTGAGGAAGAACTGAAGGCAGCAGAAATAGATGAAGAAAACGTGGAGGAGGATGGGCTGCCTTTGGACGTTCAGGAAAGCGACTTCATGTGCAATGAGGAGGCGGAGCTCAAGGAGGCCCCGAGCTACCAGAACTCCCCCATCAGCACCGCGACTAATCAGGACGCCGGCTACGGGTCGCCGTTCAGCGAAAGCAGCGACCAGCCAGCCCCTTTCAAGAGCTCTTCCTGCAAGGAAGAGAAAGAGGAGGCCCAGGGCCGGGAGGGCGTCTCCTACCCCCAGGACAGCTTGGCCCAGATCAAGGCCGTGTATGCAAACCTGTTCTCGGGGTCCTGCTGGTCCAGCTTGGCTCTGGATTTGAAGAAGTCCGGCTCGACCACCGGCAACAGCGATGCCGGCCAGAAGGAGGGCTCCACCCCCGCCGCCACGCCCCCCACCAGTACCGCGGGGGCCACCGGGACCACGGCGAGCACCCCCAGCTCGGGCTCCGGCTCCGGCTCCGGCACCGGCACCAGCGCCAGCGGCGGCTCCGGGTACGACTGGCACCAGGCCGCCCTGGCCAAGACGCTGCAGCAGACGTCCTCGTACGGGCTGCTGCCCGAGCCCAGCCTCTTCAGCACCGTGCAGCTCTACCGGCAGAACAACAAGCTGTACGGCTCCGTGTTCACGGGCGCCAGCAAGTTCCGCTGCAAAGACTGCAGCGCCGCGTACGACACGCTGGTGGAGCTGACGGTGCACATGAACGAGACGGGGCACTACCGCGACAACAACAGAGACAAGGACTCCGAGAAGACCAAGCGGTGGTCCAAGCCCAGGAAGCGCTCCCTGATGGAGATGGAGGGCAAGGAGGACGCGCAGAAGGTGCTCAAGTGCATGTACTGCGGCCACTCCTTTGAGTCCCTGCAGGACCTGAGCGTGCACATGATCAAGACGAAGCATTACCAGAAAGTGCCTCTCAAGGAGCCGGTGCCGGCCATCACCAAGCTGGTCCCTTCCACCAAAAAGCGGGCGCTGCAGGACTTGGCGGCCCCCTGTTCCCCCGAACCGGCGGGCATCACGGCCGAAGTGGCGCCGAGCGAGTCAGCCAAGGACCAGAAGTCGGCCAACCCGTACGTGACGCCCAACAACCGCTACGGCTACCAGAACGGGGCCAGCTACACCTGGCAGTTCGAGGCCCGCAAGGCCCAGATCCTCAAGTGCATGGAATGCGGCAGCTCCCACGACACCCTGCAGCAGCTCACTGCCCACATGATGGTCACCGGTCACTTCCTGAAAGTGACCACCTCTGCCTCCAAGAAAGGGAAGCAGCTGGTGCTGGACCCCATGGTGGAGGAGAAGATCCAGTCCATTCCCCTGCCCCCCACCACGCACACGCGGCTGCCCGCCGCCCACGTCAAAAAGCAGCCCGACTCTCCCTCGGGGTCCGCGACCTCGGAGGAGAAGAAAGAGCCCGAGAAGGAGAAGGCGCTGCCGGCGGTGGCCGGGGACGCAGACAAGCAGATCAAGGAGGAGGGTGAGGACGCCACTGACAAGTTCGAGCCCACCACCCTCTACCAGTACCTCCGCGAGGAGGACCTGGACGACAGCCCCAGGGGCGGGGTGGACATCCTGAAGTCCCTGGAGAACACGGTCTCCACGGCCATCAGCAAAGCCCAGAACGGCGCCCCCTCGTGGGGCGGCTACCCCAGCATCCACGCTGCCTACCAGCTGCCGGGCACCGTGAAGCCGCTGCCGACCGTGCAGAGCGGGCAGATGCAGCCGTCCTACGCCAGCAGCGTGAAGGCTCTGTCCTCGGAGCACGGCGCGCTCCTGCACTCCCCGGGGAGCCTCACGCCGCCGCCCCACAAGAGCAACGTGTCGGCCATGGAGGAGCTGGTGGAGAAGGTCACGGGCAAGGTCAGTGTGAAGAAGGAGGAGAGGCCGGCGGAGAAGGAGAAGGGTTCACCGGCCAAGGCCGCGTCCCCCGCAGCCAAGGAGAATAAAGACTTCCCCAGGGCTGAGGACCTGGGCGGAGGCGGCGGCGGCAGGCCCCAGCAGAAGAAGGGCCCCGAAGCCGATGCGGGGAAGACCAAGAAGGAAGGTGTGGTGGACGCCCACACCCCGAACGGCACGGAGCCCCTCAAGGCCAAAGTCACCAACGGCTGTAACAACCTGGGCATCATCACGGACCACTCGCCCGAGCCCTCCTTCATCAACCCACTGAGCGCCCTGCAGTCCATCATGAACACCCATCTGGGCAAAGTGTCCAGGCCCGTGAGCCCCTCGCTGGACCCGCTGGCCATGCTCTACAAGATCAGCACCAGCATGCTGGACAAGCCGGCCTTCCCCGCCCCGCCCGCCAAGCCGCCCGGCACCCTGGACCGCTACTACTACGAGAACAGCGACCAGCCCATCGACCTGACCAAGTCCAAGAGCAAGGCCCTGGCCCCGGGCGCCGCCGATGGTGTGTCCTCGCCGCTCCGGGAGAGCGCGCTCATGGACATCTCGGACATGGTGAAGAACCTCACGGGCCGGCTGACCCCCAAGTCCTCCACACCTTCCACCGTGTCGGAGAAGTCAGACGCCGACGGCAGCAGCTTCGAGGAGGCAGTGGACGAGCTGTCGCCCGTGCACAAGAGGAAGGGGCGGCAGTCCAACTGGAATCCACAGCACCTGCTCATCCTGCAGGCCCAGTTCGCCTCGAGCCTGCGGGAGACCCCGGAGGGTAAGTACATCATGTCGGACCTGGGCCCTCAGGAGCGGGTGCACATCTCCAAGTTCACCGGGCTCTCCATGACCACCATCAGCCACTGGCTGGCCAACGTCAAGTACCAGTTGCGGAGGACAGGGGGGACCAAGTTCCTGAAGAACCTGGACACAGGGCATCCTGTTTTCTTTTGCAACGATTGTGCCTCTCAGTTCAGAACTGCTTCCACGTACATCAGTCATCTAGAGACACACTTAGGCTTCAGCTTGAAGGATCTCTCCAAGCTGCCACTGAATCAGATTCAAGAACAGCAGAATGTTTCCAAAGTCCTGGCGAACAAAGCATTGGGCCCGGTGGGAGCCGCCGAGGACGATCTGGGCTCCACATTCCAGTGCAAGCTCTGCAACCGGACTTTCGCGAGCAAGCACGCAGTCAAACTGCACCTTAGTAAGACCCACGGCAAGTCCCCCGAGGACCACCTGATCTACGTGACGGAGCTGGAGAAACAGTAGCCCTGGGTCCGCGCGCGGGCCCGCGGCACATTGCACTAAACGTCGCCATACTGCACTAGGCCTGGCCTGAGCCTCCAAAATCAGCCTGCCCTTTGTTGCTGACTGCCTGTCTGGACCTTGGTTTTTCTTACACATATTTTGTAGTTATATTTATATGCTCTTCGTCCGATTGTGCATGTTCCTTTTCTTTTTCCGTGAGTCAAAGTCTGACCTTTATTTTCAGCATCTGTGCTCGATGTTCAGCTCTCTTTTGTAGGAAATAGTGGGGCACCTACTCAGAGACATTTACTTAGCAGGAAAGAAAGACACAAATAACAGTGAGAAAAGACGTCCTAAAATTACAAAGTTGCCATGACAATAAAGGTCATAGAACCTCCTAGTGTCAAATTTAACCCTTTGAGGACTGTAATCGCATTTCTGTGCCTTTCACTCAAAAAAAAAAAAAAAAAGAAAAAAGATAAAAAAAGGCTTAAAGGCATTTCATTCAGATCAAAAGCTGTGTCAGACACAAAACTTATTTAATAATTAAAAAACGAGCTTTTATATGCAGAACTGGTTTGTGAAGGAAGCATGCATGCAGCTGTTGGAAAATAGAAAGTTGTCTAGGACTCGGGGTTAGGAAGCCACAACTTCACATGTTTAAAACAAACAAAACAAAACAAAAACTAACAGCAGCGACAACAAACACCCCAGTTGCCACTATGCCCAAACCCTCTGGATGCTGAAAAAATGCCACTTTTGGCAAAAAAAAAAAAAAAAAAAAAAAAGTATGCAAGCTATTATTTAAAAATGTGTAAAAATGCTATTTCTTTTTTCTGTAAAATACTGCAGTTTATAGTTATTTACAGATGTAAGCTTTGGTACAAGCTGACCTTTCTATAAGCGTGCTGCATTGGTAAATGAAAAAAAAAATGGGGCAAATGTTGGAGTCCTTTCCTTGTAAATTGCCGGCATCAGCTTAAAAACTCCTGTATGTTACATATCGTCCCATTTTAATCTATTCAACTTTCTTTGTACCTTCTGGCTGTATGCTTTCTCTTTTAACTTTTTATATTGTCATTTTATATTAAATTTCTGTGTATATAATGTACAACCACAATTTTTGAATAAAATTTAGTTCCTGCAGCTTGATTTAAATAGAGAAATTTTACTGCAACCTGCATCTTTCCAGATGCATGTATATCAGACAAAAATAAATAAATGAAAACAAAGCGAGCGATGCACTATTAATTATACATTTTGATGTTCTATCATTAATATTGTACAGTACATTTCGGTTCACACAATTAAATCCACTGTTTTCTCAAATGTAAAATAAACCCACATGCAGTTCTTGATTTACATAGATTGTCATGTCGTCATTATTTTGCCTTTGAGGTGTTATTTCAGCAACGAGAGGGATGGCTTATGCAATCAACCAACAGAAATCCTGGTCGGAATCATCATTTCATGATTTGTGTGCTGACACGCTTCGTTCAAATGATCAGTATTGCATTTCTGAAAATGATAATTAAAAAGTTTAACTTCGCTGGGTGCCACCGGATTCCTGAGGATAGCCATTGAGCGATGGCTGGCTTGTACGTCGAGGGACTGAGGTGCTTCCTTCGGAGAACGTTCCCGCACTATTTGTAAATGTTTACAGTTACCCTTTGTGTGCACCGGAGCCTTAACAGTGGGGGGCGGTCGGTCGAAGGGCAGGTCTTGCTCTATAGCAGCAGACCCTGGGGGGCTTGGAATTGGTTCTGCGTTGCTCCAAAGAGGAAAGCCTGATCTCTGCACTTTTAAAAATGTACAGTTTTTATAAAATGAGCTGCCCTGGAGCACGGTGGAGGGGTGTTGCTCTGCGCGGAAGACCACCGGCACTCCAGGCCTGTAAGCGCTGTGACCCCGGCCCTGAAGTCCGGGTCTTCCTGCCGAGTCTGGCCTCTTTGCCCCGGAAGTACATAACGACATGAGCACGACAATTTCTTTTTCCACCTTTTGCTTAAGTTTTCATAAAATTGTATCCTGAGAAAGCTTAGAACTTACAGCGCTCAGCTGTGCCGTTTCCATGATTTCCCTCCATGCCAAGCCCTTGACCCGTGTGGGAGGAGAATCAGGGCGGCCACCTCTGCACCATCTGTGCTGAGGCCGCGGAGTGCCAGGGAGGTTTGCTGCCTTCTCCTGATCTTCATGGGTAAACAGCTCTGTCCTTTAGGAGGTAAAGCCATTTAGACATTTTGGTTCAGTTTCTGGGGGATTATGTACTTTGGGCTCAAGGGGTGACGGGGAGGAGTGACAGGCCTGTGGTGGAGTGTAGTGGGGTCTTTGCACTATGATCCTTCGAAGCTCTGTTGATTTTATCACAGGCCTGCAGATGTATGTTCCGTGATTCTGAGCGGATGCAGCGGGTAAGGTGGTGTGACCGGCGTGAGAGGCCGGGACGGGGTGGGTTCGGTCCCCACGTGGAGCCGCTGGGCCGTTTGAAAGCTTGCAGCTGAGTGCTGACCACTGGGGTGAGGACATGGGACTCGACGGGGCGGCGGGGGGGAGGGGGGGGTCCCTTCCTTCATTTCTCCTTTTTCTAATTCATCAGCCACCTTGTTACCTTGTCATCCTTCTGAGTTCCCCAGCCGATGGCCAGAAGGCTTGCTCATCTTGCTACCGATGAGACGGTGATCCAAGTTACTGTCTGACGAGGGTCCTAGTTATCCTAGTAAGTCCCTGGCGTGGAGCCCTCCCTCCTCACCAGGGACTGTTCTGAGTGTTTCACACGGAGTAACTCCCTCAGGGCCCCAGGGGGTCTGTTACTTCCACCTCCTCTGCAGGTGGGGAGCCCCTGCTGGGCTCAGTGGACGCTTGCCCAAGCTCACAAGGCGCATGCTTGACAGAACTTGGGCCTGAGCCCACGAGGCTTTGCCCCGGGGTGCGTGCCCTGTGATCTGCCCTCGGGTGTGACCGGCCCCAGGGGAGGGTCTGTGGTTTCTACGCAGCCACCCCGGAGCGGATAAGCATTCTTCCAATCACCTCCCGCGGCGGCTCCCATCGGCCTCAGAACAGGCCGGCTCTATCTTCCGTTCAATCTGAATAATAAGTTGAAATGATGTTAGTTACGAGTTTGTAGTATCCTCGACTGAATACAGGTCTACCTAGTAATACAGAAACTCGGTTTGTATAAATACAGATGGAAACATCCAGGGGACAAATTGGCTGCCTCTAATTTGAGGATTTACTTACACAAGTTTCTGCTTCCTTCATCAGTATTTGAAGAAACGCATCCCTCCTTTATCTGGTCTTGTGTGTCCCCCAGTGGACTCCACAGGTGACATTGCGTGCTCTCCCTCCCTTCCCCCAGGGGAACAGGCTGCATCTTCTGGAGCCTGAGGGCAAATGGCCCTGAGGGTCTGCCGCCACCCCCCCACCCCCCGCACCCGCACCTGGTAGGAGGCTGGAGGGCCTAGCAAGCAGGCATCCTCCTTGTAACCTTGTGTACACGCAGACATCACCCTATTTTGCATTTGTATTTGCTGCTTGAATATCGGGTTTAATAACTAAATATTTTTTCCTTTCAATGTGGAGTTTTAAAAGGTTTGGGATATTCCTCTGAATGTGGGTTGGGTTTGGAGGTTCATTGTTATTTAGTTGAGGCTTAAAAGATATAAAGCCTATAAAATAATCATAGACTTTAGTTGATATAAGAGAAACAAACTCTGAGGCACTGTATGCAAAAAGAAGAGATTAAAAACTTTTCAGATTTATGTTCCTACATTTCTACATTTGATAATCTTTGAAAAGCTTTGAAACATTAGTTGAAAGCATGTCTAAACTGCTTCCGAATTTTCAGAAACCTGTACCTACAAATAAAGGTTTCTGCTTTTTTCCAAGGTAAAATTTCTTGTTACTTACTTCATTGTTTTTCTGAAGATGGTGGAGACAGTTAAAAGCCAATTATCAAATTATAAAGTGAAAAGATACCAAAGAGTAAGATTTGGAGAGCACTTGTAATTTTCCCATACCGTTTATAATAAAAGTAATACATAGTCACTGCAGAAAACTTGTAACACACACACACACACAAATAAATAAATAAAGGAGGAAATAATTGTTTTCATCTAGAGAAAAATCACTTAATATGTTAGTGCTAGCATCTTTTTTTTCCATATTTCTACAAAATAGATGCTCAACATACTTTTGTACTTGCTTTTTTTTACTTGTTAGTAGATAATGTGTATTTTCCCATCTCATTAAATATCAAAAATTTCGAATCTTATTGAGATGTACTATAACATTAATTACTTCTGTATTAGAATTTGGAAAAGCAACATTCAGATTCTTTTCAAGTTTTCAGTGTTACAGGTGAGTACACAAGAATATTCCACTCAATATTTCCCTGAATATCTTTGGTTATTTCCTTAGAATAAATACCCAGAATTAAAATTTCTGCCTCACAGTTTGATTTGATGCCTGTGCCCCAATCACCCACGAGAGAGCTGGTACCAGCTCTCTTCGCAGGAGAGAACAACCGTTTCTGTCCACCTTTGCTTTGTGAACACAAGGATTTTTTTTTGTTTTTTAAATTTCTGCCTATTTTCACTAATTGGCCAGTGTAATATTGACGTTTTAATAATATTTTTAATGCTTATAGCCCATTGATACTATTTAAAGAAGAGATGGCTTAAGAACTTGTATGATTTTTTTTGAGGACTTTCACGTGAATTATGAGTTCATTTAAATTTGGTGGCCAATCTACATATTTTACAGAAAACACACAACAAAGAAAGTTGACAAAGGTCTGCAGCTCCCCTGTGGCTCTAGCACGAGAACATGACAGCGTGTCTTCCTGTCCTGTTCTCCCAGGGTAGATGGCTCATGAAAACGTGCCCAAAGACGTCAAGTATATTATATACCAGCACTGTCTTTAAATTGCCTAACTTGGAATAGGGAGAAAAATTCCATATTCTGGGATTTCTATGACTAATTTACAATTAGTATTTCTTAGGCAAACAAAGATAATCTCAGAATAAAGTGGACTGTCCTAGGAAGATGCGATTTGGTCACCTAGAGGGAATAGAAGGGAGGAGAGAAGGACAAATTCAAAACTCTAGCACAGGGAACTATACTCAGTATTTTGTAATAACCTATAAGGGAAAAGAATATGAAAAAGAATATATATAACTGAATCACTGTGCTGCACACCTGAAACTAACCCAACATTGTATTGTAAATCAACTGTACCTCAATTAAAAAAAAAAAAAAAAGACAATGTCGGAAGTATCTTCCACAGGGTAGTTTCTTCCAGAGCTCAAGTTCAAAGCCATTGCTAACTGAGAACCGATGTCTCTGATCCAGGTTTCTGATAGGAATATGAAGGGGCTTATGCCATAGTTGTAAAGATTAGGAGGAAGACATGTCACCTTCAGACCAATTAAGATCAGGAGGTGCTGAAGGGTACATAGAGCAATAAGGGCTTTCACCAACTACTATTGAGAAGTTGACCCATAACTAGTTAGCCATTTTTTTTCTTCAATCACACAAAAGTATTTGCAACTTGATCTGACTGGTATAAAGATTGGTGATGTGTTCCAGGGTGATTGACGTCTACCAGTTGAACAGATAGTAGAAGCTGTGGGCTCACATAGGTCATCACGTTTTGTTAAAATATTTGAGATATGGTACAAAGCATACTTTTAATTGAGATATAATTGACATATAATATCATATTAGTTTCAGTTATGCAGCATCATGATTTGATATATGTGTATATGTTATTAAATGATCACCACCATAAGTCTAGTTAACATCCATCACCACACAGAGTTACTGAACTTGTTTTTCCTGTGATGAGAATTTTTAAGATCTACTCTTCTAGCAAGTTTCAAATATACAATACAGAATTATTAACTATAGTCACCAGGCCGTACATTACATCTCTGGTATACGTATAAAGTATACTCACATATTTTATAACTGGAAGTGTGTACCTTTTGACTCCCTCCACCCATCTTGCTACATAATAATAAAACTAAGAAAGGTGAGAATTTTTTAATCCTTTATGACCTGTGTAATTTAAATATTGAATCATATTTCTAAGCCATAGCTTTCTGGTACATAGCTCATGCCATTATGCCCAGTTTATACTGAGGAATGATTGACCAATTAATCATTTTTCTTACCAGTTTCAACCTTTAAAGTCATTACAGTTATGGAAGGCAAATATTTAGTTATGTTTTGATTTGTTAACTTTAAGAGACAGTAGTGCCCCAAGATACCTTCCTTTTGTTTGTAATACATTGATTTACAAATTAGTAAAATCTAATGTCCACTTTCAAAGCTATTTGTTCTCCTTTTGGAGATTCCTGTCCTCACTCAGTTTTTGAGTCATGAATAACTTGGATATGCAGAATTCTAGCATGGTGAGCTCAGATATTGGTATGTGGAATGGCATGACAATGACTGTCTCTCGAGACTGGACCCTGAACATTGATTGGGACACCTTCTGTTTCCATCATTCCTTCCAACAGTTAGTAGAAACCAAGGGCATTAAAATCTGAAATGATCTGCAAACACAAATCTGATGGAAAGGACTTTGTTCAAACTTCAGATTACTATGAAAAGTATATTTCAAATAGGGGGTCATTTAAAGTGTCAGCCCTTTTCACGGTGATAGTTATCTTAAATATAATGTGAGTATTCATCTCTGAGTTCTGCTCAGATAGCTGGAAACTTACAGTGACAATGTGTAACATCTTGTTTGTTGTCATGGAAGCCCTGTAATGTCAGGAAACCCTCCTGACAAAACTGGAAGCTGCAGAGAGGTGCCCAAGTTGCCCTCACTCTAGCTTCTCAGAAAAAAAGATTTCAAAAAAAGGAGTCACAAAGTTACAGGTGACCTCTTACTTTTCTTAAAATTTCTGTTTTGATAAAAGCATGCCCCCCTTTTTTCTGAGACACTTGGATTTAAAAAAATTTTTTTATTTTATATTGGACTATAGTGGATTAACCATGTTGTTAGTTTCAGGTGTACAGCAAAGTGACTCAGTTATACACATACGTGTATCTATTCTTTTTCAAATTATTTTCCCATTTAGTTTATCACAGAATACTGAGCAGAGTTCCCTGTGCTCTACAGTAGGTCCTTGTTGGTTATCTATTTTAAATATAGCAGTGTGTACATGTCAATCCCAAACTCCCAGTCTAAGACACTTCGATTTCTAAGTTTCTTGTTATTTTCTTCCAGAGGCTTTCCTTTTCCAGAGTGGAATCCCGTATCAGGACTAGAAGGTCTGATATTTCAGACGCTGGTTTAAAAGTCGTCCATTTTGCCAATGGTTTCCATGCCAGGAGAATAGTCTAATGGCATTGCTTTGACGTGAATCGATGCAGTTGACTTTTTTGGCGACATTGGCAATGCAGTTGCCCAGTGCACTCCTGGCAGGAGGCACAGTGACTCTGCCTGACTTTATTTTCCCCTCTGCTAGGTATCATCGGGACATTTCCCAAGAACAACTTTGGCCTTTCTTAAGCCACAATTCCTCAAAGACAATAAATGTTTTTCTCCTGTAGGGATAATGTTTAGCCTTCTTCTCACTCTCTTTCCAAGTGTTTCCTTCTTGAAAATCCCCACTTCCTAGAGTCCTTCAAGGCCAGTCAAACCCTCAGCATCGTAGAAAAGCCAAACGGAAGGAGCCCATGAGAGCAGCTGCGTGCGGGCCCGTAGGTGCCTGTGTTCCTATGCTCAAGCCTGTGCTGAACAGCAGGAGGGCTGAGGCTCGGGGGAGGGTCGGGGCGGGGCCCACGCAGATTGGACACGCTGGGAAATTGTTTTGAGACCGGGTTCGTGGTCTCCGTGGTGTCTATTAAAGGTTACCGTCATTGTGCCACCTGTATTAGGAGGGAGGGAAGAGCAGATAGGTCGACATTAAGGAGAGGGAACGTGCCAGTGAGAAGGCAGAATTAGGCCCCCAGACCAGCGAGGCAGCTGGTGAAATGCGACAGGTACAGGCCTGGGCATGCTGCACGGACGTAACCATAACTAAGTGGTCGGAAGCGAGAAAGGAGAGGGAATGACGTGGACTGTTGCCTGAGGGTCATGGCCAGGTGGATGGAGAGGCAGGTCTTCCTACTAGAGATGGTTCGTGGATTTCATTTGGTAAGAAAGAAAGTGCAAAGAGCGAATGGGAGCGTGGCCTTGCTAGGGTTAAAGATCCTTAAGCTTTAGAGAGAATGTATAAAAGAAAATTTCTTTCTGAAATAATTTATGGAAATGCCGTGCTCCTTTGAAGGTTCCATGTCACCGCATGGCACTACGCGATGTTCTCTTTCTTCACCTGTCAGGCAAAGACCACCTCGAAGAGTCTCACTGCTGATTACTAGTTAATTGTCATTAATAAGTGACAACTGACATTATGGGGGCTTAATGCAGAGAGAAGAGAAAAGAGCCACAGATATTCTAATGAGCTGACTCCTACGTGCCCTCTATTGTTGTTGAAATGAGGAGCTGTCGTCATTGTTCAGGAGATGGGCTTCAATTGCTCTGGAAAATATTCTCTTTTAATTTCTTTATGCAGAGATAATTCCCCGGTACTCTGTATTTCTCCCTCTCCCACCCCCCTCTGCTTTGAGCACACACGCACACGTGTGCACACACACACACGCACACACTTTCCCACTGTCCTGTGAGCAGTCTAAAAACTCCCAACTTGTGAGCTCCTGTGACTTGTTCCTGAACAAGGATGTAGGACCCTGTAACAAAGCAGATAGAACAGGAAAGACTTTTAATACCCTAGTCATAGTTGACTTGGATGGGGACCAAGGTGGAAAGGTCCAGAGCTGAGAAATGAAGAGTGGAAGCAAGACGAAGAGAAAGAATTGATTTAACAAGAAAAGATCCACCAGTCACAATGGGAGAGCGACATGTGCTGACCAGGAGCCCGTGAACACACGTCACAGCCCATCCACCCGAGAGGAACGTTACTCTTCCCAGCGCTTAGATCTTTAAAACGCTGACAACAACCCTCAAAATCCCCACAGAATCTTCCAGAAGAGAAGCCAGAGTTGAGGGAAAATGATTCAATAGGTATCGAACTTTAAGTTATACCAGTTGCCATGTGTTTTCTCTAAGTTTCACCCAAACAGAACTTGCCAGTTAGAATCCTTAACCACCAGGACCCCGTTCTTTCTTGCACATGTGTGTGTGTATGTGCACGTAAATGCAGTCCTTTATTCTGACATTAGAGTAGAAAGCAAAGTAAAAAGCGTACAGCCAAATAATACCCAAGTTGGCTGGAGCCCCTCACTGTGTCCTCCGTCCGTCCGTAGGGAAAGGGGAAGATGTTAGAACGTAGGCTGCACTCAGCTCTAATACTGAAGGTTTCCAGACAGGAGCATGGCAGGATGATCTTGGGGAAGACGCAGGCTGAAGCCAATAGGAATAAGATGCGTTGTTTTTCAAGTGCCAAAGCCTCCTAACAGCAATTTCCCGTGCTATCAGATCATTTCACACCATGCCATCCACCTTCTTTCAGGTCTTATCACACAGGTGCAGCTTCAAGGCTGCTGTTTGAAGGCTGCACTGCTAAAGAGGAAAATCCTGGCTCGGTGCTTAAAACACTGCCGTGCAGTCACTCCTTCGTGCGATGGCAGACCCTCTGCCGTGCTCATTTCTGCTCCGTGATGGGTTTGGGAAGCAGGGTTTCATTTTGAATGGCGGTGGGCTGCGGGGCCTGGCCTTTCCCCACGTTGGCATCAACCTGGACCTCCAGATGATCCTAACAGGATACAAGACAGGACCATCCTTGTGTTCAAGTCGGTTTGCTGACAGCCACATGGCAGCACTCTTGACGTGTGTCGGGATCTCAATAAAAACGCCCGAATCTTGTGCGTGCGTGAAGCTGTGGGACCACATCTGGAGCATTTATACTCACGTCGTTGAGTTTTCAGACCTAAGTTCTCAGCTTGACACTTAGATTTGGTTTGTTGTTTTATTTGGAAACGCTGGAGCTTGGTCCCAGCTTGGTATCATCTGTAACTGTGATCAGCCTGACACCAATATCCTCACCTAAGTTTTGTACAAAAATGTGGACAAGGATATAACGAGGTTGTTCCAGGCACTGGCTGGCCTCCCCAAGTGCACATCGATCCATCACTGGTCAGGAATTTGTTGGCTTCATGCTACTGTGGAAAGAGCACGGGATTCGGAGGCTGGAGATCAGACTATTTTATGAACCTCAGTTTCTTTTTCATCAAAGTTATAACAGCACACGCAATGTGCCTCACCCTGGGATCAATGTTATTATTGTCGTTAGATTTGCTCCATCAATTACAAATATATCTTATTAGACAGGCATCGTCTCTCATTCACAAAAATATCAAGACTTTCTCAAGCACCTCTTTTAAAGTGGCAGACAGACAAATGCACTGGTAGGTTGGTGAGATTAATCACGTGTCTGCATCGTGAGGAGAGTAAAACCTCACGGAGGTGTCACGGCTCCAAGGGCACCCTCCTCCGTTACCGCCAAACTGGCTCAATTAAAATCTGATTGTTGCAACCTCTAAGATGTGAGCGTCAGTAAAGTCTGAGTTGGAGAGAGAGAAAGGGGTCCGGACAAGAAGGAGGTAAGTTGTGGAAGGTTTGGTTTGGTTGTTCAAAGTTGAACCAGGTAGACATGTGGTCGGGATGCAGCGTTGCCGTGTCCTGCTCGCAATGCAGGTTTCCAGGGGAGATGTGCAGACAGGTTGCTTGGCCGATGAGCAATGTTTGTTACCGTGTGGACCGGGGGCCTCACTGGGCCCCAGGTGAACTGTGGCGTGTTGTGCGTGGGACAGAGTCGGAGGACTTTGGGGTGCTTAATAGAAGCAGGTGGAAAGCCCCTACCCTTCGCCATGAGCCCCGTGGGATTCCTGCTTGGTTTCCTGGGGGTTGGGGTCTGAACTTTCCAGAGAATAGGCACTTCCCAGGGGACCAGGAGCTGGCGTCTCCTTCCTCCGCTTGACAGAGGTCCTGCTGAAACCCAGTTGTTATATGAGGTCCTAACCCAGACCCAAACTCCCCTCCTTGGGTTGGAATAAGGGTCGGGGAGAGGACGCCTATGTCTTCCCCTTGGGTTTGGAAGGTGTAGCCAGTAGCAACAGGTGATCTCCGGGCTGGGAGGACTCACCGCTTCGTTCTGCTGAGTTGAACCAAAGGGGCTTCAGCGAGACCCAGGATCTGGATGAGCGAGATCACATCGTCATGTACCAGCACCACTTTGATGATTTGTTTTTGGTATTTGGATGATTTTGGTATGTAGTTTATGTTCCGGAAACGTACATCGTTTGGTTCAGTTTTGATACCTTCCTTGAGACCGATTGTCTATTTCAGCTCACCCTCACCGCTCTATCAGTGACCTGCATTTGGGTATTTTCAGCTGTTCGAGTCATCGCTTAGCTTAGCTTAGCTTGATTTAATTTATTGTTCTTTTAGGTCCACCAAGCCTCATCCACAACGTTCGAAGCATCCCTGGCGTGACAGTCGAGGGTCTAGGGCCCAGTTTCACTTACAGCGATGTCAATAGACATTCTCTGCTTCTTTATTTTTCTTGCTGACCTCATGTATTCGTTTCCCGTGGGTGTGTAGCAAATCACCGCAAACATAGTGGCTATAAACAGCACACCTGGATCCTCTTCTCAGCATCTCACTGGGCTGAAATCAAGGTTGGCTGAGGTCTCATCTGGGGATCGAGCTCTTCTGAACTCTGGTTGTTGGCAAAATTCAGTCCCTCACTTGCAGGACTGTCCCAGCCACCACAGTCTGCCCACTGTCTCTGCCGAGCGGCCCCTCCACAATACAGCCACTTGTTTCTTGCAGCCGGCGGGACAGCACCTCTGTCGCTTCAGGTATCTTTTATGAGACACCTGATTAGGCCAGGCCCACCAGGGATCATCTCCCTTTTGATGAACTCAGAGTCACCCGACCAGGAACCTTCACCACCTCTCACATCCCTTCCCTTTGCCATATAAGGTAAGCTGATCATGGCAGTGACATCCGACCAGTCCCAGGCCCTGCCCACATTCCAGGGGAAGCAATCACCCAGGGCATCCGTGTCACACATGAGCCTGAGGTCAAGTGCCTCCGGTGTATAGGGTCAAGTCCAAATGCCCTCATGTGGCTCACGGGATGTGGGCTGACCACTTGGTCTCCTTTCTTGCTGAGCTGCAGCCCCCCTCCCTTCTGTTCTCGGGTCCAGACATCCAGCTGATTTCAGTTCTGAAACGTGGTCCATTGTCTCTGCGCCAGTGCCTCCTCTCCCCCCTCTTCTGTGAGTCCCCACAGCTCAGCTTGAACGTTGCTTTCTCTGGAAATGCTCCCTGAATTCCCCATCCACACCCACAGTCAGCTGCTCTGCTCTGGGCGTCTGTAAAGCCACGCTTCTCTTCCCCAGGGTCGTCATCCCATTCCTCTTCCTTTGCAGCAGTGGTCTCTTCCCCAGCTAAACTGCAAACCACCGGGACGCAGCTACCATGGATTGTGCCACAGCTTGTGCAGGGCCAAGAAGTTAGTGCGATTGTGCCACGTGGGGCGTTTCTTGGGTGATGGGCTTGGGCGGGACCCTGGACAGTGGTGCCTGGGTGAGCCTGCCCACCCGCCTGCTGTCTGCCAGTGCTGGGCTGCTCACAGATGAGCTGGCCGTGGCCAGGTGGGGCCCCCTCGCGGGCACCATCACCTCATCTCCTCTTTAGGCTTCTGGTGGGTACATCTAACGGCCCTCCTGGCACGGCCTGTGTCCCTCTTCCTCAGTCCGGTTCTGAAAGGTCCAGAACTGGGGGCAGTGCTATGTGGGCTTGTGCTCCCCTGGGGCCCCGTGGAGTGGTCATTGTGGCTGGTCTTGGAGGGCAGCCAGGATGACAGACGGGAGTCGGCTCCAGGGTCAGGCCAGCCCCGTGTCAGATCCCATTCATCCAAAAGGGTGGCCACTTGACTCAGTTTCCCTGTCTGAAATCTGAGGCTGACAACAGCGTGTCCTTCCTCTTAGCGCCGACGTGACGATGAAATGAGAAGATATCCACCGGGTGCTTGGCATCGAGTCTGGCCCAGGGGAAGTTCTCAGTAAAGAAGAGCTATAATTCTTTGCAAAAACAAGGCCTCGTGTTTCCGAGCTCGCCCTCTGTGTTGGCATCATTGGCAATCTGCAGCGAAAGTACTGTTTCTAGAAGTTTCATCTCCTGTGAGATGGGCTCAGGTCAGGTCAGGAGGCACAGGGAGTGCTCTCCTCGGGCCGCAGTTAAAGCTTGAAGGTCAGAATCAAGAAAGAAGTGACTTCCCCGTGCTGACTCCTAAGGATGGAGCGCTGACCCCCAGCGTGAGAAAGGACCCTGCTGGCTACAAGGATTTGATGAGGGGGGAGTAATGTGGTTTTAAAATAAGCTTTAGATAGACAGTGAATTTGCATGTATTTGGCCAAAAACACTCTGAAATTCTTCTAGTTCGTGGCTTGAAAATATCTTACAAAAGAGATGCATCTTCCGTGCTGATAACTGTTGGCTCACAGAGCATTTATAATTACAAGATAATGACATTTTAGTCCAATAAATGCGAGATCGTTAAATCTGATATCGGTTAGGAATCAAAAATTTGGCGAATACCATGCAGTTGTATCACATGAGCGTTTTAGCGGCGTCCGCGGTGTGTGCCCTGATGATGAGATCCTGCAGCTTCCATGCAGACGTGACCGCTGAAATGGCCATCACCCCAGCTCACCTGGCTGACGTTCGCCGCTGAGCTCAGGTGAGCAGGCCCCAACCTGTATCCAGTGTCTGGAAACAGCTGGAGAAGAGGCTGAGCTACGGGGAGGATGAGGTGAGCCGGGATCCTCCAGGACCAGCAGCTGACGCTCTAAGCTGGAGGGAGGTGTTTGTTCAGTGTTATTTCTGCCAGTGCAGAATTGGGAACAAGAAGCTTCCCTTTGTTAAAACACTGATTTTTGTCAAGACATTTTAAAGAGTGTTCATTTGGGGAGAGACGGAGGTAGAGGAGTGTGTCCAGGGTGACCCGTTCTGTGTGAGAGAAGAGAATCTCAGAGCACAATGTTCCTCCTGGCTCCCTGCTCAGTGACCGCTGTTTTGATTAGCCTGTCCTGTAGGTATCATTAGGGGGAAAGGATTCAGTCCATAAATATGAAAACAAGCCCGTAATTGACCCTTGGACTGAGTTTGTTTCCAGTAGGTTTTGCTATTGGAAAAGGGCCTCTTTGGAGAGCTCCACGGGAGGAATAAATGTCCCACCCTCTGGGGACAAAGGCCCTTTCCAGGCGCTGGGTTTGGGAGGGAGGGGAGGGGGCAGGAGAGAAGGAAGGGATGAGCTGCAGGGGGGGGGAGTGGGGGAGTGGGGAGGTGTTTTTGCTGTAAACACACCTGGAGAGGGCTCAGAAGTGCCTGCGAGGATGTACCCATCATGCTTGGTAGTCCAAGGGTTCTGGAAGGCCCAGCCCTAAAGGCCTCTCTGCGTGTCCTATTCAGTGTCATTAGGGTCCAGTGTAGACACGCCTGGGAGGAGGGTCCACCTGATGGGCCCACTGGAGGTGAGAGATGCAACAGAACACAAAACAGCGCAGGGGGGCTGCCACGGCTTCTGGTGGCTTTTCTGTCAGGGTCCCCGCTAAGTGTGCCAAGCCCTGGCGGGGTGTCTGGCCTGGAAGTCCTGCTGCACAACCGCAGGTGTCTTCGCTTGTCATTTCCCCATTTCTGGAACTCCCACCGCTGACTGGAAAGAACGCGTGGTGCCGTGACTGCATTAGGACCGTTTCTAACGTAGCTGGACTGGGGCGTGGTGAACAAAGAAGACAATTCACCCCAAGACTCGGGTGCAGGAAGTCGGGGAGCTCACCTCCACCCCCTTCCCAGGCACTGACCAACCAACCGCACCTTCAGATCTGGGCTGGAGGCTGCTGGGAGATGACTGGTCCTCCAGGGAATCTAGGCCCTGAAGATGTGGCGCCTCCCTGAGATGTGCTTGATTCCCAAGGCTGCACAGACCCTCCTCCGATGCCCCCGAAATAGGCTTCTGCTTGGCTGCGCCTCCTCTGTGACCCTGACACGGGCCAGGCGTGTCTTCTGTTCCATGGATCACGGCCTCAATTCTCTACCACTTGTTATCAACCAGGAAAAAAAATAGGGGAAGATGACTTCTTTAGGGGAAGAAGGGCACTTCTGTTTTTCTCCCCTATCCAAGCTCTCCTTCCTGTCTTCTCTTGGGATCTTCAGAGTCATCTTTATATGCAAACGTTTCATTCCACCTCAAAAACACTGCCCTAATATACTGGCATCTTTGAAAAACACTGGGCTAAACACAGCTGAATCCACTTCGTCCTGGCGAGTTTCTTCGGGTCTTTAGTGCGTGCGGCAAACTTCCAAGAGTGGTGAACATGGTGATAGTGCTTCGCCCAAAATTTTTTTTTCTATTTTTATAATATTTATTGGTAAATATCATATAAAATATACAATTTAAACCATTTTTAAATGTACAGGTCAGGGCATTAAATACATTCTCCTGGTTGTACAATCATCACCACTACCTCCTTCCAGAACTTTTTCATCGTCCCAAACTGAAACTCTGTCCCCATTAAACAACCACCCCCATTTCCCCTCCGCGCTCAGCTCCTAATGCCATGGATTCCACCTTCTGCCTCTATGAATTTGCCTACTCTAGGTAGCTCATGTACGTGGAATCATACAGTTTTTGTCCTTCTGCGTCTGGCTTATCTCACTTACCATAATGTCTTCAAGGTTCATTCATATTGTGGATGTGTCAGAATTCCCTTCCTTTTTTTAAACCAATTTTAAAACTTGAAGTATAGTTAATTTACAATGTTGTGTTAGCTTCAGGCCTACAGCAAAGTGATTCAGTATCTACCTATCTATCTACATCTGTATCTGTATCTATATCATCCATATCTATATAGATATATTCTTTTCCATTATAGCTTATTGTAAGACTTTGAATATAGTTCCCTGTGCTATCCAGTAGGTCCTTGTTGCTTATCTATTTTATGTATAGTAGTGAGAATTTCCTTCCTTTTTAAGGATGAATAACATTCCGTCATATGGACAGACCATGCTTTGTTTATGCATTCACCCGTCAGTGGATACTTGTGTTGTTTCCGCCTTTTACTATTGGCAATAGCGCTGCTGTGAACATGGATGAATAAGTGTCTGCTTGAATCCCTGCTCTCAGTTCTTTTGTGTGTATACCCAGAAGTGTTGATAGAATTGCTGGATCGCACGGGAATTCCACGTTTAACTTTCTGAGGAAACACCGAACTGTTTTCCATAGCAGTTGTGCTATCTCACACTCCCCCCAGAAACACACAAGAATTCCAGTTTCTCCACATCCTCGCCAGCACTTGTTATTTTCCATTATTATTATTATTATTTATTTATTTGTTTTTTGCGGTACGCGGGCCTCTCACTGCTGTGGCCTCTCCCGTTGCGGAGCACAGGCTCCGGAGGCACAGGCTCAGCGGCCATGGCTCACGGGCCCAGCCGCTCTGCGGCATGTGGGATCCTCCCGGACCAGGGCACGAACCCGTGTCCCCTGCATCGGCAGGCGGACTCTCAACCACTGCGCCACCAGGGAAGCCCTTTCCATTATTTTTGATAATAGCCATCCTGATGGGTGTGAAGAGGTATCTCCTTGTATTCATTTGCATTTCCCTGATGACCAGTGATGTTGAGCATCTTTTCACGTGCTTGTTGGCCATTTGTATATCTTCTTTGAGGGAATGTCTATTCATGTCCTTTGCCCATTTTTTGATCGGGCTGTTTGTGGGTTTTTTTTTGTTGTTGTTGTTAAGTTGTAGGAATTCTTTATGTATTTTGGATATTAATTCCTTATCAAATAGAAGATTTGAAAATATGTTCTCCCATTCTGTGAGTTGTCTTTTTACTCTCTTGATAGTATCCGTTGATGCATAGAAGTTTGTAATTTTGAAGAAGCACAGTTTATCTTTTCTTTTTGTTACCTATGTTTGTAGTATCATAACCCAGAATCGTTGCCAAATCCAACGTCAAGATTTTCCTGTCTGTCTTCTTTTAAGAGTTTTATAGTTTTAGCTCTTATGGTTAGATCTTTGATCCATCTTGAGTTAATCTTTGTATATCGTATAAGGTAAGGGTCTAACTATATTCTTTTGCATGTAGATGTCCAGTTGTCTCCACATTTGTTGAATGACTGTCCTTTCCTCACTGAATGATCTAAGTGTCCTTCGAAAATCATCTGACCATACATGCAAGGGTTCATTTCTGGGCTGTTTATTCTATTCAATTGGTCTTTAGTCTGTCCTTATGCCTTATGCCTGTTCTGATGACTGTAGCTCTGTAGTAAGTTTTGAAGTCAGGAAGTATGAGTGCAACTCTTGTAGCTCTTTTTCAAGGTTGTTTTGGTTAGCCCCCAATTTTTGGATTATCATTCTTCTTTTTTTTTTTTTTTTTTCTGGACCTATTAACATTTCCAGATAAATAATCCATAGAACTAGCTTGGACAACTTGACTTCAAAAGTATTTTTCCCCAAACCATAAAATTAGTTTATAATTTGTCTTCCTAAAGTCTGTAAGAAAACTATTCATCCATTTTCATCCATGTTCAACATAAGAAAGTAATGGTCAGGCTGCTAAAAAAAATGTCAGTGGATTGCATTTTATTCCTGTCTCTGAAGACTCACTGCTACATGAGAAATCGAGTATCCTTGTCTTCCTTCTAGGTCTGGTGACTGAATTTTTCTGTGCTTTAGCTGCAGCCTTCCCCATCCGTGAGCCTGGAAGGCAGCCTGTTCGAGATGTTGTGACAATTAATGCAACGGAATCTGTAGAAATGCTTTGAATACTTTGAAAGAAAAGTGTCATGTAAATTCAAGGGAAAGTACTAGTAGAACTCTCGAATCAGGGCAAACATGGATTTCCCCCATCATTTTATGGAATATTGCAGGTGGAACATTCCCTTCTCCAGCAATCCTGAGATTACCTGAAATCTATGACAAACGCTCTTACCCTAACTTCCGTAATGAAGTCGTGTTACGGAAAAATGCCTCTAAGGCAGACCAAACGTGAATTGCTTCAGCTGCTGTCTAGACACTGAAGGTTCCAGGGCAATCTCTGGCTGCAGGACCAGGCCTTGCAGAGTCCCTGTCATTTTTCAAGCCCACTCAGATACATGGCTCCCTCCTTAACGTTTTCATTTTAATTTTTATTAATGTGATACATATACTTTATTTTTAAAAACATATACTTCTATAGGGCTTATTATGGGGAAAAAGCTGTTCCTAAATCACCTTTCCAGTCTCTTCATCCAGAGGCTGATGGTTTTATTTTAAGGTCTAGATACTATGTGCTACCTTCCTACTCTGGATAAAGCAAGGTTGCTGCATTACCTCACCTCCCTGCACCTCCCGCAATACCCATACGTCCTTCCCATCATCCTCCAGTAAAACCATCTGTTTGCTTTAGAACTATGACTTCTAAAATATTATTTAGAGTTCAACTGTATGACATAGTAGGATTGCCTTTCTCTCTTTGTGCATTGTTTATTTTCTGGTGTTAAGTTTTGGGGAGTGAGGGGAGTGGAGGGGCTCACATTTCCCTGTTTCTGTCTCTGATTCAGCCCCAAAGGGTCTGGCACTGTGGCTGATTCCCATTTTCTTGATACGTTTTCTTCACTTGGCTCCCGAGATGCCACACTCTCGTTTTCCTTGCTTTCTTTTTTTTTTTTAAAGATATTTTGTTTGTTTTGTTTTGTTTTTTGATGTGGACCAATTTTAAAGTCTTTATTGAATTTGTTACAATAGTGCTTCTGTTTTATGTTTTGGTGTTTTGGCCACAAGGCATACGGGATCTTAGTTCCCAGGCCAGGGATCGAACCCACACCCCCTGCATTGGAAGGCGAAGTCTTAACCACTGGACAGCCGGGGAAGTCACTCCTTGCTTTCTGAGCGTCCTTGTTGGTCCCCCCTTTCTGTCTGGCCTCCTAGTTCTTCTGCTATAGGTTCTTCCAAGATTTAAAAAGTGAACACGATATCAGCGGGTATTAGAAAACCTCACTGTCATTTGGAGGAGACAAACACACGTCCTCTTTCCTACATGACAGCTGCTATAGCCTGACCTTGTTTTCATTCTTTTCCAAATTATTCTTTTAAAAGATTGATCTAAAAAGCATCAGTGGGGAAAAGAATTATAGAAGGACTACTTGAGAAATAGAGGTAGGTTTACATGCAATAATTTTCTTCTATGGAGCCATTGCTGGGGGTGGGAGATTTAGGGATATTTAGGGTTTATACACACACACACACACAATTTATCCTCAACCAGGGGCAGTGAGTGAGAAGTTAACACGCAATTTCTATTAACAATAATAAGAATTGTGTGAGTGTGTCCCCATTCACAGCACTGGAAATTTACCCCTTAGGGTCCACATAAATTTGAGGGGTTGACCATGTGAAATGTTCTTTTATGGGCAGTAAGGGCACTGAGAAGCAGCTACATGTTTTTCTAAACCTGGCCACCCACCAGTATGTCTGCATAATTCTTCACTTTTTCTTCCTGGAATCTGGAGATAGTGAACACGTCACTACCTACGGCTCTCCATCTCTCTGCAACAGCCATGTAACAGCAGTATCTTGTGTTATTAAACCTCGCCCTGGTACCATCATTCCTCCCTTTAGGTGTTTTGATTAGCAATCTTCCAGCTAATACAGAGCAGTGAATTCTATCCCTCTATGCCTGTGCTTTGTGCAGTATGCAGAATACTGTTTGAAATTGGAAGTTCTCACTGTAAAGAAATAGATTCTCTCTCTCTGACACACAGATACACAGACACAGACACAGACACACACATACCAGCCAACTGCTCGGTAGAGTGTTGGGCTTCTGGAATTCTTCCCTTTTCCTTGGGTTGTGTAAAGGCAGAGGTTTCTAATATATTTTGAGATACCTTGAAAATGAAAGCATCAGTACACACCATCCACAATGACCCAAATTCCCTACATAATTCAGGGCGATTCTCTCCAAAACAGAGCTCACCCAAATGCAGCAATTCACTTTGGCTTCCCAGACTTTGCTTCTCAATATCCAACAGAGAACTATTAAGCAACAGATACCGTTGTCCATTACAAGTGTTTTGATGAGTCTTCTTTCCTGCATGTCCTGAGTCTCCCTGACCGATCTATCCATCACATCCTCTTCCGGCTCATGGTCGACCCTCCCCTCTTGTTTCTGGAGCCGCGAGTGAATTGCGGGTGTCATCACGTCCCTCGGGTGGTGTCACCACGTCCCTCGGGTTGTCTCACCAAGCTCCGAAAGCCCGCGACCACGGGCGAGTTCATATTGAAGAAGCTGCTTCACGGCCACTGTTTCCCGGTGATGTGACCTCTCAGGCACAGGGCATCCCTGTCCCTTTGCCCCGCGCTCCCTCTCTCCACAGTCTTTGTGAGGCTTTTGTGCTTTTGCCTAATTTTTCATAAAGACTTCAAGGCCCCAAATGAAATTTGGCTTAACGCTAGTTTCATGTCTTCTATATTATGTGTTGAGTGTAGTTTGATTTGCAAATTCTACTTTACACAAAGGGAAGAAGGGAAGCGAAATAATGGAGTCAGTTTAGTCTTTCACAAATTAGTGGCATTGCGTCCGGTTATTGATTGGGTCAGAGGTGATATTATGTTATTGGTTGTAGACCCGAGGAAGAGGTCGGGACATGCCAGCCACATCACCCATGCCACCCGACACATCGAGGGAGGCGCCCAGAGGCCAGGACCTGCACTACAGAACTTTCCCAGCATGTAGTAGATGTTTCACTCTGATAATAATTTTTGTTCCCACATGCTGTGTGGCCTAGAATCAGAAAGTCTGGTTCTTTGAGTTCTTAAAATAAAACAGACGATCAAAAAGGAGTTGAAATGGAAAATAATAGGCTGTTTCCCTAAGTTTTAGGGGCCGGGCCTTCCAGACGTCCACTGGGGCCTGCCCAGTGAGGTGAGAGGAAGGCTCCAGACCAGGGCCAAGGGGACGCTGGTACCTCCCAACAAGCCCATCAACTCTCTGGAAAGTGAGGCTTTATTTTATTAGCCTCTAAGACGCCCTCAAGCAATTTTTAAAAATTTGTTTCTGAAGTTATTTTTATTAATGTCAGAAGAAAAAGGTTTAAGAGGGTTTACATTAAAAAAAAATAAATCTTTTTCCAACTTGCATCTACCCTGGGGAGGTGACCTCTGTTAGCAATTTCTTGCGTGACCTAAAGCAGGCTCCTGCCAATTCTGGGTGACCCCCTATCCCTTAGCGGCCCAGAGGTGGCCTCTACTTTCTCCCCGATCCCTTCCTGTGACAGCTGAGGAGAGTCCTGGATTGGAGCAAGTGGTGGGCGCTCTGCAGACCTCGTTTTTCGTGAGTCCTCTGATAAGCAAGTAACAGACAACATTTACCCAAGATTTCCCCTTCCAGGCGCTGTCACTGGAGCATTCTCTCATTTAATTCCCTAAGTGAGCTAAACACTAGCTTATGTCCATGTATCAGATGAGAGGACAAAGCCCTCGGTAAGCCTCGCCAGGGAAATGACTTGCCCGTGGTCGCGTGACCGGGATGGGGCAGCGGCAACTCATTTGACGCTTATTCCAGGCCCTTGCTCCTGACCCCCGAGCATAAGGCTTCCTTTGCTGAAAGCCTCACCATCCTTGGCTATCAAGCTACACATTCTCAACTCCTGTCTCACCCTTCTAGGAGG
Source organism: Delphinapterus leucas (assembly GCF_059928025.1). NCBI lineage: Eukaryota > Metazoa > Chordata > Mammalia > Artiodactyla > Monodontidae > Delphinapterus > Delphinapterus leucas. Next base: position 86,011,829 of record NC_143142.1, read on the forward strand.
GAGTGTCACCACAAGGCACGACATCTGAATTCTCCTGCCCAGCACACCTTTGCCTGCACAGGACTAAGGTTCTCATTTCTTCCTCGTGACCTGTGCACATCTATGCACCTTGGGAAGGAATGATGCCCTGAGCAAGCTGGAGCCTCTCTTCCACACCACAGGGTGCCTTGTGGCCAGGAGTTCAGGGCTGGCTGCAGCATCCACGAGCCGGTGATGGACTTGTAAACAGGGAAGAAAGGCAAGTTGTTAGAGGGAGGCCTCATTCCAGGAAGGCCTGGAAACCCAAGCCGGGCAGATGGCCAAGTGATTAGCCAATCGCAAAGCCCCCAGAATTGAGAGGCACGGGAGCCGGGGAGCAGGGGCCTCAGTGCCACTGCAGGTGGACCGGGGTCGTCCCCGCGGCTGCGGAGGGAGCTCCGGCCCGGTTGCCCCCCAAGAGGATTGTTATAGCAGCTGGGGAGGGTCTCGGGCAGCAAATACTCAGCTGGTCTTACCAGCACCTGTGTGGACTGTGGCTTTGAAGTAATCCTTCTATGTTGACTGAAAAAGTTCATATTAATATGACATCTTATATTCATGGTCTACCTCTGCATGGAGTTTTAAGACTTAATTGAATTGGAAATCTCAGAAGAAACTGTGGAGTGGGAACCCGGTGACGGGGAAGAGAGCGGGTCAGCGATTCAGCTCCGCACAGGGCCTGGGGCTGCGACCACGTGGGGCAGGGCCGTGCTGCGTTCACACCTGCGACGCCACGCTGTGAGCCCGGGTTACCCTCTACCTGCGCCACGACAGTACCAACAGAACGAGAAATTCGAACAAGACGCGTGTATCTGCTGTTGGAGCAGGGGCTCACCTGGCTGGCTGTCCTTCTGTGAATGTGCAGGGCTATGGCTTGGTGGGAAGATAGCACGTTTTTATGGATGATGTTGTCTCATTCCCTGCTAGAACTTTTGAAAACGGAATCTCAATGGTGTCAGCTCCAGAAATCAATTATACACTAAGTTGTGTTCTTCTGTTTGATTTTCTGTAAGTAGAACAAGGGCCTTTTGGGGGCCTTTTTCAAGGACACCAACTTAGGTAAATATGGGGAATTATAAGTCATTTTTTGAAGAACTTATAGATGCTGCATACAGACAGCTCTTCAGGGATCAATAGATGTAGAGAATTTCCTCTAGTCCTGTGGGAGTATTTAATTTTTGAGCTGGAATTTGGACTATTGTATTATCAATGTATCATCCCTCCATCCATCCATGCATGCATTCATCCCTCCATCCCGCCATCCCTCCCTCCCTCCCTCCATCCCTCCCTCTCTCCTTTCCTCTGTTCCTCTCTCCTTCCGTTCGTTTGTTTATACTCAAAGATCCACACAGCTACATGGATAATTATATGAATGATAAGCGCCACCAGGGAGAGAGGTAGGCCTGCTGTCATGAGAACCAGCAACAGGGAATTTTGTGAGGCTTCTCTGAGGAAGTGACAACAACTTAGATTTGAAGGCTCAAAAAGTAAAGAGCAGAATCTCATCAATAGGTTTGCTTTGCTTCCCTGCCCCTCTCTGAACGCCCCCCCCCCATTTGTTTGAGTGCCGTAGTCGGGAGCACTGTCTCCATCCTGGCTGCCCATCTAATAAGAGCAAAGGATATCCCCCGGAGCTGGGGGACTCACAGCTCACCGGGGGGCTGCACACAGCTCTGCTCCAGGTGCAGAGAGGGGGAAGGCGACCTCACGGAGAGCCCACCCCCATTCTAGGGGAAGGGGCTCGTGTGTGTGCGTGTGCGTGCGCACGTGTGGTGGGATGTTGATTTACTTCCATGTGTTTTCTACTGACTCCTACTTTTTAACTGGTTGACTCCATCCTCATGATAACTGCTACATTTATTTAATTTACTTTTTATGTTCTTGTTTATTCCTTCTCCTTTACCGAGATATCTTTTCTACATGTTTCCTTATTTAACTCCTACTCATGCTTCAAGCCTGAGTTCAGACACCAGCTCCCTCTGGAAGACTTCCAAGGGATGATGTAGATGCGCAACCCCAGACTTCTGGGGCATTCGGTGTGCATCTCGGAACTGTGCTGGGAGCAGGTTGGAGAGTCTAGGGGGCTGGAGTTCCTTACAGGTGCGCTGTGAACATTTATGGAATGAATGAATGAATGAATGAATGATGTTGGCATTAGGAACATGTTTCAGAAGGTAGCAGGGCTTTACTCATAGAGCTGGGACTTAGAGGCTGAGCGTTCAGGAAGAGATGGTCGAGGGACGCCTGACTGGGCAGGCGGGACCAGAGCAGAATCGGGAGGAAGGTAAGGAGGTGTATATTCGGGGTCCCTCACTTGCACAATCTCTTCTAAGGCCCTGGGAGTAATGTCTTTATGTGGTTGTAAGATTTGTATTGAACAATATTCTCTATAATTTTCTTTTTTTGTTTGTTTGGTTTTCTCGCGGTACGCGGGCCTCTCACTGCTGTGGCCTCTCCCGTTGCGGAGCACAGGCTCCGGACGCGCAGTCCCAGTGGCCATGGCTCACGGGCCCGGCCGCTCCGAACCACTGCGCCACCAGGAAGCCCTGTAATTATAGGAAGCCCTGTAATTTTCTTAAAGAAGGTCCCTAAGTAATATAAACGTAAGGCCCCCAAAACCTGCCTCTGCCCCTTGGCTGGGCTATTGAGTTCTTTGGTGATAAAGGTTTAAAGATAAACAGAACAGCAAAACATAATCACAGACAACAAACAAAACAACGCCCAAAAATGCAAAACGAGTTTTCTGAGATTTGCTCCTGTGCCAGCATTCCACCTTGTTTTTAGAGTCATTAATCACAGATAATGCCACGTATCAAAACTTAACTCTAAAATGAGATGAACCCAACAGCACAGATGCAAGTTGACATGAAATTCTTAGTTTACAAGGGTTTGTGATTGCAGGAGAGATTTCATACTTAACTGTACTTAAAAGGAAACCGAATGGTAAAGGCCTTTCACCCCGCTGACTCATGTTCTCTTCCCAGCCTCGTCTCCTCCCCACTCCATCCGCTAGTTAAACATTCCTGCCCCCATTTCCAAATAAATCCGATATGAGGTCTGCTTTCCCTCATATGGGGCTGGCCTCCTTTCTTTCTAGCGGTGAAAGTCTATCTAAAACAATGACGAGTTTTCATTATCGTATCCAACAATCAATTTTGGGCAAAGATTTCTGACGAAATATCCTCTTATGGGACCCCTGGACCTGTGATCAATTTCTCTCCTTTAGGTAATCTTGAGAGCAGTAAGTAGGAGGCTTTAAATTGACGCTGAGACCTGTAAGGGACATCTTGCTGGATTCTGTATAAATCTGGTAACCCTAAGGCCTATTTAGCCAACACTGACTCACAAGCACAAAGGAACTAGTTTTTAAAAAATACACACACACATATATGCACGATATCACTATATATATATTGCTTATGACCATACACGTACTAGGGCTCTTAGAGAAATAAAACTAAATGGAATATATATAAAATAAATCTCTCTCTCTCCCTGTGTATATAATATATATAAAACTCTCTCCATATATGTATATACGTACATATATATGTATATAATATAGCTATATATATATATAGCCCTGTGCTCGGGATGGTGATGGGAATGGCATCTCCGGAAGTCAAGGCAGTGACCACCAGCATCTCCTGTTGTAGACTTGGCTTCCTGTTAATCGTGAAGACTGCTCGCCGAGATTACAGGGACGGGATACCACGATTAGCTTTTCTCCCCCTTGTGAGTTAGGCGTGGCTTTCATGGAACGTGAGAGGAAGTGTTGGGGGTCACTTTTCGGCAAAGCCTTTAAGAGCTGGTATATTTTCGTTTGCTATGGCTGCCATAACCAAGTAACACAATCCAGGTGGCTTGAAACAACAGAAACTTATTGTCTCAGTTCTGGAGGCTGGAACTCTGAAATCAAGGTGTCAGCAAGGCCACGGTCCCTCTGAAGTCTCTGGTGGAGGAGCCTTTCTTCCCTCTTCCAGCATCTGGAGGCTCCAGGTTTATCCTTGCCGTCCCTTGGCTTGTGGCAGCATCCCTCCAATCGCTTTCTCCTTCATCACGTGGCCTCCTCCTCTGTGTCTGTACCTTCTCCTCTTATTATGAGGACCCCGGTCATATTAGATTTAGGGCTCACCTACTCCAGTATGACTGCATCTGAACTAATTATGTCAGCCACAGCCCTATTTCCAAATCAGGTCACATCATGAGTTACTAGGCGGTTAGGACTTGTACATATCTTTTTGAAGGAGACAATTCAACCCATAGCAATGATTGACACGATTCCTTCCCCTTGTCGCCATAACAACCATCCCCAGCAGCCTGCATCCCTGAGTTAATGAGGAGTAGACCCTCAAATTGGACATGTAGCATAAACATGGAAAGACCTTTGTTTTTTTAAGCAACTGAGAATTTTTGGCTTAGCCATCCTGTTTGACCAGCAGAAATCTGAAGAATACGCTTCTATACTTATTTTTTGGCTTATAGCTTTGTATAGTATCTATTAATTCATTGAAGTCTGCTAATTAGCCTCCAACATTCATTCTCTTCTTTCTCCCCACCAAGCTGGCGACTTCCCTGGTGGTCCAGTGGTTAAGAATCTGCTCTTCCACTGCAGGGGGCACGGGTTCCATCCCTGGTCGGGGAACTAGGATCCCTCATGCCTTGCGGTGTGGTCAAAAAAGAAAAGAAAATGCTGTTTCCCCACCAAGCTGTAGGTGCACCTCCCGTGGCCCTGTGATTAAGCTCTGGTCAGTGGATGTGAGCAGAAGTAGAATATGAAGTTTTACATTTTCTGGGTTACGTCCTTGAAAGGAAAGTGAGTGTCTTTCATTTCCTCTTTCCCAGGGGCTGGGGTGAAAAGTTGGGTTCAACCCAGCAGTTGCAGGCAATACCGTAGGGGCGCAGCCCAAGAAGTGGAGGGTCCTGCCTCCAGAAGGACCCTGGGCAGTAAAGACTGTTCCCTGGCTGGGACCCCCAACCTACCCCTGGATGCTGCTGGAGAGAAACAACAAACGCTTGTCTTTTTCAAGCCATTGTCACCATTGTCACCACGGCTCCTCATTTCTGCAGCCCGGATGGTGCCCCACCCAACCTGCACTCCAGTGTGAAAACGTGAGGACGGGGTTCCCCTCGAAACCCTCCTCCTCTCAACTTCTTCACAAAGTTTGCTATTTCTATTTTATTTTTCATTATTCTTATGTTTACTTTTGTGACTTTAAGTACAAACACCCTCAGCCTCTATTTCTTGCTCCGTCTCCGTGACTCCCTACCACCTAAGATGAAGACGGTTAACACTCCTACCTGTTTTTCCACATCCTGCTTTCCGTCAGCTGCAATTTTACAAGACCGTTAACATTTACATTATGTCCTACGACCACAAACAAGTTTGTTCAGGTGGATTCCCAAAGTTTAAAATGAAAAGGCTGTGTTTATGTGTTATATAAATAGTGCTTGGTAAGGGCCAAGTAGAACATGGGAAATATTTCCTTCTCTGCAGGTCCAGTGGGTGACACCTGGACCATCAAACCAGCGGCAAAATCAATTGGGTTCTAAAATAATGTCGATTCCCTAAAATCAAGTTAATTCATTCACTCATGCTTATTTTTTAAGTGCCTACTATGGACCAGACATTTTCTAGGCTTTGAGAACCAGACATTTTCTAGGCTTTGAGAATATAGCAGTGAATAAAATAGCCCCAAATCCTTGCCCTATGAGGCTGACATTCCATCATGGAGAGACAGTGGTTTAACAAGACCCATAAGGTGTTGGTATCAATGCAGACAAGTAAGGCAGAGAAGCAGTGTGTGTGTGTATCGCAAGGTTCCAGAGCATCGCCAAAGAGGACCTCACCGCGAAGGTGACATGAGTAAAGACCAGAAGGAGATAAAAGAAGAAGCCATGTGGTGATGTGGGGGGAGGAACATTCCAGAGAGAGAGTGCGAGCTAACTGAGCTGATGACAAGGACCAACTGTGAACTTGCAGCTGGGGAAGGAGGGAATGAGAGCACTTGAGCAATGGTGGTGGCACTGGGGCAATAGGTTTCGGTCCTGGTGGGGTGAAGGGTCTTCAGAGTTGGGGAACTAGAAGGAATGAGCTGGAAAGGCAGGAAGAGGTGGTCCAGGGGGCAATGCTTGACGTTGAGATCTTGGAGCGGGGGCAGTGTTTGGTGATGCAAGGTCTAGGGGGTGACCCCCCAGAGTAGAGAACACAGTCTTTGGAGGAGATGAGGTCCACAAGCCAAGAGGTCAGGGCGTGGAAAGGTCCTCTGTCAGGATGCGGACATCTCTAAGAAGCATGGCTGGAGTCATGTTAGAGGGAGCTCAGGGAGCCAGGAGCCAAAGTTGTCAAGGAATGATGGCAGTCCGCGGATGACTGCAGCCAAGAGGGGTCGTGATGACTTAGTGTGATGGCGTGGGGTTCAGAGCTGGGTGCTCTGGGGAGGCAGGAGGGGAGTGACAAGAAGCACGGAGGGTGCCCCGCCTTGCTTTCAGGCTGCGCGAGAGAAAGCCCAGCAGGGCTGTGGGCAGAGGTGTTCCTTGGGGGGAGCCGCATGTGGGGCAGCTGAAAGGAGGGGGGCAAAGTCAGTGAGAGGCAGAGGAGACGGGAGACTGACCAGAGACTGAGTGCTGGGGTCACAGAGTGGGGGACAACAGAGCCTTCTGGGGATGAGATTTTGGGGACGATGGTCCCCAATGAGCTGGGAGAGGTCTAGTGCTTGTGGCCAGCAAGGCACCTGGCCGGGGTGGAGGCTGGGAACGTTCTGGGAGGGATGGACGGAGGGTCTTGCCAGGAGCACGCAGGTTCCAAGGCTGAGATTGTCACCTCTGGTGTCAGCACTGAAGTCCCAGAGGACCCTGGTTCACCACGTGGTCCCCCAGGCTCTGTCTCTCCAGATATGCAAAGCAGATAAATGTAGTTATGGACTTCATGGTGCTGCTGTGATGATGGAACCAGAGCAAGAAAGTCAGTTCCGGGGGCTTTGATGGCGCATAACCATCAAAACCTGCACTTTTACTCTGAGGATGGAGCTGATGCTGGTGAGGTCAACATTCTGTTTGCTCTGTATTTTGACCATCGCTTTTTATTTTGTTTGTTTTTTTCTTCAAGTTTGCGATGGCTTTTTAAAAAATAATTCAGAGTTGATGTTTTTCTAACTGCCCCGGAAGAACCTGGCTTGTTGGATGAACTGACACGCTGCCTTCTCTCTGGCAGGCGGGGGGGTCCTGCTGTCTGCGGATAGCACACGGTGCTCCCCTGCCCCCTGCCACGCTCACCCAGAGTCACTTGTTCCCGACCATGTTTATGCCAGTTTATGCTTTTTATTATAATCGTGTGATTTAACTAAATATTTTATAAATCTATTCTATATGCATGTGGAAAATAAACATTGTTTCCACTAAGTCTAGGTTTACTACTTTGAAAAGAACTGATAACAGCAAGTCGTTAAAAAATATGTTGCTGCCAGACTAGGTGTAAGAAAACGACTGAAAAAAATTACTACATCTAAAGAATATCCCTTTTTCCTTCTTTTCCTCCCTCCCTCTCTCCCTCCTTTCCTTCCCACCTTCCCTTCCTTCCTTCCTTCCTTCCGCCCCCTTTCATCTTTCTTACTGTTTCCTTATTTTTATGCTTCTGTACTTTTATCCCCGTGGGACTTCAGAAGAGGCAGGTGGCAAAGGTCACACGAGCCGATTTTGTCATCTGGACCTGGGAGTCCGCCTTTGCTCTTTAATCAAGTTCTGAACAACGTTATTCCTTCAGTTATCCTAATGTGGTTAGAATTGGAGCAACGAAAGGTGGACAAAACCACTCTGAAGTCTGGTGGACTTGGGTTCAGATTCCAGCTCCGTCCCGTGGCGGTTGGCTTAGCGTCTCTGAGCCTCAGTGAATCATCTGAAAAGTGGCAGGATAATAATATTTAGCTTTCACGGGGGAAGGGAGAAGGACAGCAGTGTTAGCGGAGAAAACCACAGCTTTCAAGGCAGATATCGCATCTGGCTCTTGGACCTGCCTGCCTTTGGTTGTGTGATTTTGACAGGAGACTTGTACCACTGGGTCTTCATTTCCTCAAGAGCAAAATATTTGGGAGGACGATGGTGTGTATGAAGCACTTCGCATGATGCTTGACGAAGAGCTAGCGCTCGGTAGATGATCACCAAGATCATACGGACGCTTGGAAAAGGCTAGAAGGACTCGCTGTGGCCGTATGATGGCTAAGTTTTGTTTTTCTTCTTTTAACGTATTCCCAAATTTTATGTAGTGAGTAGGCGTAACTATTAAGATATCAGGACAAAATACCATCAAATGACAATAATAATCAATCGTGCTTGCCTATTCATCCCCTTCTAGAACTTGCCTTGAACCCTCACTCACTTCTGAAGCCTTTGCTTACTATACATGAAGTTATAAAGTAATGAGGTATAGGAGAAGCCACGCTGATTTTCGACTTAAAAAAAAAGGCTAAGTTTGGCACATTTATGAGCTACATGATAGTAGACAGAGCTCCGTAGAATGTTCCTGATACCTACCTGGCCAAACGGTGTTAGAAACACGCTTGGTCAGGACAAGAAGGCACTTCTGTTCATAAGAAAGGCCTCCCGTGAAACGTGCTGGTTTGATAGACCTACCCCCATCCTGACCACTATTCACATCCACCAGAAGCGTCAGCAGACCCTTTCCAGAGCTATTCGCTTTGTAAATGGGAAGTTATTTCTGCCTAAAAATATGCAAAATACATTAGAAGGGAATTGCAAGACATTAAGGATTCGAGAAACTTACTCTGATGACTTTTAATGGCGAAATATACTATCTTCCGTTGGGCACGAGTTCATTTTGTTAGTAATGCGAATTGTTCAAACAGCCCTAAATGGCTTAAAAACCTGGCAAACACTTGTCTAATACCTCTAAGCAGATGGACAAATTTCTCATTAAATCTAAATTTATTCTTTATCTCTAACTTCCCTCAGAAAAACACAAGGATCTCAGCACACTTTGTCTCTGCCGTGAACCCCCCCAACCCCACCTTACGCCTCCCACTTCTGTGTGTGTTTAGAGCACCAGTTCTCTAACTCTCCGTGACCAAGGTCGACTTCATTAATTTTTGAAAATTCCCAATCAGATTAGCAATAGCATTGGTCTAGAACTTTGGCTTCATTATTTTTTAAAATTCAAAACTTAGCCTTTTTATTAATCTCTTCTTTTAAAAAAATTACCAAAATATTAGTAGATAGATTTATCAATATTATTTTACTGATTTATCAGGTTCCTGTTATTATTATTATTTTTTTTTGCGGTACGCGGGCCTCTCACTGTTGTGGCCTCTCCCGTTGCGGAGCACAGGCTCCGGACGCGCAGGCTCAGCAGCCATGGATCACGGGCCCAGCCGCTCCGCGGCATGTGGGATCTTCCCGGACCAGGGCACGAACCCGTGTCCCCTGCATCGGCAGGCGGACTCTCAACCACTGCGCCACCAGGGAAGCCCGGGTTGCTGTTATTTTTTATATGCTGCTCCTTCCTTCTGGGTTTACTTTTCTTCTTATTGAAGCACATTCTTTGGTAGGTTTTTTTTTTTTTTCCAGTGAGGTTCTGTGGTTAACAAAATATTAGTTTTTGTAAGTCTGAAAATGCCTCTATTCCACCTCTACTATTCAGTGACAGTTTGTGTAGATACAGAATTTTGGGCTGGTAGAGTCTTTTCTTCAACAGAGATGATATTATGTCATTGTGCTCTGGCCTCTTTTGTGTCTGGTTTGAAATTTGCCTGTTCTAGTCAATGTTCTTTATTTTCACTGCTGTGTGTTTAGGTGTAGATTTGTTTATATTTTTTATTACCAGCATCCAGTGTTTGCTTTCTTTTTTTTTCTAGATAATTGAATTTTAGTCAGCACTAAAAAGACATGATCTATCAAGCCATGGAAAGACATTGTCGAACCTTTTTCATTCTTTTTCAATTTTTATTGGAGTCTAGTTGATTTACAATGTTGTGTTAGTGTCTGCTGTGCAGCAGAGTGAATCAGTTATACATATACATGTATCCACCCTTTTAGATTGTTTTCCCATATAGGCCATTGCAGAGTATCGAGACGAGTTCCCTGTGCTCTACAGCAGGTCCTTATTAGTTATCTATTTTATAGAGAGTAGAGTGTATATGTCAGTCCCGATGTCCCAGTTGAATCCTCCACCCTGCCTCCCCCTCCCCTCCCCAATGCTTGCTTTCCAACCAAGGGCTCCCTCTCTGCCTTCAGCTCTGAAAAATTCTCAGCTCTTACGCCTTTTGCATAATCCCTTTTCTGTTGTTGTCTCTGTTTTTCCTTCAGCAAGGTTGGAGCCTCTTAATCTGTTTCCTGGGTCTTAATTTGTCTTTTACATTCCTTACCATTTGGTCTACCTCTGTTGCATTCTCTCTTTTTTTAAAAAAAAACTTATTTATTTATTTATTTTGGCTGCATTGGGTCTTTGTTGCTGCGCGCGGGTTTTCTCTAGTTGCAGCGACCAGGAGCTACTCTTTGTTGCAGTGCGCGGGCTTCTCATCGTGGTGGCTTCTCTTGTTGCGGAGCACGGGCTGTAGGTGCGCAGGCTTCAGTAGTTGTGGCACATGGGCTCAGTAGTTGTGGCTCGTGGGCTCTAGAGCGCAGGCTCAGCAGCTGTGGCACATGGGCCTAGTTGCTCCGTGGCACGTGGGATCTTCCCGGACCAGGGCTTGAACCCGTGTCCCCTGCATTGGCAGGTGGACTCCTAACCACTGCGCCACCGGGGAAGCCCTACGTCTGCTGCGTTCTTGATAAATTTCTCAGTATTGTCTTCCAACTCACTAATGCCCTCTTCATCTGTGTCAGCCTAGAGTCTACTTTGTTGGCTTAGTTTTAATTTTGTGACTTTTTTTCATTTCCTGGGTTTCTCACTTATCGCTTGTTCGTGTTCATTTGTTCATGATTCCTACTTGCCTATCTTTATTTCATAATTCCTTGTGCATTATGGCAGACTGAGTGCGCTAATGTCCCCAATTCTTGGCCTTTTCCTGAAGCAACTGTTCCTCTCTCTACAGAGGCCAAGTCTATTTCCTCATTCCTCTAGTCCTCTAGTCCAGTCACTTTGTGACTTGCCTGGGCCCAGAGAGTGCAGTGGAAGTGACAGTGATCCCGTTCTTAGAGGCCTTGATGTTTGCACTTGCTTTCTTGCTTCTGTGCCATTGCCATGAGAATATGTCCAGGCCACCCTGCTGTAGGATGAGAGACATGTGGAGTAAAGCTGAATCATTGGTCCCATCAGCTGAGGATCCACCCTGACGTGGGAGCCGGCCAGCTAAGATGGGCAGAGCACAGGGTTCACCCAGACACGTGAGCGAATGTATGCTTAGTTTTCATGCTACCAAGATTTTGCATATTTCTGTTATTGTTGTTACATAGCATTATTGTGGCAATAGCTAATGACTCATGCTCTTTTCTTGGAACTTATTCTTTCCTCTACTTCTCTGAATCTTATGCATGTCTATTTTAAAAGTCATTTTGAGATTAATTTTTTTCCATTTCACTGGGTGTGATCTCATATCTTGACTGTGGACTTTGTTCTCTGCATTTCTTAAGTGACATGCATTTTGAAATTTTATTGGTGGGCTTCTTTTTCTCCCTGATTTCTCTGAATTTACCTCCTCTGTCCCTCCAGTCACGATCCAGGTCTTCTACGGAGGCTCCTCTCCTTTGCTGATGTTGGGGGCACTGCAGATGTAGCCCCTGAGCTAGAAAGTGACTTGGTCCAGGTCTGTCCAGGTGCTTTCTCTGCTTCCTCTCACCCTCACGGCTATGCATCTCCTTGGACATCAGAGAACTTTCATCAGCTCCTGTTGGTGGTTGGGGGACCCCCACCTCAGCTCCAGAAGTGAGGATGGCTTTCCTTCCCTTTCACCCACGGGGGGCTTCGTGTCCTGTTCCTGCACAGGAGCTGGGCTTCTAGTTGCCTCTGCATGTTTCTGGGTGGGAAACCTGCTCCAGATCCACTCATTTCTGTGGTTTTTTTTCTTTTCAAAGAGATGTTCACTTATATTTGAGCTTGGCTACACAAGTATATTTAAATATGTTTTGGAGAGATAGACATGTAGATCAATGGAGCAAAACAGAAAGAGACCCCCTCTCTCCCCACGTACACTCAGCTGATTTCTGAAAAAGGCATAAAAGCAATTCAGTGAAGGAGACACAGCCTTTTCAACAAATGGTACTGGAACAATTAGATAGCCATAGGCAAAAAAAGAAGGAATCTCAACTGAAACCTCACATCTTATACAAAAATAGATGCAAAATGGGTCAAGGATTTAAATGTAAAATAAAACTTTTAGAAAAAAAGTAGGAGAAAATCTCTGCAACATGGGACAACCGAAAGTTCTTAGACTTCATAACAAAAGCACAACTCGTAAAAGGGAAAATGGTTAAATTGGACGTCACGAAGGTTAAAAACTTTTGTTGTGTGATAGATCCTAAGAAGATAAAAGACACGATACAGAATTGGAGAACATACTTGCAAAGTGCATATATTGGCAAGCACTAAATTTCTAGACTATTTTAAAGAACTCTCAACATTCAGTAGTAAAAGCACAAAAATCCAATTAGAAAATGGGCAAAAGGTATAGAGAGACATCTTACCCTACAGGAGGCAGATAAGCATGTGAAAATATGCTCAACATCATTAACCGTTAGGGAAGGTGCACATTCAAATCACAGGAATGGGTAAAATAAAAAATAACGACAACACCAAATGCTGATGAAGATGAGGAGAAACGGTCACTCATGCTTTGCTGGTGGGCATGCAAAATGGAACAGCCACTTTGGAGAAAGTTTGCCACTTTCTTAAAAAACTAATCAGGCAACTACCATATGACCCACTAATTTCACTCTTGGGCATTGACCCCAGAGGAATAAAAATGTACGCTCACATAAAAACCTGCATACAAAAGTTTTATTTGCAGTAGTCAAGAACTAGAAACAACCCAGATGTTCTACAGTGGTGACTGGTTAAGCGAGCCCTGGTGCAGCCATGACGTGAAACACTACTCGGCATTAAAAAGGAAAAAATGATTCAATTATTGGATGGATCTCAAGGGATTTCTGCTTTGTGAAAAAAGCCAATCCCAAAAGGTCACATACTGGGTGATTCTGTTTATATAGCATCGCTGAAATGATAAAATTGTAAAAATAGAGAACAGATAAGTGGTTCCTAAGGGTTAGTGATGGGCTGGGGACAGGAGGAAGCATGTGTGACTGTAACGGGACAACACAGGGATCCTGGTGGGGATGGAAAGCTTCTGTATCTTGATTGGATCAATGTCAATATACTAGTTATGATATTTTACTATAGGCTTATAGGATTTTACCATCAGAGAACTGGGTATAGGGGACAAGGGATTGCTCTGTGTATTTCTTACAACTGCACATGGATGTATGATTATCTAAAGATAAATAGGTTAGCTCAGAATACCTTGTCTATCACTGCTGGGTTTAGAGTTGGATAAAGAGATCCGAGTGTGAGTTTTCAGTGTCGTCTGACCCGAAGCAAACACATGGGTATAATATGATAGTAAATCAAACCATCACCTCTAAAATAAGGTGTATAACATGAGTCCCGACCTCTCAGTGAAGAAGAGGAAAATGTTTGGCTTCTTAGTGAATTCCTGTGAAACTGTCTGCTCTCTGCTCAACGCCTTCCATGAAACAATTGTGGAACACAAAAGCCTTTCTAAAGTCTAGAAATATTACTCTATTCGTACCTAAATACAAACAATCCTTCCCATACAACATGTAGAAGTTGTGAAATAAAAGAAATAAGAATAAAAGAGTGAACCCCTATGATGGCTTTTCTTTATGGAACCCAAGCTTTTTGAAGGTGGGATTCTACTCTCCAAATGGGCACAGACTGTGCCGAGTTCTCTCAAAAAATGTCTTTTTTTCCCCCTTAAACAATGGTTTTGGATTGGTGTATTATTCATCTGTGTTTCTCCCTGTGAGTTTCAGTGCACCAACAAAAATCACCCTTCCTTGTTTTCCTCCCTTTCTATTTTTAACACAAAGAAGACTGTATTTTATAAAGAATCCAAGAAGGCTGTGAGGCATGTTTCTTCTTCCCTTTAATTCCGGGGCTCAGCCGCTACCCCTCTCCAGCGCCATTTCCCATCACAACTTGAATTTAAATATTCTAATCAATTTATTTTAGACACTCCTCTAGCTCCCTTGTGCCGTCGCAGCAAACCTCTCCAGTTTTTTCCTTCTTTCTCCTTTTCTTCTCCTCTCCCCCCTCCATCCTCTTCCTCTTTCTCGCCCCTCCCCCTCCCTTTTCCTGGGAGACGGAGATTTCTTTGTGCTTGGGGTGACTGATTGAATTTTACCTGAGCTAAATTATAGTTGCACATTCTAGTAATTGCAGAGGGCCACACAGAGAAACAAAGCATTGACTGCTGTTGTAGTGGGATTTCCCAGATGTATAATTTCAAATTGATATGAAAAAAAGCCTTGCAATGCATTAATAATAGCATAAAATGTAACTCTGTTGGCCAGGGGTGAGTGGAGGCTTTATTTTCTTAGCTACAAAACAAGCTATAGACCTCAGGTGACTAGCATTTATTGTTGGAATGGGTTTTCTATTGCATACCTCCTGAAACACAAAATAAGAAAAGATTTATGCTGAATCCTGGCGCCATTCACAGTGCTCTGCACCACATACCCAGAAAGCACATGTCCAACATTAAAGCACCACCTTGTTGTTATTTTTTCCCTTTTTATTGAGTCCTTCAAAAGGCAGAAGGTGCTTCTGTAATTTAAAAGCACCCATCCACATCTCGGGGAAGAAGCAGGTCATAAAGGCTATTTCTTTTCTATGGTGTCGTTATTCTTTTCCTAGCGTCTGACAAATATCACTCTTGTGATGTCAAAAAGAAAGAAAGAAAGAAAGAAAAAGAAAAAGAAAGAAAGGAAGAAAGAAAGGAAGAAAGAAAATCTCAGGAAAGTCATATAGTTTCCTTAACGTTAAGGCACTGGGCCATAGCACCTTACTTTATCTGAGAACCTTGTGTGTGTACACATGTGTACGTGCCTGGCCATATCCACACAGGGCAAAGAGAAGCAAACATGTGCTTTTGCATCAAATGCAAGTTACAGAGATGTTGAAATCATGCACAATGTGCTCCACCCAAACTCAAAGGGTGTTTAAATACGGCCGGAGGACGAATTTCCACATCTTCACCAGCACACAGACTGCTTTACCTATGCAGACAGAGGTCACCTGGGGTGTCCACACAGTGGGCCATCAGCTGAAGCCAACAGCTGGTTCAGATAGCAATAGTTCAGTTGTTCCACAAATGTCATTGCTTCTGCTCTTCCCAAAAGCTGGGGTGTGGCTTGATTTTCTCTTTTTGGCAGTGGATGGCCTTGAGACACCCTGAGATTGGGACTCTGAGAAAGGGCAGAGGCTGGACCCTCCCTCTCCTCCACGGCTCAATCCAGGGGTTAGACCGACCGTGTGGTTAGCTTCCGCCGCAAGGGTGCTGCTGGGTTTGCAGGCTGCTCATTACCATGGCAACCGTGTGGTTCCCCTCCTCACCCTGGTCACCCTGCCCTCAATTGGGGCATGGAAAGATGCAGCAGGGGGCCCAAGGGCACTTCTCTGCTTGCCCACTGAGAGCCCTTGGCCAAGGAGTGGCCCTGTGTTCTTCCCATGTCCAAGGAAAGGCGGCATGGGAGTTTATTTCTATAAAGCTTTCACAGCCATAAGCATGGAGCTGAGCTTTCTTTGTGGATGAAGTATGGTAGCAGATGCGCGGGAGCCCCTTGGACCTGTGGTGTGCCTTCTGGGTGTGTAAGGGCTTGGCACGTGGAGCCAGCCATCTCGGGGAGGGAGGCTCCTTCCTGTCCTGTAACTTCGGCTGGAATGGAAGCCCGCCTCCCGGGGTTGCTGGAAGCTGAGCCCGAGCGCCACCTCCTCGGAGCGGTCTCCCCTCCGTCCCCCGTGGGCTGCTCCTTGCTCATTCTCCCCTTGGTTCCCGTTGCCCCATCTGAACTCGAATCTCTCAGGGCAGAGTGAGGACCACGTCTGCCGAAGCCCAGCACTGAGCAGACTCTGGTGGGCAGCCCACCCTTAACGCATATGCAGAATCCTCTGTAAACTGTACAAACACACCTGCTGGCTCCCAGCATCGTTCTTGTATCCTGCCACGTGTAATGGAGGGAGTTCATGGGGAAGAGACGTGGAGTTTTGGTGTCTATGCACTTATTCGAATCCTTACTCTCCCTTGGAATATCTGTGTATCAACAGGTGCATGATTCAGCCTTTCTAACTCTCCGTTTCTTTCTTTAGATTCTACTTACAGAGCTGCTGAGGGATGAAATGATATATATGAGGTCATTAGTGGTTAGTGGCCACTCAACAAACATCAGTTCCCTCCCCATCTGAGTCCGTGCATGTGGATGCTGTTGGAACCCTGTTGTACAAGAGAGAATGACCAGATCTTTGTCAGTGCTTTTCGGAGGGTGTTTGCTCTCACGCCTTGAAATCGGGAGAGTAGAATCTCCATGGGCCAGAGACTGAATGTGTTCCCCCCCAAAATTCGTAAGTTGAAACCTAACCCCCCAAGGTGTTGTATTAGGCAGTGGTGCCTTTGGCAGGTGATAGGTCATGAGGGTGGAGCCCTCATGAATGGGATTCATGTCCTTTTTATAAAAGAGACCCACAGAGCTCCCTTGCGCCTTCTGCCATGTGAGGACACAGTGAGAAGTCAGCCGTCTAAAACCTGGAGGAAGATTGTGATCAGAGCCCAGCCACACTGGCATCCTGACCTTACATCCAGCCTCCAGAACTGTGAGCAGTAAATGTCTGTTGTTTATAAACCACCTGTTTGTGAGGTTTTTTTACCGTGGCACGAACGGCCTGGGATGCCGTGTCACGTCCTCAGGACCCACTCTTCACTACTGAAGTGGCTCAGAGATCAAAACAAAACTTGTGTAAATGTTACCCATGCTTTCCTGATCATACAGGCTGGGGATCCAAATAGGGCAACCACAGCCCTATCCTACCAGATGGGGGAGACCAGCAGTTCTCAAATGGTCCAAGGGCCCTCGGTGGTCCTCAAGAGACTTTTAGAGGATCCACGAGGTTCAAGTTATTTTAACAGTACTGAGATGTTATTCTTTCTCTTACAAGTGTATTGCAGAGGTTGCATGACATGTGATATTGCAACAGACCCAATCCAGAAAGAGATGAAAAGCCAACTGCTTTCCCTTAAGCCAGGCTTTAAAATGATTTGCAAAACTCTTCTCACTAATTTTTTTATTTCGGAAAAAATAGTTATTTTTTAGTAAAGATGGTAATGTGTAATGAGTTTTCTATTGTTATTTTTAAATGAATTAATACATAACAAATTTCTCTGTTCTAATTTCTAATATGATAAATATCAATAGTTATAACCGGGGCTTCCCTGGTGATGCAGTGGTTAAGAATCTGCCTGCCAATGCAGGGGACACGGGTTCGAGCCCTGGTCTTGGAAGATCCCACATGCCACGGAGCAACTAAACCCGTGCGCCACAACTACTGAGCCTGTGCTCTAGAGCCTGCGAGCCACAACTACTGAGCCCATGTGCCACAACTACTGAAGCCCATGCACCTAGAGCCCGTGCTCTGCAACAACAGAAGCCACCGCAATGAGAAGCCTGTGCACCGCAAAGAAGAGTAGCCCCTGCTCGCTGCAACTAGAGAAAGCCCACATACAGCAACGGAGACCCAATGCAGAAAGAAAGAAAGAAAGAGAGAGATAGAGAGAGAGAGAGGGAGAGAGAGAGAGGAAGAAAGAAAGAAAGAAAGAAAGAAAGAAAGAAAGAGAAAGAAAGAAAGAAAGAAAGAAAGAAAGAAAGAAAGAAAGAAAGAAAGAAAGAAGGAAAGAAAGAAGGAAAGAAAGAAGGAAAGAAAGAAAGAAAGAGAAAGAAAGAAAGAGTCATAACCCACATAGACTAACGTTATCTGGGACTCTCCATAGGGAGGGGTAAAGGAGTCCTAAGATGGAAAAGTTGGAGACCTGAGGTTGTAGAAGATGCGAGCCCTGATTACTACATGGGCTGTCTCCTCTCTTGTCCCCACTTGCTGAGGGGACATCTCTGTCACCATGGACGCTCCTGATGCTTGCACCAAGGTTACCCAAGTCCAAGGCCCAGGGAACTGAAGAATTCTCTGAGGGCCACCCCTCTGCAGGCCAGACCTCACCTGTGCCTTGGGCCGCCTCCACTGGGGACATGGCCCTCATGGTGAGAATTCTGTCTCTGCATCTTCAGGGAGAGACGCGGCCTGTGTGACTGACTTCCAGGCGACGTCCTGGCTCTCCCCCAGCTAAGGTTCTGCTCATCCTCCATCCCTGTGCCTGCAAGGAGGAGGCCTCACAGCCCACATTCCTATTGAAGAATCACTTCAGAGCTCAGGTGTGGGCCCATGGTCCACGTGAGGGACGGTCGCCCAGCTCTAGCTGGGATGGCTCCTCCTGCCCTCGTGTCCCTGGATCTGTTGACCTTGGACCACATGCCCACAACCTCCTGTCTTTATCCAGGATGCGTATTTCTGGGAGGTCACTCTGCATCTCTCCTGGGTGATACCCAGCCATGCTGCAGAGACATTGATCAAGCTGGAGTCCTGCCACGTAGTGTTTGCTGTGAGCACGTGTGTGGACCCCTCCTGTGACCCTGTTTCCCATCCACTCTGCTTTCTCGGTGCTGAGGGCAGTGAGGGTCTAGCTCTGAAGGCACCAGACTCTCTCCCGCAGGGGCGCATCGAGGTGACCTCTTAAGCAATGAGTTTATACCTTTCCAAGTTGTGAAGGAGCAAACATGTGTCCCAACTTTATGATTTTGGTGCTATTTTATTCTCCTCTGGGCTAATCCTCTTTTCTTAAGACCTTCCAAGAAAATATGCATTACCTACCATTTACACTGAATACAAATTTAAGATTTTGTTTTGCATTTTTAAAAATTTCTTTAATTATAGAACGAGATGAGAGACTCTTCTATCCTCTTAAAACATGGATTTTTTTCAAGCAGGAGTATAATTTGGGGGGTAGAGGGATGCCTTTTTGTTATTTCACTATAATTTGTAGGAAATTCTCTATATACAGCTGGCTGGCCGGGAGCAATGCAATTTTATTATTATTGCCCTTCACCTCCAAATAAAAAGAGGACAGAATCCGAGGATAAAAAGGCAGAGCTTCATTTTGTGCGGAGGGGCTGCAAAGTCAGCATTTCTTTAGGAGATGCGCACCCCCAACTTGAAGCTATCAAACTAGAAACGGCCACTTAAAATCTCCCCTCCTCAAGCCACCGCGTCTCACTTCCGTGGAATTGTCGCGCTGGCGGGGGCCGGTCGCCCAGGCTGACCCATGAGCCCCTTCCAGTGTCCAGTTTCTGCGATTCTAAGCCCGAGTTCATTATCTAGGAAAACACATTAAAAATAATGGCGAGTAAAGGACATCAACACTGCTCACAAATTATAACAGTCGGAAGCAGTTGGGATTAGATAAAATATATATTTATTTTATGGAACAAACATGCAGACAATGAAATTTTATTTAACGGTAACCGTATTATCCAGTGACTCAGTAATGGAATTCAAAACTTTATTATTGAATATTACGTTCCAGGTTGCATAATGGAACTGATGTAATTCCTCAGTTGTCTTCAGAACTGTTTCCCTTCACTCGTAATCATTTATTCTGGTGATTTTAGAGGGCTGCTGAGCAGCGAGGGGAGGCACTAAAGGTGGGCATTAGGAAGTTGCACTAAAGGGAAGGTGGGTCTTCCGGACTGGCCATGTGACAATGGGTCAGCCTCACTCCCTCAGCGGGGCTCGCCCAGCCTGGGAGCTGGTGGATGATGGGGGAGGGCCAGCGTTGCCACCTTCAACCTGACAGTTTCCTGAGAGGCTTCCTGGTGCAGGAATAATTAGAGCTGGGAGGCTAAGTCAGACCATGTCTGCCTCACTTAAGAGATCCAGCTGCAAGTTACAGGACGTCTGGGTGCAGCCGGGCTCCAGGTTTGGATCCAGAGTCTTTTCATCTTGAATCATGCCGTTCCTGCCTTTTGTCATCATGCATCACAGCGAAGGGCTTGTGTCCTTTTTGAAGAATGAGGAAAACTTTCCCTTCCTCTCCTTGCCTCCCTGTCTTATGGCCAGAATCATGCTTCACGCCCATGGCTGGCCAAATCCATCACTCAGCTTGGGCCAATTAACATTCACGCCTGGGAGTGGGAATAAGGCTGCCTTCCCCGAGGGACCGTCTGCCTGTCCGACAGTGGATCCAGTTCTGCTAGGAAGGAAGAGAGATGAGGTCTACGGCTGACCAGCTTCTAGAGAGGAGAATGAGACCGACGTTATCTAATGCTGGGTGTGACGGCACTGGGGCAAGTGTGAAACAGACGACTGAGCATCCAGGCAGTGAAGAGTGTTCATCAGGAAATCACAAGAGGGCTTCCCTGGTGGAGCAGTGGTTGAGAGTCCGCCTGCCGATGCAGGGGACACGGGTTCGAGCCCTGGTCCGGGAAGATCCCACATGCCGTGGAGCGGCTGGGCCCATGAGCCATGGCCACTGAGCCTGCGCGTCCGGAGCCTGTGCTCCGCAACAAGAGAGGCCGCGATAGTGAGAGGCCCGCACACCGCGATGAAGAGGGGCCCCCACTTGCTGCAACTAGAGAAAGCCCTTGCACAGAAACGAAGACCCAACACAGCCATAAATAAATAAAATTAAAAAAAAAAAAAGAAATCACAAGAGGCTTTCTTTCCATTTTAGTTTCAAGACCATTTTGTTGATCGTTTACTTTAACGGGATCCTGAAGCTGTGGCATCTACTTTTTCTTGTGAGGTTCCTCGTCTTCCCTGCTCTGTGGAATTCGGGATCCAGAGGAAGCTCGGCCACGAGGGAGCGTTTGGTGCTGCCAGGAGAGAGAAACAGACTACAAACAGCCACCCTGTAATTAAGAAAACAACTTCTCTTTGTCCTTCAGGTGTCCGAGTTAGGATGAGGTGAAAGCCCATCTGTTACCTCTGTGGGGTCTTCGTGCCAAAAGCCTGGGTGAACCAGCTTTGCTAGATGCAGCATCTTTAGATACGTTTTGTACTGAGCGCACGAAGTTCCCCAAACGTGTAGATCTGCCTTTGTCCCCGCCATTCAGAACAGCCTTCGTTTCTCGCTAATTCACGCACTGTATCACGGACACGAGACTCCCTCGAGAGCTGCCTTTTACTGTAAATATTCTAGCACTGAGGTGTCTCCGTGACCGTCGGCGGTAACGACGGTCCCTGGGATGTCATAAGCCAAAGTGGCTTCTGTTAACAGTTAAAACACAAACATACAGATCTTGTACCTTTCTTTCTCAGTGAGGTGATAGTGAAAATTCCTATGGTAAAAGGTTTGGGAAGCACCGTAAGGCTGGAAAACTTGTTAACTAGGATGTGCTTGGTTAGATAGATTTCTAAAATGAATACGGCTGAGTCACTCCCCATGGGGCAGACGGAGGTACTGCCCTGCTGAAAGACAGTTGGTTGAGGCCCTGTTTAATCCTTTGGACCACAGAAAGTTGAACTGTGTCTGTGGACTATCTCTTTAAGAAGGGAGAAAGCAGAAAAAGGAAGGGAAAAAGCTTATTCTGTGGGAAAAAGTTGCATCCTAACTCTTTGTTGGGTGAGTTCGCTAAATCTTTACATAAAGAGTTGATCTGGGACAGTAATTGAACGTAATTACATTGGGCTTTAATAATTAGCACAAGACAACCTAAGTGTCCATCAACAGATGAATGGATAAAGAAGATGTGGCACATATATACAATGGAATATTACTCAGCCATAAAAAGAAATGAAATTGAGTTATTTGTAGTGAGGTGGATGGACCTAGAGTCTGTCATACAGAGTGAAGTAAGTCAGAAAGAGAAAAACAAATACCGTATGCTAACACATATATATGGAATCTAAGAAAAAGAAAAAAGTCATGAAGAACCTAGGGGTAAGACGGGAATAAAGACACCGACCTACAAGAGAATGGACTTGAGGATATGCAGAGGGGTAAGGGTAAGCTGTGACAAAGTGAGAGAGTGGCATGGACATATATACACTACCAAACGTAAGGTAGATAGCTAGTGGGAAGCAGCCGCACAGCACAGGGAGATCAGCTCGGTGCTTTGTGACCACCTAGAGGGGTGGGGTAGGGAGGGTGGGAGGGAGGGAGACGCAAGAGGGAAGAGATATGGGAACATATGTATATGTATAACTGATTCACTTTGTTATAAAGCAGAAAGTAAAACACCATTGTAAAGCAATTATACTCCAATAAAGGTGTTAAAAATAAATAAATAATTAGCACAAGAGGAAAGGTCCATGATGAAATGTTCCCAACATTCAGATTAATTACACTGAATACTTAAATTCTTGTAGAAATCGTTTCTGTTTCCAGACATGGGACGTTACTCTTCATGATTTTTATGGCTCAGAGCTCCAGGCATTGTAACACACATTCTGAAAGCCCGGCTTTCCTGGGGAAGCGGCTGGGTGGGCTGCCCTCGCCCTTGGGATCCGTCTCCCGTGTCAAAGGTCTCCTGTACGCACACCTGTGGGTCACAGTGGCTGCCTCCTTCCGCCCCCTCCATGTCCACACAGCTCGTTTTCTCTTTTTTTCCCCAACAGTGCAGCACGACGAAGGGAAATCTCAGAGAGAGTGGGAAAGTGAGAGGCAGGTAGACCCTCAAGTCCATAAAAAAGCTAACAGCCTCCCTTCAATAATTATATCTCTATAAAAAATAATAAAGAAGATACAGGGCCCACATTTTATGGCCTTTACGCTAACGTGCTGCTGAAACTGACTAGGAAGATGTAACGCGGAAGGGGGTTGCGCGTTTCTGGGAAACGTGATCTTGTCTGTTCCATTCAACCCGTCCCTACTGTAGCCAGCTTTCCGTGCGGTGGACAGTCTGGGCCATGGTTCCTCGTGGACCCTCTGTCTCCCAATCTGTATTCTGCTCAGATCCCTATTGAACCCTTCAGGCTTTGGAATTTCCTGAGTGTTGCCGCAGTGCTGCTAAATTAACTTCTCCAATGGTAGATAGCTGCAAATATGTCCCTTATGGACCCCTCAGGGCTCCTCCTCAGTGGAAGGGAGAAAATATTCTTGGGTGGGGATTGTGCGGAAAGAACAAAAGCTGATCCCCTCAGTAGGATTCTTTACTTTCAGATTTAACTCTTTCCGCAAAGACCCTAGTTGCATGCTTCTCATTTTTCTAATTGTGCAAAGGAAAGGAGGAGTGTTCCTCTGGTTGTTAGAATGACAGAGTGGCTAGCATTTGTCTGGTATTACTCTGTATGTATAGTGCCATGCGCTTCTCCCCCAGCTTCATAATGAGCCGTGGCCGGCAAGGTATTGAGGCAAGGGAGGGATGACCTGATCCAATTTCATGTTTATTCCATAGCCAATGTCTTCCCTATTGCTAATGAAAGAGTCTCCCGGGACTGGCATAGCCGAGGCTGGCAGCTCAGTAATATCATACTTTTGGCTTGAATTCCATTTAAATCCACATTCTTGTAGGGTTTGTAGCCACATTTAAAACGGATCCAAGTCTTTTAAAAAATGCCTCCAAACATCTACTTAAATAGTTGAAAATGATCACGTTGACAGCGTTGGCAGTCGTTTTCTTCCTTTCTGTGTGTATAATTTTCTGCAGACTGGCTCATCCGCCCCCTTTGTGAGAGCAAAGCAGCAGTCCCCGGAGGGAGCACCGTCACCTGCAGGGTGTGCCTGCTAGGAGCCATGCCTGTCACGCACCGAGCCTCTTTTGAGATCGGAACTGATTTGGCCATGGAAAAACACAGTGCCTTGAAAACCAAACGATCCTCCCTGACACCTCTGATTTAACAAGCGAAGGTTTATGAATAAAAAATAGAAATGCTTCCCCAAAGGGAGCCATGCTTGAAGATCCTAAGGGCTCCCACTCCCACCGCGGGCTCCCGTGCAATCCCACCAGGATGAGTGCTCTCAGGCAGTGTGAAGTGGGATACACAGGAAACACACATACAGAGCTCTCGATACCAGAGCAGGGGATCAGTTGGTGCCATGATATACATATTCATAACCTGGCAGCTCTAGGAGCCTGGGTAGGCATAAGGGACTGGTGAGAAAAAAAGTTGATTTATGATGATCTCAAAAACATGGTCTCCAAAGATGTATTCTGCAGCTCTGAGACCTCAGGTTTAAGCTCTATTAATTTTACAGAGCTGTCTGGGATTACCCATCTGTTTAAAGGTTAACTGTCTTCACACTTATGAAATGGGTATTTCTGTTTTGGTTCTTACTTTGTTCCCGTTAATGATTTATAAAATACAAAATGCAAAGCCAGTGAAATAGCTTTGAATCTTCAGTACGAAACACCTACCTGACCAAATTTTTGAGAGACACAAAGCATTATTTCAAGTTCTTTGCAGTGACAACCTGGAAATTCTGCTACTTTACACGTCTCATTTTGAACAGAGTGAAAGGAAAACATCAACCATGCAAAATCATGCATTTTAGAAAGGAAAATCCATTTGGATGAATATCATAGAGTATATATGTTTGGGTGTTGGGAGTTTCTTCTTAGATTGCTCTTCTAGTATTTTTTTCTACATAGAATACTACCCAAATACATGCCTTTCAGTATCTGAACACGATTATGTTCGTATGTGCAGTTCTGTTAACATTTCCGGGATTTTATTTCCTTATATAAAAGAGCACATCATTTTTCTCTCTTGAGAGTTTTGGAAGTATGAGAGCTTTGCTCTGCAAACCTGATTTGGAACATTCCATGTTGAAAATTCTGTGACCTCACACCATTTCTTAGTCAATTGGTTAGCTTTTTGTTCTGTTGTTAATAGGATCAGCTCAGGAAGGTAATGACTCGGATTTCATTATCTACAAAGCACTCTGTTGATGTGGAGTGAGAGCCTGACACCTCAAAGGCCCTGCAGCTTCACCACACACACGTGTGCCCCGTGATGGTGCAAGGGGTCCCAGTGTGCTGGCCTAGAGGTGCAGCTGCCCGCCGGTCCACCTTGTCCTAAGTCTTTGGGTTGGGCTGCTAAGCTTCTGCCAGACACTTGGCTAGGATTAGGGTTACCATGGTTACCCAAGAGTAGCCCCATGGGGTGGACTAAACTCAAGGGCTGTTCTCCAATCCAAACTTTTTTGATTGCATAATCCGATCAGTAAAAGTTTTTTGGACATTTCTCTTTCTATACACATTTTATGATTTCATAAAGTAATATGCATATTAATATTTTAAATGCAGTATAAAGCATGCATAAAATAGAAATCAAAGCGATCTTATGTGGGTGAAGTCGAATATTTTTAAGTTACATATTCTTTATATCATTTATTAATTGTACAAAAATACTTTTGCTTTCATCTTGTAGAGGTTTGCATTCACGCTCTTGATGTTTGGCTGTAGAACACTGTATGAATTACCACGGCTTTCTACCATCATTAACTAATATTTCAACGTACAACATGAACTGAAGGTAGGGTGGTCATTAATAGTGGGGGATTGGTCAAGTTTCCATTATCTGTGTTTTGTGATTTGGTGGCGCAAGGAAGGGTCGCTCCTGTTTCCTTGTAGCTAGTCTTTGCTAGTCCGTCCTACCTATCTTCAAGTCCCATATTTTGTGTACATACCTTTCTTAAACCACCTGCCCATTTTGTGAGTGCAAATTTGGTTAAAACTAAGCAGTACGATCTGAAGTCCACTTAGCTATAGTCACAGGTAAACTGTACCATGTGATAATTGGCCACCTTACCCTATAGTTTCCCCATGGATGATCTCGTTGGGGTGTGTACATTCCACTCAGTGATGACCGTTTCAAACAGGGAACAAAGCACTCGAGCATAATTTCAGTGTCAGCAGAAAGTGTTCACTGATCACAGAGCACACTTACTGGAGTCAGAAGCCCGGGGTGAAGAACTGTCTCCACCATGTACTGTCCCAGAGACCTTGAGCAAGTTCTGTCACGTCTCTGTAGCTGAGTCTCTTCATCCGTAGTGTGGGGGCAGTAATAGTATTTCTCTCATAAGGTTTATGAGGACTAAATGAGTTGAAGCATCTAAAGCAGTGCCTGTTAGGCAGGGTGTGTTATAAAGTGCTAGCGATTTATACCATTGTCATCATTATTCCTATGACCTTATCACCAGTCAATATTATTTATTGAACTTGAATCTAAGTGATTGTGGCGAATAAGAAAGATTAAGACATGAGCCATAGGTGTTTGATCGCAAAAGTCAGGACTTGGTTAGAATTTCATTTGGGGGTTCTGGGCACAACCAGAAATAGTTTCAAGCTAATTACACAAGTGACAGGCTGGCTGCAATGGTCATCTGCTTCCCCTCCTGCCCTTGGTCTGCGCCCACGCCCTCCACGTAACTACCCTAATGTAGATGTCTCAATTCAGCACAATGAAGAGTGTCCCGCAACTTGCCCATGTTAAATTTGTTTTTTGTATTGACGTATAGTTGATTTACAATGTCGTGTTAGTTTCAAGTGTACAGCAATGTGATTCAGTTGTATATCAGTTATATATATATATATATATATATACACATATGTATATATATATACACACATATGTATATATATATACACACATATGTATATATATATATATGTTCTTTTTCAGATTCTTTTCCCTTGTAGATGATAACAAGATATTGTGTATAGTTCCCTGTGCCGTATAGCAGGTCCTTGTTGGTTTTCTATTTTATATATAGTAGTGTGTATATGTTAAACCCAAACCCCTAATTTATACACCCTCCCCCAATCCCCTCTGGTAACCTTAAGTCTGATTTCTATATCTGTGAGTCTTTTTCTGTTTTGTAAATAAGTTCATTTGAATCATTGTTTTCAATTCCACCTGTAAGCGATACCATATGATATTTGTCTTTCTCTGTCTGGGTTACTTCACTCAGTATGACACTCTCTAGGTCCATCCATGTCACTGCAAATGGCATTATTTCATTCTTTTTTGTGGCTGAGTAATGTTCCATTGTATATATGCACCACATCTTCTCATCTATTCATCTATCGATGGACATTTAAGTTGCTTCCATGTCTTGGCTATTGTAAGCAGTGCTGCTATGAACATTTGGGTGCGTGTATCTTTTTAAATTAGTTTTCTCCAGATACATCCATGGTAAATATTATACTCAAGATTTGGTTGTACTCCCCATATACCTCCTTGATGTTCTAACCTTCATTTTTTCATCCTTAAATCTCAGTAAGAAGATGCTAATATTTTTTTAAAAAAGACCTAAGAGGTAGGGTAAGTTTTGATTAACTGTGCTGACAATCCAAAATGCTCTTCTGACTTAACTTGCTAGCTTCCCTGTGGCTTAGCAGTGATGCCGGTTTTAGGTGCAGGAATCAATCACTCCCGCCCTAAGAATTCAGGCTTCTTGAGACAACGGAGACTGATGGTTACTTTGTGTCTATCTCTGCCTTTCTCCCTCATTCTCTTCTTTAAGACTCGCCTCTGCAAATGTTCTCCAGCTGTTGAGAAATTGTTTTGCATCTGGAGCGAGCAATTGTTTTTAAGAGATTGATTCAAATGCAAAAGGAGCCCCAGGGACGAGTATTTGCATTTAAACAATAATTATTAGATGCTGAAACTGTGGCTACATGAGGCAAGAATTTCTAATTATCCTCTATTATGTGGACCCCAACTTTTTCCCAGCTCTTTGGGGTCCATGCAAGCTGCGGGGCACAGCATCCGTGCACACATCAGAAAAGACATGCGTGGTACGTCTGCTCCAGTGGCCACAGGGCCCGGGTCCTCTGGATGCCCTTGAGTTGACCCCAAATTTGTTTTGGTTCATTCAAGACCCCAAGGACAGACATCCGCCTCAAAGCACGCTGAATGGTGCCATAACCTCTGGTGTCCCTTTGCCTTTAATGGAACTGGGCTTGGGGAGCCGCGTCCTGGGGCTGCTTCCCAGAGCTGGTGAGAGCAGCCACTTGGCTGAAATGGGCATAGCAGTGGTCCCGGGGCTCATTTTCAATGGCCTCATCTGATGACCTTTCTGGTGACACCGTGGCACAGGCAAGAGGCCTGTGTGAGTTTTTAGTGGTCAAAACTATCACACAAAAGGGGCCAAGTTTGAAGGTTGGTTGTTTCAGTAATACAGTAGGACACTGCTATTAATTCGAATCCCCGAAAAATAAGATATAAATAAATATTATAATAGCTACATAAATAAAAAACATTACACACGAACATAAAATAAAAAGAATAGTAAAGAGGTTATACAGCATGAGCTTTGCAAATGGTAAAGACAGAGCAGCATGAGTGGTTTCCTTCTCCCTCTTTTTTTTTTTTTTTCTGTACGCGGGCCTCTCACCGCTGTGGCCTCTCCCGTTGCGGAGCACAGGCTCCGGAGGCGCAGGCTCAGCGGCCGTGGCTCACGGGCCCAGCCGCTCCGCAGCATGTGGGATCTTCCCGGACCGGGGCACGAACCCGTGTCCCCTGCATCGGCAGGCAGACTCTCAACCACTGCGCCACCAGGGAAGCCCTCTCCCTCTTTTTTTAATGGATCTTCCTGAGATCTGGCCTTCCGGGTTCCCGCGGAGCCGGAAGATGACAGGTGCAGATTTCCCCTGAACGAGAGGTCGCGGTCGCAGGATCCGGCACAGAGAAGAAAGCAATGTCCTATACAGTTTTGTTCCACGTTGCCAGGAAGAGCTGAATCAATGCTGCCTTTGATGATGGGCAGAAGCAGATCGGGGACCACTGGAGAGGCTGCCGCTCTCATTCTGTCTCTGAGTTTGTCTTTTGAGTGAAGGAAACCAGAGTCAGAAGCGGGAAGTGGGTGAAGGGAAGGGTCCGATGAGGTCCTGAGGTCGGGGAAGGTGGCTGGGAAAGTTGGGCCTGGTCACCAGCCGAACCAGGGCTCTGTTGTCCGTGTCCTTCCGGTTCCTTCTGGGCTCCCACCTGCCCCGCAGCTCCTCACGGATAGAAATCTGTCCCCCGAACACTGCCTGTGTCAAGACGCTACTTCCTATTCAGCCATCTGGGATCCAGTTGGGAGCCATATTTGTTTTACAAAATGGTTGGGATGAGGGAGTCACAGGCTGGCCAGAGGGTCTAAGCTATCAATCAAAGAATCAAAAGAGGGTGGTCCTTATTCCCAGTTCACTCTGATCTCTACTTTGGGGTCTGAAAATGCACTTGGGGTTTGTTTTGGAAGTGTACCACCTTACACTTTGTACCCTGATGGTATGATCAGCCCAAGTTTTTGCCAGAGCTCACCTCCCCGTAGGACTCGGGATAATGAGGTGATGCAGGACATGTGCCCACGGGGCTGCGGTCTGCACGGAACCGGGGCAGTGCCTGGGCCTCATCATGTCAATAAAGGGACTCCAGGAAACTTGGTGCCAAGAAGCCGAAATGCAAAGTATCTGCTGATAATTCAAAGTGGACAACTCGGTACGTATTTATAACCGAAGAAACCATTTTAATTCACGTCCTATGTGATCCTGCTTTTTCTTTTCTTTTCTCCTCCCAGACTCTTCATAATCTCAGTTTTATTGTACCTGGTCAAACATTTAAAAATTATCATCAAAAAGATATTTAAGAAAATAGTGTAAATGTCTCTAATCGTGAACCTGCTTGAGAAAAGGTAAAAAATAGTGAGAGTAAAGGGTCACCAAAGAGAAAACAGGTTTGCCTGGCTTGAGTCCAGCATCAATGCAGACTCTGCTGTCCTAGAATTCCAACCCCAAGGCAAATGACTGTTACCTGGAAGAGAAGAATATTCCTAGGAAAGAAAAGCCTTCTTCTTTAATTTGCCTCAAGGTCAAGTGTCTCTGTCCCTCCCTCATTGTAAAAAGATTTGAAATTCAGGGACTAAAGAGTCCTGGAAACGATGAAAGGGAAAGAATAAGCCACTTACCAAAAATATACACTCTTTTGTAAGAGCTAAGTTGACATTAGCAAAGGACAAAATATTGCCTAAGCAAGAAAATCAGAACTGAGACCGATTGTTTTATCCCACTGGCGGGAAATTACAATTGTTTCAGTTTTTAAAACACGTGTATGTGAGGAATGCATTGATAGGACTTGCCACAAAGGTTGCTTATGAGTTTTCAGAGGGCAGGTCTCAGCCAAGTAATCATTACAAAAGATTTATAATTCGGTCTTCATTGACGCGGTATCTGTCACATTGCAATCGCTACTGTGATTAGTTATTACGACACCCAGCAAAAGGGCTGCTAATAAACCAGCATCAAGACAGGTTAGGCAGCTCTTCCAGGAGTACGTTCCAAAAAATCAAATGAGACGGATTTGCTTTTCCTTCCCAATCTCCCCACCTGGCCCCTGGCTTTGCACTGCTCCCCCCTTTCCTGGCTGGCAGGACTTGGAACTCCTGAGAAGTGGCATCTGCTACATTCCAGCACTCAGAATTCTTATGCAACCCTTAAAATATTTTCATTTGCTTTTAAAATAAGAGAACTCTAAAAAAAAATGGCCCAGTTCCCTTTTAAATTTTTTTACAAGTAGGAGAGGTGCTAAGATTGTCAAAGTCTTTTTAACCCAATCCTGGAAAACATGGAGGGATTTTTTTTTTTTTTTTTTTTAACCTCCAGAGAGTGAGTCAGTGGAGGATTTGTATACAGCTGTTTACATTTTTGAAAAAAGTATAAGGTGAGATTATGGTCAGTTTTTTTCCCTTCTTGTTTATGTTTTCCTTGATTTTTTTCTGCAGTAAGCATATGTGTTTATAATAAGGAACACAAGATTTTTTTTCCAATCTAGCAAAAAAGTGCTGCAAGTGTTAGCTATGATGGGTGGGGTACTCCACCCATGATGTCTTTTAAGAGGACCCCAGACAAACGTGCCTGTTAAGGAGATTCCAGGCAGGAGACAGCAGATCCAGTTCCAGCCCCTCCTTGGAAATGATGGGCTGGGAGCGTCAAGTACCTGCTTGAGTCCTCTATGTCTGAGATGCCTTGGGTGGTGCCCAAGATTCCTTGTCTGAAAGAGGAACATCATAATAAAGGGACTAATGTGTCCTCTTAGCGCTGGTGACTTACAGGAACTAGTGGCGGGCTTTTGAAGGTGGACATGACCACACAGAGGCTCAAGCTCAGGGAGAGCCCCTCTCACTGGCTGAAAAGGCTTTCTGTAGAAAATTTAAACAGAGACTAGAGTAGAGAGAGCAGCGAACCCCAGCTCCGACACCATCGACTCTTAACCAGCCTCTTACTGTATTTAAAAACAAGTCTCAGATGTTATAGCATTTCATCCATAAATACTTCAGCATTTTTCTCCAAGGACTCTTACAAATAGCAACAACAGGGCTTCCCTGGTGGCGCAGTGGTTGAGAGTCCGCCTGCCGATGCAGGGGACACGGGTTCGTGCCCCGGTCCGGGAAGATCCCACGTGCTGCGGAGTGGCTGGGCCCATGAGCCATGGCCGCTGAGCCTGCGCGTCCGGAGCCTGTGCTCCGCAACGGGAGAGGCCACAGCAGTGAGAGGCCCGCGTACCAAAAAATAAATAAATAAATAAGTAAATAGCAACAACAACAGAAACAAGCACCATGCCATGATCATGTCTCAAACTTAATAATTTCCTAACGTCATCACGTATCCAGCTATATGGTCTCTTGGATTGTTTTGTGTGAACCTCACTGTTGTTTTTTTCCAAATCTGAGTCTAAATAAGGGCCATGCATTGTATTTGCTTCATATGCCTCTTAAGGGTCTTAATCTACAGGTTTACCCTCCCCGTTTCCTGGTCATTCACTGGTTGCAGAAGTGGACCATTTGTCCTATGGAATTTCCTACCTTCTGAATTTTGCTGATTGTATCCCTTTGGGTTGTTTAACATATTCTTCTATCCCTGTGTTTCCTATAAACTAGTAGTTAGATCTAGAGGGCTTTCAAAAAAATTCTTTTTTCAGGAATAATTCAGAGTCCTCTGATACTGGTTTAAAAAAAAATCTAGACTTGTGAAAACTTTGAAACGATTTTAAAATGGTCCATGGCTGATTACTTCAAACATGAAACTTTCATGTGTCTTTATAATGCTCAAAAAATGGGGGCAGTATTATTTTGGTGAGCTAATCTTCTACCAGGCAGTGGATTCCTCCTTGAAGATTTTCCCTCTTACTTTCCAAATGCCAGGATAAATCCAGAGGCCAAAGAAGTCTCTAATAAACTAGTATAGACTTTGTGGAAGTTCCTGACAGGCTTTTTTTCAGAATTTCAGAGGAGGGGACAAATGTCCTGCTTTGCTCTGGGAGGGTCAGGACTTCTACTGCTTTTCTCACTAACAAAGGAGGAGACTGGCTGTGCAGGTTCCAATGAAAGGATGTGATCAATGTTGAAATAGGGAAGATTTGGACAGTGTGGACACAGTTTGTGTACATTTTAGAAAATGATGAATTAGTTGGGTGTGGTTGTTAAGGTGCCCAATAGCTGTCAAATCAGTTTTGACCCCAAAGAGCAGAGACAGCCAGCTCCACCCGACGTCACTCCCACCATCCACAGTCCCCGGTTGGCCACTTCACTGGCCACAGGCCTGGGGACGCGATGCAGTTAATGGATATGGAAATCGCTATTCCGCAGGCAAGTTTGAGATGGCATGACCCAGCTGCGTGGCCACCAGAGGTATCTGTCTCTACGCCTTGACTGCCTTGGAAAAACTCTTCTGACTAGACCACAGAACTTTCGATGGCAAATCATTTCCATGCATATGCATTGGGGTTGTTGCTATGGCCACACTTTCCAGTTGGGCACGAGGGCCGGTGAGGCCCCCAGCAGCCAACTCTAAAATGCCACGCTTTCTAAGACCCTGAAAGAAGGAAAGGAGGTTATTAAAGCATAAACTCTTTGGCACCAAGACAACAGGGCCATTTGAAATGAAGTCTCTCCAGAGAAGGGAGCCTCGGTTCACGGGCACTGTTGCCAAGACGGTGCTCCCCGAGCTGGGAGCTGGGTGAAGCTTCTGAGTGTTGGGCTGTGAACAGAGTGTACCAAGTTGCCATTTGAGTTTATTTTCAGTTGTTTTTCGCGTTGGGGGTGAACTGTGAAGGACTTGGGCAACCCACGCCCCCATGCAGGGACCCTTCAGCAGATCTCCCGTCTTGCATGGAAGCAGGTGGTGAAATGCCAGAGCCAGTGTCCAGAGACTTTTGTCACTACGGTGGATCCCGCACCTAACACTGGCTGACTCAGGCTGCATCCCGACCAGGACTCCTTCTCATCTCAGGAGCCGCTTGCATGCTGGTGGGAAATGGTCCAATAGATCCAGAAGTCGGGGGTGTGGAGAGGAGTATTTTCTCCTCCAGGACGCTCTACCGTCTGGGCCAGTGATTTGCTTTTCCTCCACAGGCAATGCTCCTAGCGCTTCAAACTACTTTAATGAATCTTTTCTGGGGGAAGGAGATGTTTTGCAAGTGTGACAGGCACTCATGAGATAGATAATGGATTGATAGTGAGCGTGTAAGGGAGCCCAGCGTGCCGGTCGCTGGCGAGGCAGGAGTATGGGAAACATAATTGGGGTAAGATCCAGCCCTCCAGGACAAAAAATGAAAGAGGCATTTAATTGGAACACTCAGCAATCACAAAACCAAGACAGAGGTTAAGTTGTTTTGAGCAAGAGAAATTAATACATTAAAGGTTACATTTCCAACTGTGAGGCAGTGAGCTGGGCTCTTCCGTGGTGTCAGAATTACATAAGGCAGGAGAAATGGCTCTGAAATGATTGTGGAATCATTAACAAAAGGCAAGGCAGAGTAAGACACTTCCCAGCAGGAGGGTGCAAAGAAGAATAAAGACATGGAGAGAGCTCATTAAGAATGAATTGCAGACCATAAACATTTGAAACCACTAAGTGTGGAGTTCTATCTGTTATCTAATGACTCAGAAATTATAAAACTAGCAAATGACTTTCAGAAAAGGAGTTGACTTTGCAGGAGGCTGTTTGCCATTACACATGCAGAAAGGTTTTTTTTTTTTAAGTGGGGAAGAAAACTCTCATCTTTGTAAATCAGCACGATTTAAGCAACCTCCGCTATCCTCCGACAGATTTTTCTTCTGTATAATTACACATTGTCTCAGATTTAGTTATAAGGATATTGAAATGAACGTGCTAGGCCGGGGAGGGGAAGCCATGGGTGGGGGTGGGGGGGTGGGGGGAAAGAGGAGTCGGGAGAGACAGAAGTCCACACCTTGCCATCTAACTGCAAATTGACTCATCACTTTGTCTTCAGGAAGATCTAGAAAGCTTCATGGAGAAAGCCCTGCCACTAAATCCTCCAGAGTGGACTCAGGCTTTGTTGTGATTGAGGGAGATTCCATTTGTATGTTGTTAATTGCATGGTTTGCTAGACAGTCGGGCTCAATGAAAGGAGATAATCCATCCTTGGTTTTGCTCTCCCATCCCCCGTGCACACCCTCCTCTCGGTGAGAAAAAGGGACACCTGGAATTGAATGATTTAAAACTCCATACTCTTTACTCTTTCAGAATATTGGGTGCTGTACTTCCCAATGCCCTTTACTAGGTGATATACCCACGGTAAACATGGTAGAGAAGCATCAAGCCGTATGACTGGGCATTGCACCCAGGCCTCGAAAGTGCTTCTTGGGAAAATAGATGAAGCTCCAGTAATGGGTAGTCCTTCCGAAAGAGCAGAGTTCAGAGCAGCTGGGGGTCCTTGGAGCAGAGGACGGAATGCTCCTAATGGCTTTTAGAAGCCAAGGCTTTCACTGGGCAGTGTGACGTCCAGTGGGCTCTATTACTCAGAGGGTAGGCGTGTTTGTAGACAGCTCATAGTGATAACTAGCACCGTTTCATCCTTCAGGTGTCCCCGAAGAAATGCAGAAGTTGACGAAACCCGTCTGACCCTTTCTAAATGCCTCCTGGTCAGTCGCTGTTTATCTTTAATGGCAGAGCAGGGCGACGCCAGCCTTCTCATCTTTCCTGAGCAACGAACTCGAGGGAACAGGATTAAAGTGAACCACGAATCATTTGAATAACTATTATTACCAAGAAAAATCCACAGGTGTGGATGTTCATCACAAGACTACGTTACCAAAGGACATTGAGAGGGTTCCTTGGGAAGCTCCTCGCCTGTCTTCCAACCTTATGATTCTAAGATGAAACATCCTTGTAGCTTATGAAGAAAGGAAACTCCATCCTGTTCCTACTCGATGTTAGCGTCCGTGGTCAGCCACGTCCTGTTGAGACAGGGGGTCTCTTCAGTTGACTGGTGGTCCTTCATCCAGTGAGCTTCTAAGTGGAGGCTCCAGGTAGCACATTCAATATGCTCAATGATTTACTGGGGTACAAGAGGATTTTACATATATAATATATACAGATAATATATATGTTATGTATATATTTTTTCTTTTTTTTTTAAGAAGAAAGAAAGGAAGTTTTAAGAGCATCACCGCTCAGGTTGATGTTCACGTCTCCTCTTTTTGGTGTGTTAGCTGATCCATCATGTGTCTCTCACAGTCTGCGCAGTGGGTTTAGGGCGGGATGGAGCTCTACAAATCAGCAAATGGGCAAATCAGTGGTGACATTTAGAGCCCTACGGTTCACACGTGGCCAGCTAAGAGGCTTTATGAGTCATATTTTCTGGTCTTAACCAAGGTGACTCTCCCAAAACAAGATTCTCACAAAGAAACTGCGGATTGAAGGTAATGCTGACAATGTAAGAACAAGGTGACAAGAAATCCCTCACCTTGACATTTCAATCCTTCTTAGGAGTGATGCTCTGTCACGATCAAGGGCTAATGTGACAAAAAGCTGACCAGAAATCCAAAAATGATAGCGAGTAGGAGTGGGAGCATGTATGCACAACCACTACCCTTAAGAATGAAGGTTGTCCTAAATGCTAATTATATATAGTATACCTTTGGGAAGGATCATTTTTCAATGATGATGACAAATATAACCAGAAGCAGGTTATACATGAAAAAGAACCTGGATTTTGAGCTGTTCCTTAAATTGTATCACAGTGGCTTAAATGGGCGGTTCTCAAACTTTCTGGTCCCAAGACCTCTTCATACTCTTAAAATTTATTGGCAAACTCCGAGAGCTTTTGTTTATGTGAGATATATCTACTGGTATTTACCATATTAGAAATTAAAACTGAGAAAATTAGAAATATTTCTTTATTAATTCATTTGAACACAACATCAATAAACACATGCTGTTTATTTTATGTTTACATAAATAAAATATTTTGGATAAAACAGCTATATTTTCCAACACAAAAAATTTGTGAAAGGAGTGGCATTATTCATATAATACATGACTGGATTTTCTTATTTGCTTCTGCATTTGATCTATTGTGATACGTTGTTTTTGTTGAAAGATGTGCAGAAGACCCTTCCTCATACAAATATGTAGTTGAAAAAGGGAGAAATATTTTAGTAGACTTTCAGATAACTGTAGATATTTTTTGATACTACACCAAAACTCCACAAGTGGTTGTTTCTTAAGAGTTAATAGTGATTTGGAATCTGAAACATACCGATGAATTTTTATACCCTGTAATATTAAAGCCCATTAGTCTCTTTTGCATGTGGAATAAATTTTTTTAACTGTGCATAATTTTGTAACATTTTGCATTGGTTTGAAATTATTGGTCTGCAGAGCTCTGCAGATCTTGACACCTTTCATTACATACAATCAAAATGTCTTTGTTAATATCACCCAATCTCGACAGCAAAGCCTTTGACGTTTTGGGGAAGCTGTCAAGCTCGTGGTGATAGACAGTGTTTTTCAAAATTCTTATCTTCACTGAAAAGATTGAATTTTATCCTTGGTAGCAAATACTGTTAGTCTCTTTCCCCTATAGTTACAGGCTTACTTTGTTTCTGATAAAACTCTGCCAAATGTCCACATGTGAGTAACCATAGTTTGTCTCTCAGTCATTCTTTCGAGGAAAAGTGGTGTTTTGTGGAAAAAGCTCCGACAGTCCCACAAATGCTTTTCCTGCAGATCAACACCTTCCTTTGATGCGCTGCTCACATGGTTTATGTGCAATTTCTGTTTCATCATCACACATGTTTGAGGATCTAGATTTAATAAAATAATAATTCTTGCCACTTCATCAAGGAAGTGAAACTGGCGTTTTTTTTGGTAAGGTGGGTGTGTGGCAGTAAAAAATACAATGACTCCTGATAAGGTTGTGTGTAAGACGTTCAGCGTTTTGTTTACTATTAATTTCATGCCATCAAAGCAAATGTCAACACACTGGAAAAGGCAAAGAACAACCATAATTAGGATGAAAATAATTTTGACCTCATGGACTGAATGTCCAAGTCTTGGGGTCCCTAACTGACAATGAACCGTACTTTGATAAACACTGGTTTATGGCAAGGTTTTCAAAGTT
Source organism: Delphinapterus leucas (assembly GCF_059928025.1). Taxonomy (NCBI): domain Eukaryota; kingdom Metazoa; phylum Chordata; class Mammalia; order Artiodactyla; family Monodontidae; genus Delphinapterus; species Delphinapterus leucas. Next base: position 86,049,261 of record NC_143142.1, read on the forward strand.
AGTGAGGCATATTCAATCACATTGCTTAATGTAAAAAAATTTAAGAAAAAATAGATCAATTACTTTCAAATTTGAGGTATAATAAATAAAATAATTAAAAATATTTTTTATGTAGTCTTATTTTAATTCTTATTTCTTGTAGATCACAATAGAAGCAGTATTAGTATAGTGGCACAGGTCTATAATTTATAAATAAATAATTATACTTACATTGGGTCTGTGAGTGCAAATTTTTAAAGGTATATATATTTTCCTGGTAAACGTTCATAAGAAAATAACTTGGAGCCCGCAGATTTGAGCCACGAAGGGAGTCTATATATGACCCTCCTGGGGGCCTCTAGGAACATCCTGCTTCTAGGTGAAGGGAGGGTTTGGGATTAGTGAGGGTGGAATAGGACGCTCCCTAGGGAAGGGCACTAACTGGGCTCCTTGGAGAGCAGCACCAGGCTGGGAATAGAGCGTGTGACTGCTGCTTCCGCCTTGAGTCCCTCAGGCTGGAAACCTGGGCGCTCCCCTCCCTCCCTCCCTCCACATCAGCTGTTTACAAAGTCCTGGATCCCCCCCTCTGCGCCCTTCCACCCCTCCTGTCTCCTCTATCCCAGGTCAGACCCTCCTCCAACCGCCCTCCTGCTTCCCCACCGCTGCACGCCTGTGTCCTTGTACACGGCACCAGTGCGGACTCCCCAGCACTGGACATTCATCTCACCTTTAAGAGTCTTTGATGTTCCTGTGAACTTCAGGGTAGATTGCAGATCCCTAGCTCAGCACCCACACCCGTGACTTGGCCACCGCCTTTCTTCTTGGCCTGCTCTGTTCAATATGGCAGCCGCTAGCCACATGTGGCTTTATAATTTTAAAGTTAAATACATATCAATTAAGTCAAATTAAAAATCAGCCCCTCAGTAACACTAGCCACCTTTTAAGTGCCCAGTAGCCACATTTGGCTAGTGGCTACCACGTTGGACAGCAAGATTATAGATCATTTCTATGGTCTATCATTCTATTATAGAATTATAATTCTATAATAGAAAGTTCTATTGGGCAGTGCGGCAATATTACATTTTCTAACTAGTGGCTGTTGATTTTACATCTCTCACTCTAAAATAAAAGACTTTCATCCCAATGCCTTGATATAGAAAAATAATAACGATATTAATGTTAACAAGGCATAACCACTCTAGCAGTCAGAAAACTACTCAGTGGCACCATTGGCAGAGCGTATGTAAGACGCCATCATAGCGAGAGGGAGGGCTCATCCCGGGACCAGTCTGCTAGCACTTCTGTTCTGTCCAACAAGGGTCATCTGTCTGGACGGGGCAGCCGAATGGGGGGAAGGGGTAGGCCTGCAACTCTGAGTGGTGCCATCATGGAGACAGGACTGCTCATTAGCTGGACTTGAAGTAAGAGTAAGAACCATCTTCGTGTCTATTCTGCTGCTGCCTCTGTGTGTAGCTGCAGCCAGAACGGGCATTTAAGGGCCTTTTGGGGGAAATATTTGATTGCAGTTTGTAGGGCCTGTCACCACTGATGGGATGTCTTTTCCTTGGAAGCGATACAACATTTCTTTTTCAGTTGGGTTGCCCCATCCTCTGTGGGCTTTAGCCCACCTCTGCCAGAACGTCCACCGCTGTCATGATGATGCCAAGGTGGTGGACTGTATGCCCTGAGACCTTGTTATTCATGACCTTGCATTCAGATTTAAACACAGCCATAAGCTACCGCGTATAAAGTTTGCCCAGAGGCTAATTGTGAAGTTCAGGGTTCGCGGGTGGATGGCTCACAGCAGGGAGCCATGGCTTCAAAAGCCTCTCCCTTGGTCTAGAACTTCCTCCTACGCCCACGCCAGACACTAAATGTCTGGCCAAAATGTGCACTGGCTTTTTTGTTCCGTTTTCCAGTTCCTTGGATCGGAAGGCATTGTTTGACTGCATCCTGCCAAGGTAGTAGAAGTCAGGGACAGCTTTCAAGTCTTCCGTGCCAGCAAAGACTTGGTGGTGAGGAGGGTTTCCCTGGATCTGAATTACCCATGACCCAGGTTTTCAGGATGATTAATAACCTGCCGCACGGCGCTCCTGCGGAAATGGGACTCACAGTCTCCAGGAGGATGCTCTGGTTGGGGGTAAGGTGTCTTTGGGTTAGGAGCGCAGCCTGGTGCCAACTCTGGACCATAGGATGCCGGAGATTGGAGAGATATCAAAGGTCATTGACTCCAATATCTACTTTTGTCGACAATGAAGGAACCCTGGCTAAGTGGACGGACTTCCCCAAGGGGAGAGAGCCAGGTTCTCTCGACTTCCGGTCTTGTGTTCTCCACATGGAACTCGCTGCTTTTACGTTAAATCCAGGGATGTTGATTGTGGTTGTTGAGGACGTTCACTTAACGTGTGTCTCCCCAGCTGAGCTGCTTCATGACGAGAGAGACCTTCTCCTGTTTTTGTTTTGTTTTTTGTAGTCTCAAGAAATTTAAGCTTAGGGAAGATGAAACTAACATATGAAATCCATAAAGAGTAATCATATACTAGGCTGTGTGTCAAGTAGAATGGGAATTCAGAGAAAGGAGACATTTGTATGGTCTCAGATAATTGAAAAAATCTTCATAGAATTGGAGTTTTCTCTTAGCAAGTAGAAGAAAGAGGGAAAATATTCTGGGTGAGGGGATGCCTGCACCGCAACTTGAGGAGGGGATGGGAAGTCGGCTTGCGGGGTTGGAAGAAGGATGCGCCTGGGGAAATTGTGGGAAACGCGGTTGGAAGGATGGGGTGGGCCCAGTTCTTAAATGCCATGAAAACCCGGCTGAGGCATCTGTGCCATTTCAGTAGATTCAGGGGAACTTTGGAGCTGGAAAGAGAGTCTGGCGGCCTCTTGCAAGGTGGATGGGACACGGGGCAGGGGACAAGGAATAGGTCAGGGTGTTCTGTAGAGAGGATTCCTCTGTGGTGAGTGAGGCTGAGATGGAGCCTGTAGTCCACAGACTTGAGTCCAAATTCTAGCTCCTTCCCTCCCTGGTGGTGGGACCTTGCCCAGGGTACATTCTCCCACCTGACCTTGGTTTACTCCTCCGTAAAATGGGGATGATATCATTGCTTCCAAGAACTGATGAAGGACTAGATGTAATAAAATACATGAAATGCTTAGTTCGGTGTCTAAGCACCGAACTTAGTGGAAAACACTCAGTCAATGGTGGCTGTATTAGTGTCCTGTTTCTGTCATAAGAAATGATTGAAAACCGGGTGACTTAAAGCAACAGAAATCTGTTGTCTCATGGTTCTGGAAGCCAGGAGTCTGAAATCAAGGTGTTCCGTTCACAGGCTTGGTTCCTTCTGGAAGTAGAATCTGCTGGTGGTCGGCAAGCCTGGGCCTTCCTTTCCTTGCAACTGCGTCCCTCCAATCCCTGCCTCTGTGGTCACATGGCCAGCTTCCCTCTGTGTGTCTCTGTGTTCTCGCCTCTTAACGGCACCAGTAACTGCATTTAGAGCTCACCTTCTCCAATATGACTGTATCCTAAGTTAATCACCTCTGCAGAGACACTGTTTCCAAATAAGGTCACATTCACAGGTTTGGGGACAAGGCCTCTGGAGCTGGGCTGCCTGGGCTCAGGTCGGGACCGCATCCCTTGCTAAGTCTGTGCCCGGGATGAATTAATTTCCCAGCTGTGCTCTGTAACAGGGATAACAGAAGCGCCTCCACAGAAATTATTGTGAGGACGAGCGAGTGAATACAGGCAGCACCCTGGTCCCGGGGCCTGGCATCGGGCAGCTTGCTAGTAGGCGCTTCATCGTCGATGCATTCATGGTTACCACCCTTAGTCCTATGCACCGTGCCCCTGCACGGTATGGGCATAAAGACCCTTGACATTGCGATTCAGGGCCCCAAGAGGCCCCTCAAGGTGGGACTTGAGAGACAGTAGTTTCCTGCAAAAGATAAGAGTTCAGGAAGACGAGCGACAAGCCCCTGTGACGCGGGGCCCTCGTGGAGGGGCTGAGAGGGGTGGGGCAGCTGGAGGGTGAGGACCGGTGGTGAGTCCAGGAGCGGCGGCCGGGCACCAAGGGTGATGCCGAGGGCACCTGAGGCCCGTCAGGATGCAGAGTCGCCTGAACCTGGGGGGCCTTTGTGCTCGTCTCTGCAGGATTTCTGTCTGCTCTCAAAGGGCGGGTGCAGTATGTGGTGATTTCTTGCATTTCTCTGAGACCACGGGGCCATCCTGGCGAGTGGCAGCTCCTCGGCTGCTTGGCAGTGCCGTCCCCCAGGGAATCTGCAGCTCGGATCTCCCCAGAGGCCAAGGGTGTGGGTCTGGGGAGGGGGACTGCCCAGGATGGCACTGTTTCAGCTGTGGCGACAGGTCCCCAGATCTTGCCGTGAGAAGGGGACTGCAAGGCAGGTGGCATTTCCTGGGAACAGAGAGACTTCCCATGGCCATGTCCCTGTGTCCTGTCTGGTGTGAGCATAGAAATGTGACAAGGGATGAACGCGGCTACACTGGGAACAGAGCCTTGGTGACATCCTACCCCCATTATTTCCTGGGTGTTGGAGAACAGTGCTCATGGGTGAGAGTGTGTGAGGGTAGGTGTGTGGGAGCATGTGAGAATAAGTGTGAGTGTGTGTGAATGAGTGTGTGTGAGAATAAGTATGAATGTGTGAGTGTATCTGACTGCATTCATGGGTATTTGGTGCAGGGAAATGGTCGTTGGAGGGACGCACAAAGCCTCACTCCTCCCGCACAAGCAAACCCTCTGCAGGGTGCATCCCCCTGGATGCAGGCCAGCGTCAGGAAAACTGCTCACAGCGGGGCAGGAAGCTGACACTTGCCCAGAGAGGGAAGCTTTCCTGAGCCTTCTCTCCACCTGCAGTGTCCAAGCGCATGTGGCACTCCAGCCAGGAGGGCAAACTCGCCAGCACTTTCAGTGACTCGGGGCCACCAGGAAATGTACGGAACGGCTCAGAACGAGTGGGAAAAATACCCCAGAGCAACCAAACACCAGCACGCTGTCCTAGAACAGAGAGGGGGGGAAAGGTCCTGAAAAAACCCACTCCTAACTCGCATGCAACAGACAAAACAAAACTAGGCGGGGGAATTTCAAGGTGGGAGAAACAAGAAGAGAACTGCAGAGATACAAGAGAATGGAGAGGCGAAGATTTCCCTTGCTGCCAATGGATGGCGCAGGACGGGATGCTCGCCAGGGGGAGGGATGCTCCGTGAGGGTCCACGGGCCGTTGGCCACCTGGGCATCCTCAGAGGTGCGGGCTGCTGGCGGCCGGGAGGAGCTTGAACAGCACAGTAGATAAGAACCAAGATTACCAATTCACCGTGGACCAAATAAAATTCCTCCCGCACAGGTGTATAAATACACCCGTGTTTATTTATAGCCACCCACGTTCTGTACGGCTGCCCGTATATAAACATGCATGGCAGACACAATGCCCTAGTGAGGCGGAGAGGAAGGACATAACAGTTCCAGCAGTTGGACCCAAGGTAACATGAGTAAAGGGTAATTTACCCTTCATTTAAAATCCAAAGGCATCTTTTTATTGGGAGCTGTTGGCTCTTTTCTGGCCATTTGGAAGAAAAGAAAAGAAATGCTTTGGGATTTAGAAGGAAAATTTCACAACCGGTATATCTTGACTTTCTTTTCCCACAACCAAGACATCCTTTGCTGGAGTCCTTTATCTAGTGCTTTGTATACATATTTTTAATCCTATACAAAAATGATAGCATGTCAAGAAGGATCTATAATAACACCATTTTTTCATTTCACTTCAAAGACTTGGCAATTTCTGATCCATGTGACATTCACACTCCTTCAGGGTCAAACAGCATCTTGCAGCCTTCATAAAATGATTAAATATTTTAAACAGTTCCTGCTTATACCTCCAATGCCCCTGGAGACTGATACTGTTATCGTTTTTGTCAAAGCCAGTTTCCATCCGCATTTGTCATTCCTGCTTGCATTTATGAGTTATCAATCGCGATGTCAAAATGCAAAATAACTGATGTTCTTTGGGCGGTATTGGATGGTCTATCTGGGGCTTTTAATCAATGCTGATTTTTATTTTCCATACCCATACATAAATCTTTACCATTCTGGGCCACATATAATGCGTTTGTACAAAACGCAGTGACAGAAGCAGTAGTTATATTATCAAACATTATACCTCGGGGCTGACTGGGTATCAAGGGCCTTCAAAAGAGAACCCTGGGAATTACTGAGCAGGAGACGGGATCGCAGTGCAGAATGTAAGGAATTGGTTGTTGCCATTTATAAATCAACATCCTGCTAGCTAATCCTTCTCACTTAAATATAGTCCAAATTCTCTCCCTGATCCTCTGCAACTTAGTCATTGTTTTTTAAAAGGCAAAGTTTGCATAATCTACACAAATAATAATGAGCTGTGTTTTCTATTTCCTTCAACTTTTCCCCAGGGACATACATTCAAATGGAAGAATGGAACTTTTTCAGGAATAGCTTCTTTTTAAGTGATAACTGGAATTTTCCATGTTACATTTCCCCCCCAGTCGAGCTAAGAGAGAATTTGCTTTGCCCTTTAAAAGGGCATTTGCCTAGCTGAACGGAAACCGTTGCAGAAATCATTCAAACAAGACATTAGTGCCCGGCAGAATCCTAGTGTGTTGCAGGCACCCGAGGCCGTGGGCAATCACTCGGGTATCTCTAAAGTGAAGCAAGAAAGTATAAATTAAAAAAAAAAAAAAGAAAGTATAAATAAGCTCAGGGTGGGATACAGCACAGGTGTTCAGCCAGTAGGTCCAAAACCCCGCAAGTATTCACAAGCCTTCTCGAAAGATGGGAACATTAGCGGTGATCTCCAAGTGGTCTCATGGCCACCCGCTTGTATCTTCACGGACCCGCCATAAACTAGTTGGCCTTTGCCCCTACCTCAGGTCCCCTCCTTCATCTCAGGACTCATATATGTCATCACTTAGCTCCTCCAGCGGCTGAGCCAGTGACCAGGCGAGGTTTGCAGTGCAGGAGGCTCTAGCTTAACTGGTTCTCTGGGATTTGCAGCAGAAATCAAGAACCCAAACTGTTGCTGCTACAACAAACTTATTTTTAGAAAGCTTGGCAGTGGGAAAGACGTCTTCTAGCCTTTGACATAGAAAATCAGATATGAAGCAAGTCTTGTGGAGGGATGGCCAGTGGTCAAGACAAAGATGAGATGAATGGGTCCTGACAACTCAGGCTCTCACCTAAACCAGGGTATCATCTGAGAGGTGGTTTCCAAAGGCAACTTCCAAATTGCTAATTCCCAAGAGTACGGTTTGATGAAAATGGCTTTCTCCACCGTGTTTCAAGAGGCAATATGTTCTGTATTGACTTCAAGCACTCACAACTTAACAAAATCAGTGAGTAGCCAGCCTCATTTGGCAACTTGTGTGTGCAATATGCAGCAGGTGATAACCTCAACATTCATTTTTCTGAGCCTGGGGAGACTCACTCACTCACAAAACAGGAGGTCCTTGCCATCCATGCAATTTCAAAGGAGACTGGAGCAAAGCATCTCCAGGGTGGCCGTGCGGTCAGGACGTGAGGCTGGGCTGTGGCTGGCTGCAGATGTCTAAGCAAGCTTAGAACATGCTTTGCTCCGTGCCTGGGGACAATCCAGGCCAACTCGAACTCCTGTTACCTCGGGGAGGCCTTCGATGCTGGAGAGATGACTGTCCCAAATGCTCCAAATCTTCTCTCCTGAGTACCTTTCATTCAGGTCCTGCTGCCTTGGTTTGCTCTTGCATTTCTCATCATCCTTTCTCCTCACCCTCCCCTCAGCACACCCTGGCATTGTCCCGATCCCTGGAAGCCACCCACGCTGACCACGGCCACCATAGGCAGTCAAATCAGGTCACGACAGAGCACCTCTGTCTCCACTGCAATCTCAACACTGCTCTTCTGTACGTGCGTTCCAAGATTAATTTACTCCCCAGATATTTTCAGAGCACCTACTGTGTGTCAGGTGAGGGGTGGGCCCTCTGCTGTCCCCCTGTGCTCACTGATAACCGCGCCATACTCGCACGGCTGGCTGTATTGCCATGTGGCTGGTATTTATTAGTGGCCAGGCCTGCTTTGTTCTTTCTTCAAGGGCGATAACACAGCTGGCACCCAGCAGGGCCACAAAATGCTCTAAGGAAATACTTCCCCAGCGATTTCATTTGGTCGTCTGAGGACTGACATAGTTTCGCCACAGTTGGTTGTCTGAGGACCGAAATCGTTTTGCCACAATTGGTTGGACTACTTTGGTTTTTCAGTATCTGTTCCCAGAGCACGCCTATTCCTCAATGCAGGTGAGCCCGGGCCTCTGAGGGAGCAGAGACGGGGATGCCAGTGGGATGCTGTGAACCGCAGGGAAGAAAATGCAAGGCTGCTTTCCAGGGGGTTAGGGGACAAAGGGGTCTGAAGCCACCCTTCAGAAGGGCAAAGCCCCCTAGGAGATGGCCTCAAGGTGACCAAATCCTGAGAGGGGGAAACGCTGAATTTGCTGGACGATATAGTATTTGTTTATTCTTCCAATTTCTTTACTGAGTTGTTGTTTGAATGTGGCTCGATTCCAAGCTCATTGTTCACGGTCTTTCAACTTAACACCAGAAAGATTTGGAAATGTACACATATCTACTGCCGTGGTTTCCAATCAGGGGCGACTCTGCCCCTTCCTCAACAGCTGGCCATGTCTGGAGATGTTTCAGGGGCAGAGGGGCTGCCTCGCTGTAGGATGCTCAACATCCTACAAGGCATGGGATGCCCCCAAACAAAAAGTGACCTGGCCCCAAATATCAGCGTTGCCAAGGTTGAGAAACTTTGGCTAAATCCTCCCACGATGCATATTTGCATGGAAGAAAAAAAACAGGAAGAAGAAAGGAAGAAAAATGAAGCTGTTTGTAATACGAATTTATATATTCCAGCCAGTGTAAGATAAGAGGAGACAATATGTTTCCCTTTTCTGCTTGATAAGAATTGATAAATGTTTATTAATATGGTATTTTTAAGCTGGATTTTTTTTTTATTACTAAAGTACATATTCTAGAAACACTGTTTCTATAATGGCACAAGGTATGGGTGTAGATCCCGTTATGACACGTTTAAACATCTCAATTGCACTTACACTGAGAAGACCAGCCTTGGAAAAAGCAATGCTTTCCATATTTATTTTAAATTTTGGATGAAGTACAGCCAATGCAGTTAAATTTAATTTCTGGATTCACGAGAAACTGTACATGATGCCTGTTTTGCCTTGTCACCACAGCATGTGTGTCAATATTTCTGGGTGAAATCAAAGACAAATTCCAAATGACAATTTTGCAAATCATTCCAAAATGGAGAGCGCTGAGATTTTTGGCAAAGAGTTCCTGTATCTCTGTCTGGAGCCTTGGGATAAGCTTTATTTGTAAAGCGTACATGTATCTTATCTTGAGGTAAATATTCTGGAACACAGTGTGAGGTCTTCTGTCGACAGACTTTCATTTGATTCAAGTTCTCTCCCTGTCTACTGGTGTGAGCTTGACCAATCTATTTTAACCTGCCTATCCCCTTGTTTTCTCTTCTCTCTTCCGTAAAATGGGGATAATAATGCATGCACTTACTTCACGGGGTGCTGTAGGATTACAGGGAATCCAGGACCCAGAGTAAGCATCCAATTACCATTTTATCATTATTAATATTATTATTATAACAGAATTATACTGTATATATTCTAAGTGTATTCCTTTCCTGGGGCTCTCTAACAAAGTACCGCAAACTGGGTAGCTTAAAAAGACAGAAATTTAATTTCTCATAGTTCCAGAGGCTAGAAGTCCTAAGTCAAGGTGTCGGCAAGGCCACGCTCCTTCCCAAGGCTCCGGGAAGGATCGGTTCCGTGCTATTCTCTTAACTTCTGGTGTTGCTGGCATCCCTTGGCTTGTGGATACATTGCCCTGTCTCCGTTGTCACATGGCATTCTCCTCTTCTTAGAAGGAGAGCGGTCACGTGGATTTGCGTTAGGGCCCCCTGAGTGGAGTGGGACCTCATCTGAATGTGATCACACCCGCAGAGACCCTGTTGCCAAGTAAGGTCACATTATCACGTGTTGGGACTTAGGAGGTGGACGTTCCTCTTTGGGGCCACAGTGCTACCCACACACCAAGTATCTCAATAAGACTCTGGATAAACTGGCTTTGTTGAACTTAAATAGAAACTCGTCAAGGTGTCGTAGCAGGAAGGCTCCTGCTTGAAGCGGGAGCTTGAAGAAGCATCATAGCTGACCAGGAGTGTGAGGACAAACTGCAAACACTGATATGGAACGTGGGACAGGGCTCCGTGAGCTGCACATGCGGGCAGCGAATCGTGTAGGAAAATGAACTGGGACTTGGAGCCTAAGGTTGATTTGCAGGGCGCTCCTGTGAAGTTTTTTAAAGCGATTATGATGGCTGTGTGTTTATGAGCTGTTGCGCATGTCACGTGCAGTGAACTGCAGGAAAATCCTGAATTCTTGGAACTTGGGTGATGTGCTTGGAAAGGAAACTCTTTCTCATTTCATGGCCAGTGACGTCCCGTGAAAAAGTTTAACCTTGTGTCAGCTGTTGCCTCAGGTTAGGACAATTTTGGCTTTCTCGGGTCAACAATAAGTTGTAACTTAAACCTTACCTAACAGGTTTTTGGGATAGGTTGAATTGTGTCTGCCTGGAATTCAGATGTCAAAGTCCTAACCTCCAATTCCTCAGGATGTGACCTTGTTTGGAGATAGGGTCTTTGCAGAGGTAACCAAGTATAAATGAGGTCATGCAGGTGGCCCTAATCCGATATGACTGGCATCCTTATAAGAAGGGGAGATTTTGATCCAGACACACATGGGGAGAACCCATCCGAAGATGAAAGCAGAGATCAGGGTGATGCTTCTGCGAGCCAAGCAAACGTTTCCAGCAAACCACCAGCCACTCTGCTGACACCTTGACGTTAGACTGCTGATCTCCAGGACTGTGAGAGCGTACATTTCTGTAGTTTAAGCCCCCAGTCCTTGGGACTCTGATGTGGCAGCCCTGGAAACTAACAAGAGTTCTGGAGCACTTCCAGGAGAGGAAATTAACTCCTAGGGTGGGAGGGACCATGGCATTAGTTCAACCCCCTGTGCCTGAGACGTCCTTTAAACATTATTCATTTAACCTTTGCTTGAATACCTCCACTAACAGGGAGCTCACTCTCTCACAGGCACAGCCCATTCCTTTTTTACACAGTTCTAACTATTGGGAGATTTTTCTTTACCAAAATCTGCTTCCCGTTGTTGTTCTGCCTTCCAAAAGCATATGGAATAGGATGACTTCCTCTTCCCTATGGCCGAACTTTGGATACTTAAAGATAGCAATCAGGTACCCTCAAGACTGCACCTGACTGGCCACCAGAATGAACACCAGGCAGGGACACCCACCAGTCAGCGGGCACTGGCGGTGAGGCTCCTGTAGACTGATGGGGAGGTGTCCGTCCCTCTGCCCTCCCGCCCTCAGCGTTAATCCCAGCAGAGATGCCGAGGTACCCGTCGCCCTTCCTGGGGGTGTCTGGTGGGGAGTGCACTGCCTTGCCGAGTGGATGTACAGCGCACAGTGGGGCTTCGTCTTCTCTGAGATGAATCTGGAAGAAATTACGGGGAGATGTTGACAGCTAAGACAGAAGCTACCTCTCACATAACAGCTCGTACCTGTGTGTGAACACGGTTTTAGCGTCAAGACGAAACTTTGGACATGACAGAGAAATGTCCTATCTTGTTTACAGAAGGAGGCGTTTACACAGAGATGGCCATGAACACTCTTTGCCCCAGACACCTTTGTACCAAAAACGATGCCCATATTGATCTGAATGGTAGTGTGTAAATATGGTTATCAGCCCATGTGGGATCAGGACAGCTTTCTCTTTCTAGCTGATACTAGACTGTGTCCCTTTGTAGAACCATGTTGAAGGTTAATTTATCTTAATATAAAATAAACCTCACAGACAAGAAGGATTTATTAAGTATCTGCTGGCTGGGGAGCTGCTCTGGAAACTCACCATCTCCTAGGATGCAGGGCGTTTGGTCTTCCTGTCCCTCCCCTGTCCCCAGTCCCGCCCCCTCGTCTCCCCACTCTTCTCTCCACCTCCGTCCTTTAATGAAGGTCTAATTGAAAGACTCAGACCCAGAACCAGGCCACTTAGGTAGAGGCCAGCACTTCCCATCCCCATAAACAAATCTCGTGGCATCTGTAGCTTCACTGAAGGTCGTAGGTAGAACCAGTTTGGAGATGGTTCCCCCGCATTTTGCACCAAGTCCTCAAGGGTGTCTCTGTCCAGTGTTGGCCAGGGGTTACCAAACACCAGTTTTCCATTTAATCATTTCTCTGGCAAAACAATGACATCACTTCCTGTCATTTGACACTTCACTAAACTTGACTCACATCCGTTATGGTCCATGAGATACTAAAACTCAGAAAATAGCAAATAATAGCAAAACAGAAAATAGTGGGGAAATAGCAGTCAGAATGGTGTTTATAGCCACGGTCAAGAAAACTGTAGAGTGATAACTGATAACTGCTACGTATTTACGTCTGCAGATGACTGTTTGGGCAGACATATAGCCCACCGTGGTGCCCCAGACTAAACCTCCACACGAGGTCAACTTTAGTCTCAAAGTTAACCATGTGATGTGTGTTCAGTGGATGCTTTCTTGGGAAATCACTTGCCTTATTCCTGAGAAGACTCCTTGAATGCTGCTATCTCTAAGACTTCAGAGAGCTGAAAGCCACGCTGTGTTCCTTCCGCCTTGCCTCTTTGTTTGTTGGTTCTTCTAGGTCTCTGTTCTTACAAACATCTTCCCTCCATCACCCGCCTGGCCCACGCCAGGAAAGCCTCAGCAGCCGTTGAGCGAGGCTCACGTCTCTCTGCTGCATTGTGTCCTATACACAGCTGGCAGGATAACCTCCAAGAATGCTATTTTCATCAAGCTAAGAGCCCGCAGTAGCTCTGAACCACCTTTTCCAGCCCTCTTCCACCCTTTTCTGACCTCGCTTTCCCCTTGACCCCCCAAAGTTCTGTCCTCTCCGGCTACATCAAATCCTCTCCCATCCCCTGCACAGGTCTTGCTAGCTACGGCAGTGGCACCTCTGAAAAAGGAATGACCTCACCCGATTTTCCTGTTGCCCCCTCTCCCCACTTTGCAGCCCCACTTCAGGTTCAGATTTCTAGTTTCCAACACGCCCATCTATGCTCATCCCATGTCACACTCAACACCCCTGGACTCTCAGAAATGCACTGTGGTGCACTTACTTGGGTCTAGTTGGGTCTTGAATATGGTTTGCCTTGCAAACTCCAACATAAGCAAATCAGTATGCTTCCTTCTTTCTTTGCTATAACCTCAAACCTGGCGCTGCAGGGGACAGTGGCAGATCCAGGCCAGGCTGGCAGGTAGCTTAGCACGATGGTTGGAAACCTGTACCATGGAGCGTAGGGCTGAGTTCCAATTCTGCTTCTGTCATTTTCTACCTGAGTGACCTTGAACAAGTTATGTGACCGGCTCACGAAATTAGTAGAGAGCCCTCCTTTTATTCTGATGTAGAAAGCTGTGTATTAGGGTTTGCTTTTGTTTATTTCCCCAGTTTTATAGATGATTTACCTGCCAGCTCTCTATGTCTGAAACAACCCGTTTACTTCATTTTCTCCGTAGGAAATATTCTGAACTGATGGGGTCATCACCCCACCCCACCAGTGGGCCGTGTTCCCTTGGAAGTCTGTGTACTGAGGAGAGTACCTCAGTCACGGTCCCTGTGTATCAGTTAGCTGTGCTGCATAACAAACAGTTCCTAAACTTCTGACTTCAGGCAACAGCATTTTATTTAGCTCATCATCCTCTGGGTCAGCTCCTGAGCTGCACTCAGCTGTGCTCCCTCACTCGCCTGCCATCAGTCACTAGGCTGGTGAGGTCACCGGCTGGTCCAGAATCTCAGCTGGTGCAGCTTGTGTGTCCTCTTTCAGTGGGCTAGCACAGGCTCCTTGACACAGTGGTGGGCAGGGTTCCGAGAGGGAGGAAGAGAGTGGAGGCCTCGAGTCAAGGCTTGGAACTGGCACGCTGCCCCCTCTGCTGCACCGTACAAGTCAAAGCAAGTCACCAAACCAGCCCAGCTTTGAGGGGTGGGGAGAAGACTTCATCTCTTGATGAGAGGAGCTTTCAAGTCACACTGCAGAGAGGCCTGGGGACAGGGAAGAGGACAATGGTGGCTGTTTTCTCAAGCAATCTCCACACCCCTAGTTCCCTCTTGAGTGAGAAGGTCCAGGTGGGAGCAGAATGGGAGGAAGGAGCCACGGTTTCTGGCCTTAGAAGGGACGTTAGTCTGGAGCAGAGGGGACCCCCCCGTCTACCATTTTGCAAGATAACAATCAAGGGTCTACAGTTATATGTTTATCTACGAGCATTTTTATCAGGGCTTGGAAATGTTCTCTTCCAATGGGCAGAGAGCAACTCTCTTCTGTGCATTGGTCACAAGTGCTCACCCTGGCCATAGCAGCTCGCAGGCAGCCACAAATGGGGCATCACCGGCTCCCATACCACGTGCCTGCATTGGCCCCCAGGCTGGAGTTACCCAGTGATGATCTACACCCACCCTGCACCTGTCTTTGGCTTTCTATCCGGAGAGTTTCTTATGGGAAAATAACGAGGTGTCGGGTATTATTTTTTGGTTATTGAAGAGCCTGTTTTCTGATTTCTCTAGACTCTGTCAGGTCAGAAGGGGGCAACCAGGCTGCCCTGCCTCGACTGCACTTGGAAGCCTGGCCGTGGAAACCGCGTTCTGCGGTGTCCTGAGTACACAGGACTCCGAGGCCATGGGTCCCGGTGTCATCCGTCTTCCAGGCGCTGACTTGGCATCTCCCTGAAAATTAGCGCTGGGCTCCACTTGATTTCCTGAAATATCACCACAAAGAATATGACAAATCAAAGAATTTGGTGGCATTGTTGAATCGTATCATCTTCTCTCTCTAAAGCGAGATGGCCTTCCTGGGCTGCAGTCTGGAAGGGACAGCGGAGTATTGAAAAGCCAGCTCTGACAAGTGAATAAACACGACAACGAACGCAGGGTCTGCTATTTCACGTGGTGCGTGCGGCATTTATCCGGGTCTTGTCCGTCACACACGCTCTGTTCTGAGAATGGCACAGACGGTTCTGCACCTGGCTTCCAGAATCGGCGAGCCACACTGGTAGAACAAAGCCGTCATATTTAGCGGTGTCTCGTTACAACCATTATTTCACTTAAGTTTAGACATCTCTTTGCAAAATCAGATCCTACTTTAAAAAATTCCTGTGCTTTGCAACATTAAACAGAATGATGAGCTGGAGGAAGAAAGTTGCTTAGTAGCCACGGGTTGAGGAAAACTCTCTTTCAGGTTCAGAAATGAAGCCTTAAGGCAACAGAGTCAGTCACCTTTCTCATAAACAAGAATGTCATTTGGAACACGGCGCAGATACTTCCAAGGAAGTTATGCTCGTTGAAACCAGAGCCTGCTCCCCGGCCAGGGCGGTGGTGCAGAGGCTGGGGAGGGCCGGGTACCGCTGCCTCGGTCAAGTCCCCTGGAGCACGCGGGCTGACCTCTGCACCCCTGGGGACCACTGCCCCCCACTGACCTTTTTCCCTGGCCATCCGTCTATTTGGCTTCATACGGTCGTGACCTGCATTTGAAGCCAACTTCTGAGAGAGAAAAGATAACACACCCCGAGCCCAAATCTTTCTTTTCCCTACTTTTTTTTTTTTCATCAGACAAATGTTTTAATAATTTGTTTTTAGTAACACAACTTGATAATAATTCAGAAAATGTGCTGGGTGTGATTTAAATTTTGGCAGAACTAGCATCTTCCTTTGATTAGGCTATTTGATACAATAGAGCAAACATTCTATTTAAAAGGTTCTTTTTTGCCATAGAACTTTATATAATATTGAATCAGTGAAAAGGTAAATGGTTCCACCATCCTACTGGACGAATGTAGTGCTGGCATTTGATCATCTAGTCACTATTTGTAAAGATCCTATCCTATGAGAGGGAAATTGTCGCTTCGCCAGGTAAGCATTTTCAATGTTAGATAATACTTTCATTTGCAGGTATACAAATGCTCGATTTAATTTAGTTTTTAAATTAAGAAAATCAGGTGTTAATATTGTTTTTCTATTTATGAACACTCTCTGATTTAAAAACAACATCCAAAGATACACTATACCGTGATGTTCAAAAGAAATTAATAACTGACCACTCCTGCTACCGCGTGGTCAGTAATGGGGAGGGGTTCGTTTGTATAGGGGAGACCATTTGATTCTACTGTGACCAAGAAGACTATATTCATTTTTGTTTTGTTTTGTTTTTAATTTATTTTTTTATACAGCAGGTTCTTATTAGTTATCCATTTTATACATATTAGTGTATATATGTCAATCCCAATCTCCCAATTCATCACACCACCATCTTTTCCCTACTTTCACAGGCTTTTCTAGAGAGAAGGAACAGGCTTTACGAGGAAATGTGCAACTCGGCCATAACCTTAGGGAAAGACCACAGCTTGTGATGGGACCTGCCAGCTCTTGGGTCTCCTGGGATGGTTGTGGGGAACGTTCCAGTCCGGACTCTCTCTATGAAATTCACCAACTGCTCTATGTTTTGGGTTCCATTCCCCGTCTGCTTTTGACTTTCAAGCCAGGGAGTCATTGTGGAGATGGAGTGTCAAACGTGCTTCAAGAGGGGCAGAGACGGAGTAATCATATTTATTCATTCTCAAAGGACGATCTTCATTTGGAGCCATCGCTAGAAGAAGCGGCCAGTGAACCTGTCCTGAAGAGGGCGGGAGAGGAAATCACGTAGGATCCCCGGGCCGCCTGGTCTCTGGTGCATTTCTGTTTTCTCTGTGTTTCCAGCTCCTGGGGGGACCCCACCCTGGGCTCAGGAAACACCGATCTCTCCCATGTCCCTCCAGCCTCCTGGGAGCAGCGTTCTGCTCTTGCAAATTTCCGGGCTGCCTCAATGTCCCCTGTTTGTCTTTTAAGTAACGCTACAACTTACGGACCAATTCCCTCCATTTCGTCCTGGATAGACCCTGCCTGATACGGGGTCTGTTATCCTAAGGCCCACTTATTTGTAAACATATCACCTCTTTCAGGTAACATTTGCATTTTGGACCGAAACCTTATCCAAAGGAGTGAATTTCCTTTCCAGACAAGCCCGTGTCTGGTCTGTTTTCAGATGCACCTGCGGAGAAGACAAATTCCAGCAGAAACACTTCTCCGGCCCCGTCGGGTGGTACCTCGCTGTTGACCCCATAGACCACATTGACCTTTCAAAATATCACAGGGCCATGCCCCTCAGCAGCTCTCGTTAATTGACTATGGTCTCCAGAGTCAATTAAAAATGTTAGAAAATGCCCTACTTCTTGCTAAGAAATACAAAATTTAAGGCTATTGTTAAAAAACACGGCGCTGAAATAATAGTGTTCTGAGAATGAATTCTTCTGCCTCCGATTTGCCTCTTGTTTTACCTCTCATGTGCAGGAGGGGAGGATTTCCTAGGTCGTCACTGAAACAATTAAACAGTCTCTTTTCTTTTTTCTGCGAATTGAAAAAGAAAATTCCGGCATAAGAAAAATATGACCGAAACTTCTGGGCTCTGGACGATGGTTCATTCAAGCCCCGCTGTAATTCCTTACGACTCGGAGCCCAAAGGGACACAGAGATATTACGGACCGATAATTATTGACCACGGGGACAGCCTGTCCTCCTCGCCTTAGGGGCTGGCTTCAGCTGGAATGGTACAGACAGTGCCTGGAGGGCCGGCCGCCCCATCATTCTAATGCAGTCCACACTCTGGGATGCAATAAGCAAGACGCGGAGGGGCTTGGGGTCATCATGTTTTGTTCTCAAGGCCCCTCCGTCGCTGTGTCCCACGTGTGCACCTGTGCTGTGTGCACACGTGCTTGAGTGTGTGTATGAACTGTGTGCAGACACGTGTATGTGTGTTTACTCCTAATCGGATGGCAGGTTGTTACTCTCCGTTTGCTGTCGGCAGATGAAAAAAAGAGCCCAGTAAAACCCTGCTAAACTTTGAGATGCTTGGTGCTTACCCAACTCGGGAATGGAGAGAAAGAGAGAGAGAAGAAGAGGGAGGAAAAGAACAGGCGGGCTGGTGGGGGGAGGAGCTGGCTTTTTTTTTTTTTCTTGAGAAAGTGAATAATGTCATCGTTGATTTAATTAGCAAATTCTAGATGTGCTGACAAAGGAGATTTTCTTGGGAGATGCACTGGGTTGTGTCAATGCTCTAAATGAATAGGCAGGGCTGAGTTCCTGGTAATCACACATGAACAACAGCGCTCGCCAAACCTCAAACAGTGCATAAATCAATTTGCTGGGAATTAACCATTCGCTTCAAAATTAGGGGTTACTTGACAGGGTTTCAGTGGTTAGGTTGTCAGGGGCCTGTATTTCGAGCTGAGATTTATCTATCACTGACACAAGCGCATCTCCTCCTGGGCTGCGGGCTGACCCCCGCCGAGCACGGGGAGGGGAGGCCCTCCTTGCGGGGACAGAGCTGGGGGCGGGGGCCCGTTTGTCAAAGGCAAAAGGCGCCCCTGCCGCTCTTCGCGGTGCCCCCCGACGGGAGCTGGAGGACCTGGAGGAGGGGATGTGTTTCGGGCTCCGTCACACGTCACGTGACCCTTTGATCGCACACAGAGCCTAACAATTTGTGAAATGAGAAGATGCCTGAAAGTGTACCGTTGCCCAGAAGAACTGATGAAAAGCAGTAGGACTCTGAGGTCACTGGTTCCCGGGAGTCGCCTACGCTGGGGTCAGGGGTCGGGGCCGGGGCCTCCTGACCGCTCGCTCCGGGCAGGGGGAGGGGGAGGGGCGGCCCTGATCCAGTCCTCGGGCCAGACTGGGTACCAGCTGGGGAAGGGGAGTGCCTTCGGGTCAGATTTCTTACCTGAGGTGTAGTGTTTGTCGCCCAGCCCCCCTCAGAGACCTTTCCTGGCCACTTAGAAACACCGTCCCACCTAGCAGCTCCCCGCCCCGCAAGAACAATACAGACCCTCCGTCCTGTGTAACCGGTTACCATCATCCTTGCTCCTGGGCCTGACTGTATGATTAGTTCCCTGCTATGGATTATTCTTTCTCTGTCAGATGCCATGAAGCTTGTCTTTCCAGGCAGCCCAGAGGTCCTCAGACACATAGTTATTGGAGACATTATCTTTTCTAGTCCAAATTTCTTCTAAATAATCCTCTTCCTGTCTTCAGTTTGTGCCCTGTAATTAAATCAGTCAACCCATGGATGTATTTTACAGGAAAAAGCAAGGAGGTAAAAACCAGCTGCTTGCTTTGAATTTGGTCAGGGAAATGAACAAAAACAATTGACATAACCCAAGCCTGGATGACATGACCCTAAGCCACTCCTGCTTCCCTATCTGCACACCTTTGCCTGCTGACCAACGGGACCTTCTCGTAAATTCTGACCGCAGAGTATCTCTAACAGGGCAAGCTTTTGGAACGCAGGACGGCGGTCCTCCTGCCGGTTTTGGACCTGTGATATTCTTGACCACCCGCTTCTGTTCTGCCTGCAGACACTGAGCTTTCCGTCTGGTGTTTAAGGAAGATGGCCCTGTTTGCTGTCATTTAGTTTAAGTCCGTTAGAATCTGAATATTCGTCCAGTAAGGGAAATAAAACTAATTTGGGGGTTGTTACTATACTTTGGGGAGTTGAACGTTTGGAAAATATTTGTGCGGTGTCTCCTCACGTCTAACAGGGAAGTTGCTAGAATGAATGGTGTGTTCACGTGGCTTCAGGGGATCAGAGTCCCAACAAGTCTCCTGATTTGAGCCCCACTTCCTGTGTCACCCAACGTGGCCTTATTCTGCACACTTTTTTTTTTTTCCTGGATCACCTGTTTGCTCCCTCTTAAAGCCCTCTAGAACCAATCTAGAACATTCTCTGTCCCACAGGAGGAAACAAGGCAAGCAACAGTAACTGAACATGGGGCTCTGCTTTCTGTCTGTTTCCCATGATCACAAAAGTCTCAGCAGGAAATCCCTCCTGAAGGGACCTTCTCCCTCTCCACCCTCCTTCAGATCTCTGCGGGAGGGCTTCCTGCTCTGAAGTCAGCATCCTGGATGGAGTCTTTTCCTTTCTGTGGAAGGATCTCTTCTCTCGTGATGAAAATGGCTGTGGGAACAAAAATGGCTCCAGATGAAGCCATTCTCATGACAAAGACTTTAATGAGGACAAAAAAATGGCACAAAATCAATTCATTCTCATGACAACCTTAAGACTGTAATGAGGACAAGAAACAGTCTGAAATTTATCAATTCTTCTGACAACCTTGAGACAGTAATGAAAGCGGCACATGGTATGAAATTGGCCCACTCTCCCGACAGACAGTGAGAGAAACCTGGAAGATAGCACCGTGTTTATCTACCCCCTTGACAACCTGGGGGCTGAAGCAAGAACAGAAAAGGTGATGAGATTAACCCATTCCTGTCAAAACTAATCTTAAAGGGTGGCCTCCATGTGTCCTTTGAAAGTGGCCCCCCCAGGTGAGTTACCTGTGTGAACCTCAAAAGTCTCTGTGAGACGGCATTCTTTCGGGCTTCACTTTTCAGTTCTTTGTCATGATTCTTTACGTCATTTGAAAATTAACCAGTCCTGATCTTACAGACTAGGACGAGTGGCCGTCATTCCACTTCAGCTCTTATTTGATGACCTCAAAGTGCTCTGGCAATCGGACTTATTAAAAGAGAATGCGTAAGAGGCATAGGCATTGGGACGGTGGTACGAACTCTCATTCTAGAAACGTCCATCCGGACTGCAGGTGAGGAAAGACATGTAGGATGGAGGTAACCTTCTGACTCAATGAAACACTGCTGCTGGTGCATACTTCTTAGAAAAAAATGGAGTTTTCCAGCCTGTAATCGCTGAACCAGTATCTGTCCTCCAACTTAGTTTTCCTATGAACTCACAGATATTCTCATACAAGTCCTTGAGGGAAAAGCAGGATGAGCAGTTATTACAGGGCTTCTCGAAGGTTTGAACCCCCCGGGCACTGGTTACAATCAGTGGGTCTGCAAGTGGGGCAGGAATATGCATTTGGACAAGGGAATGCCGTTCTTGAACACACGGAAGTTTGAGAAGCATTGATTTACGGTGTGCAGAGGTGCTGGTTTGAGGAATGTGGATTTATGATTCCTAATGAGAGGCCCCACTCACTCATCCTTTCCTGCTAAAATGGCAATGTTCCACTGATGAATAAGCAGCCGAGGGCCAAGTTTTGATGTCAATTCAGGTGCCACTCAGCTTTCGCTGGGCTTCTAATAAGTATTGATGAGTGATTGAATGACAGTGACTAGGAATAATGGCTTGCTGTGCTTGGCTGGCGACTCTAGAGATAATATAGAGGTGAAGCCCCTCCAACTGTCATTAGTGGTTTTCATCATGAGGGATGTGGAGCCATCTCATCTTTCTTTCGGTCTATCTGCCTGTTTACTGTTCCAGTTAAGTCGGTCGGCACTGAGTGTTGGGAAAGGAGGATGTTTCTCTTTGTTTGTTGGGAGTAGGTCAGTTTCTTCATCACTGTGCTTCTTAAACAATTGGATGCTAGGCTGAATTCTAACATTTTCTCCCAGTTTCTACATTTTCTCTCACGTCTCTTGTTGGTGGCAGAGATATTCTTGTATTTTTTTGCGGAGCTCAAGGGTTGGATCTAAGTTATAAGGTTTTGGCCAAGGCTCTGGGTTTGGTGTCTTTAATCTTCACCCGGTTTTGGAATGAGTTGGTCATGGGATGACTGCATTAGTATTGATTTCATGTTGCTTCCCCAGGTCCTCTCTCTGGATTCCTCTCTCCGCACCAGTGGCCTTAAAGGTCTGAATATTTTCCATCAAGTTTGAGGTCAGGCCATTGCTGAAGGGGCTACCACAGGAGTGGGTAGTAAAAAGAAATCTACAAGGATTGCTCTTAGGTTAACTTGCATTTTGTCTTATGACAAGTTTGCGCGATTGTGTATTTTATTCTAACAATGCTACGTGGCCCAGGAGCCCGGAAATTGGATACAAGGCTGGGGATTTTCAGATCAATGTCAGCGGACTCTCACTGGGTTGCAGCAAGTGTAGGGGGTGGAGGAGGGCAACCTTCCAGGAGGTAACCTCGATTCAGAGGCCAACGGAGCCAGGAGGTTAATAATTGGGTTGAGTTGGGAGGGGTTGAGTGATAGGTAAGGACAGTGTTTCTTCCCGTTTGTTAGGCTGGGAGAGAGCGCGTGCGAGAGAGAAAAAGAGACCAAGATCAACAGGAAAACATGATCCTAAATGGAAGGCAATAGTTAAGTCCCTTCTTGGTGTTCCTTTTTTTAGCCTAAAATATCTTTTGTGTCTCCTAACCTTTGTTCGAGGAATCCAGCTCCTTCTTAATCATCGTCGTCTCTCTTTTCTGCACCCTCTCCAGGTTTCCCCGTAAGTTCAGAAGTGTTATCTCATTTCTTTTCACAGCCTGCCCACGAGGTAACTAAGGGTCATTGCTAAGCTCAGATTTACAGATCGGGTGAAAGTGAGGCACAGTGTGTGAGACGATTTACTCAAGGTCAAATTGCAAGGTCAGGGTCAGCCTTCGAACGAGTCCTCTGATTCTGTCCGGCAGGCGCCCATGCCTGTCCCACTCCCGAGAGCCATAGCACTTACCCCACTTCCAGACTCCTTCGAAAGGACTTTTGGTTTGTACCATTCAGAATTTTACTTGTGAAAAGTTAAATAAACATGTGGAAAGCACTTTCACGTGGCTGCGTGACCCCATTACCGCTTCGTGCACTCATGTGGGCCGTGTTTACACAGATAATCTCTGCTGCACACACACCTGCTTTGTGACAGAGGTCAGTTAAACAAATGGTCACTTTTTACATTTTCATTCGTAAAAACTCCTAACGAATTTTAATGGCCAGGTAATTCTTTGCACATGGGTTTGTGGGTATGTTGTTTAGGACAGCCCTAGGAAAGATACCAAATCTGAGAGGCCGAGGGGTCATGTCCAATTTTAGACCTGAATACAATCCAGCACAGTTGAAGGCCCAGTTTCATTTGCATATTAGATATTCCTTTATTCCAAAATTCTTCCTTAAAGTTTGCCAGCCCAGGAGAAATGTCAATGGAGAAAATAACCAGAGAATTGTCCAGACTTTTCTCCTGTAATGAAATGTTGCTGTCTCGGAAACTGCATGGCATGTAGCAAGTTGTCAGGCCTGCATCCTGGGGGGTTTACAGCAGTGATGTGTTGTCAAAATGCGCTTTGCAAGAGCTAAGTCCTCACGTTCAATATCATCCCTGGTACACAAGTGATACTCAGTGAACTGTTAAGAGATACTTAGCCCACATTCTTCTGTTGTGTCTCAATGGGCAGAAGCCACATACTTTCAGGTGTGTTTGAGTGATTCTTCGCCTAATGTTTCTTTCCCTGACTCTTTAATGAGCTCTGTGTCAGGGAAAGCAGGATTTCCATTTTGCCCCTCATTGTACCCCTGGGCTGAGTACCAAGCCCTGCACATTGTAGATTCTCAACAAAGATTGGTTCAGTGGATGAAATCTGGAGTGAAAGAACACGTGAACCTACTTCCCATCTTCGCCAGATTTGGGAGGGAAGGCAAAGCTGATCTTGGCACATCTTTGCCTAAAATTCTCTGCCCGTGGTGTGTACCATGCCGGACCAGGACGAAGAAGAAGAAGGAGGAGGAGAAGGAGGTTGGGAGGAGAGAGTTGCCGCCCTGCATTTGGTCGTGTCCATCAGGTGGGACCAACCGGGCTGAGTGGTCCCTGGGTGAGGCTGCCAGGGTGCAGTGCGGGGAGGAGAGCTGGTGGGGAAGAGGTGAGCTGTGCGTGAGTGTGGGCTGGGGCACAGGTGATGGAGGGAGCGTTTCAGGCAGGGGGGGCAAGCAGAGAGAGGCAGTGGAAACTCCCTGGAAGGCGCAGTCAGACCTACAGCTTGGGGCGCTCTGCCCTTGCAGCGGTGGGGCTCCTGCTGGCCCTTGCTGGCTCGTCTTGGCCTCACCTCTCCGCCTCACCTCTCCCTTCCTGGGCGCTGTTTTGCTCCAACCAAACCTAAACACCTGCCCTTTCATACTGATAGATCCGGAGCCCTGTGGTGGGTGTGTCCTTCCTCGCTTACAGGCATCTCCTCGGCACCGAATGCCCCAGCCCTTTCTGCATCCTGTCAGTTCTGCTCACCCTTTCAGACTGGGCCTGGCCTCCTCTGAGCTGTTGCCTCTGACCTCCCTGCCCCCAACATCTGGTTTATATCCCCTTTCTGCTCCCACTGGGCCTGGCGCATACCTCTTAGAAGTAGCACTTATTTTTGGTTGACTTGGCATAGAAATCAATGGATAATCTTTTGTGGAATAAATACATGAGGCATCAGTGTCGCTGGGAGTGTGGGCAGCCCTCCAGCTGCGCGCTCAGACCCCAGGAATTTCATAGACTCGCATCTTCTCAGGGTGGGAGAGACTCCTCGGTGCCGGCAGCCAGGGCAACTTCCGGGAAGTGAGAGCCATGTCTTCCTCTGCGTCAGAGTGTCCCCCGCCTTAGACTTAGAGGACAGATTTCTCAACGGACAACACAACCCACATATCCAAATAAAGAAGATCAAAGGAGATGTCAGTGATTTTCACTTTGCTGAAATAGTCCAGTTAAGGACCTCGGTCCCAATCCCATCTCTGCCGTCTGTGACCCATGGACCTTGGGCGAGAGATTTAACCTCTCTAAGCTTGATTCCTCCCCTTAATGGGAGAATTTCTCTCCTTGGTAGGTGTTTTTGTTTTTTTTCTTTGGCGGTAAGCGGGCCTCTCACTGCTGTGGCCTCTCCCGTTGTGGAGCCCAGGGTCCGGACGCGCAGGCTCAGCGGCCATGGCTCACGGGCCCAGCCACTCCACGGCACGTGGGATGTTCCCGGACCGGGGCACGAACCCGCGTCCCCCGTATCGGCAGGCGGACTCTCAACCACGGTGCCACCAGGGAAGCCCCTCGGTAGGTTTTTAATATGCCTTTTGCATCTGAGTAGAAATATTCTTTATCCTCGTTTAGGAATCACCTTCAGAAACTGGGACAGTCCCTCTGGATGTTCTAAGGAGGATGGATCTTTCTGACTCTTAACAGAGTCAAATGCCATCTGTGGCCAATTATTAAATAAGACAACGGACAAATTGATTATTACATTTTCCCCTTCTTTTCTTCCCCTTTTTTTTGGTTTTTGTCCACAAAGGATGGGTTCACACAAAGCCAAGAAGTACCAGCCTTGGGCAGTGCTGAGCTGGGATGTGAGACCCGAGGTGTTGGTGGAACCCTTGCTGCTGATTCCTGGAACCTCTCTGGGGCGCATGGCCTTGACCCCTACTGTCAGGTTCTGCAGGACTCATCCCAAACCCAAGTCGCTGGATCAAGGGTTTAGGCCGCTTTACACTTCAGCAAACACGCACAAGAGTGCAACGATTACAGCAGCTGCTATAGTTTTTCCCTTCTCTTCGTTGTTCTAATTTTCTCTCTGATTTTACACTTTCCTCTCAATTGGTGTATCCAAAGTGCTAGACTGTATGAGGCTGGGGCCCTAGAGGAGTGAGAAGTCATTTATAAAATGGTTCTTCCAGAGATCAATAATATCTGTAAAACACAGGAAGAAATTATAATCCCCCACGGCTGAAAAGAGCGTCATTCAGTCCACAGCACAAAATTACATATGTTTATTGGAAGGGCTCTTTCCCTTTTCCTTTAAAACTCCCAAATCTGGAATATTTAAAAAAAGACACTGGTTACAGGGTTAAAACTCTGTGGATGTCAGATGAGCCTGTTGGACACCAGTGTAACTGGTAAAAAGAGGGCCAGGTTTAAAATCTCACGAGATCCTCACCTGTGCATGAGGAGTATCCCAGCCTCTCAAAGTGGTCTGGCCACGCCCCCCTTCCGGACTGGGAGTGTGGCCGCCACGGAATACAGCGGGCAGGGGAGTCGGGGCAAGTGTCACGCTTGCCTTTGGCCGGCACCCACCTTGACCCAGCTCTGCGATGACAGCAGACTCCGTCACCTTCAGTTTGGATGACTGCATCTAAAAGACCATTTTCAGCTGCAGATTCTACGTATCTTCGATGTTTTCACACGGGCAGTTCCAAAGAGGGGTCCTGATTATATTTTGAGCAAAGACAACATTATCGAAACTTGCCAGTATGCCGACGTGGAAGGAGGAGTCATCACTGAGTGGTGTATCCCCTGGGGGCGGGCGATGACTACAGTATATTCCAAACAATTCATGACTTAATTTTTTTAGGAATGGAATTCAAGGACATTTCCTATCCCAGCTGCATACACGATAAATAAACAAAGATCCCAACGCTGAAGTTTAGTGGCTCACGCTTTGTGAATACGTGGAAGAATTTTCAAAATCCTCTCTACTAAACGACTGCATTTCCTCAGCAGGGATCGAATGTTAAGTTGTCCCCTTCACTTGATGACAAATGTGATTTCTGAGTGTGCGTGTGGCCACGTTGCAATTACCCAAGTGAAATACAAGAAGGATGAGTAAGATAAGAAAATCATTTTAAAGTCTCCTGTTATTAGGGTCAGCATGTCCCTCTGTGGATGCGCCAGCCTTTGAAGAAGTGTTCATACTTAACCTCAGTGCCGCAGGGTCATGGGTAAAACCCCGGCTGGCTCACAAAGGGCCACCGAGAGACAGAGTGACAGCCAGGCAGAGGGGGCTCTAGAATGTGCTGCACGGCCCCCAGTAACCCGTGGGGCCTTTTCCAAGTTCCATACCCTCCCTCCCCAACTCTGGGAAGGAATGCTAGGAGAAGCCTTGATTATTCCTTTAGCAAAACTCTCTCAAAAGGTGCTGTTAATGAACTCAATGTCTAACATTTAAATTTTACCCGGAATCATGGGCTTGCTTTGAGCTATGCATTGTTCTTGGATCTGTGGGTCAAGGGACGGTATTTACCCACTGCCTCCGTTTCCAAGATTGAAAATAGGGTTTATTAATTCTCTTCCTAACTCACAGGGGACACCATACCCATTAACAACTAGGACAGACAGATCTGCATTGCGGTCTATGGAGTGATATGCAAATGTATGGAATTTTTCTTCTCTTTTTTCCTTTGGATTTCAGCACCAGTGCTTCTTAAGGAAAAAGAAAACCCATTGTTCCAATCACCGTGTCTCTCTTTGCCTCCCACTAATGTGCTTCTGAGGAGCAGCTTTTAAATGAGAAGTTATGGGCGCTGTTCTGATTGAAACAAACTAGTGTTGATTGCTGATCAGCCATCTGTAAAGGAGGCCACCTCGGGAAGGATGTGAGCTAATGAAAAAATGGGCCTGATTTGGGAGCGTGGTGGGCTTCATGCCACCGGCCAGTGTGAGTGGCACGAGATGATAGCAGTGTGAGGAACGATAGATTGAGAATAAGTAACTTCTGTCTGAAAGATTAAATGGCGAATTTGCTATTAAGTGTGAACGACATAAAATGGAATTATTGCTTGGAGGATGTAGCCGTGGCTATACACCTCCAGCAGACGGCACGAGGTCCTGTCGTGCTGTCAACAGCTCACTCCTTCTGTTGTGGCTCAGTTAATGCTGATCCCAAGGTGCCAATTAAAGACACGGAGAGCAGGATGGTGACCCTTGTATCCGGCCACACGGCACCTCCCGGGCAGGCCTTGCCTTCCCATGAACTTTGGAAGTCGTCCTCATTATGGATGAAGTTATTAGGTGTCCCCGAAAGCCGATGGTTGATCCTCAGGACGTTAATGCTTGGAGGGTGGGGAGGGAGGGGTGCCGGGAGGGTCCCGAGTGCGGGCAGCCAGGGCATGGGGACGTGGTCACGGAGTCAGAGGGACCCAGGCTCCCTTGGTTGTGGCAGTGGGGACTTGATGTGCCAGGGCGCGTCCTGCAGCCGACCCAGGGCTGTCCACACCGTGGAAGGTGCTCACTGCTGTCTGTAGGACCCGGGCGCAGACATCCCTTGGGTCAGTGAGACAAAAGGGACTCTGCACCCTGGGGCTGGAGGTGAGCTTTGTGCTACCTGCCCGGCTCCGGGCTCTGTGTCCTTTCTGTGCCGAGTCTGCACCAGGTGTAGACAAGACGTTCTCTTGTCCCTGCACCCGGTACTTGAGACTGTGGGCGTTGGTTCAGAATTTGGGCCTTACTTCCCTTTTCTCCCTGATAACTGGTAGTTCTCTGTAAAGTCAGAACATCTGAAGAAGTGAATTCTAACTGTGTGGGTTCTGTGGTTTGGCTTCATCCAGGCCTCAACTTCAGATGCTGCCGTAAGCCGGAGGCTGCCCTTGGTACAGCTGGGCCACACCCTTGGCCGCCCCGTCGATTGTCAGAGAACCCTTTGGGATCGGACTTGGATGGCCTGGTCTCTGTGTCTCCTCCCACTTTGGTGGCGTGTGAGGCCCGGAGCCCACTGGCTCAAGCCCTTTGCCTACTTTGGGGGGCTGTTGGGACCAGCTCGCAGTGATGATTCACATTTACTTCTTGGCTTGGTCTGTTTGCATTGATCCCAGCCCACAGGAAACTCCTGCTTGGGATACCAGAGTCCTGTGGTTTCCCAGGGCAATCTTAACATGTCTGATGGATGAGTGAGTGAGTGAATGAATGAAGAAGTGAATGAATGAGAGGTCCAGTAGCAGTTCCTTATGATCCATCCTCGTCCAGTCCTGAAACACGCCCCATCCCCTTCCAGGCACCAGAATCCCATTCTCAGGAAAACCACACGTGGCTGCAGAGGGTCTGGAATCACTGCTCGGTCCTTCAGTCGCGCCCTGTGCTTCTCGAGCACGTAGACCATCTTGGAGGTGATGGGTTATGCTGTGTGACACTTATTGTGCAAAGTCTCATGTTCTGCTATATTGCATCATTTTATATGCTTATGTGGCTTCAGATTATAGGGCACAATCAATGAAATGAAACGCAAGTAGTGAAATAAAGTAGATAACACTTTCTTTTAGATTGGATATGCATCATTAATTCCTTTCTTTTTTTTCTCTTGCTTTTAAAATCGGCCCATATGAATTTACTGCCCATGAAATCAAAGGACTGAAGCCCCGGCCAGTGCCATTCACGTAAGTGTGACGACAGGTCTCTGGAAGCATCCCTACCTGCGGGCCTGGCCTGGATCTGCCACCGCCCCCTGCAGTCCTGGGTTTCAGGCGCTCTCAACACGGCCTGGTGGCTCTGCCAGACTATGAAAGTTCTGTGATGACGATGGCGTCAACAGGGATCAGAGTGAGAGAACCAAGCTCATTTCCCCTTTTGACCCAAGCAGGACGCATTCCCAGATTTTCAAATGTGAGGCGCTCACGCACTAATTAGCGCTGTCTCTTGCCCTCAGCATCAGTTATGGAAGCCACGAGTTCAAACTGAGCATCCAGAAACTTGGCAATAAAAGCCAAAGGATATCCAAACAGATTTCAGATAAATCAGCTTATGCACCCAATTTGCTGGCCGTAATAAGACTTTATGTTTACGTGCCACTTTTTTTTCCTATTATCATTCTTACAGCTAATAATGCTGGAATAAATATTGATTAGATACAGTTCAGCATATAACAAAGGCATGACTCCCACCCTGAAGATGGAAGGGTTTCCGACTGGCCATCTCATTAATTCTGGAATATCTCTATTAGAAGGCCACTGTGTGCCTACCAGTGCGTTCACCAACCACTGGTGTTCTTGGGACGCAGGAAAAATCTCTTGTCCTTCGGAGACTGGATTTGCTCACACATCTGAAAGCTTTCTGCCTCTGGTGTCGGTCTCTCCACTGGACTGGTTTCTGGTTTCACGGGCGTCTTTGTTGCCGGATCCTATGGCAGTCCTTCTACACGTACCCACCTCACAGGCATCCACGGCCCTACGGAAAGGCCTAGAGTCTCATTGCCCTCTGGGCTCTGTCTGCAGAGCTGTGCGCTTGGCTCTGAACCTACTTGCCTCCCATTTCGACTTTGGTGGCGAGCCTGCCCCATCCTCCAGCGGCTGCAGCCCCCTTCCCCGCTCTGCTCTGCACATGCTCACGTCACAGGGCTCCCCGGGAGGCCCTCCCCGTCATGGCCCTGGGGCCCCCGCAGCACAGCCCAAAGTGGCAGCACACCCTCTCTGTGCGGTGCCGACCTCTTGTTGTGGCCGCAGTGTCTCCAGAGGGGCTTTGAGTTTTGGGGGCCCCGCTGGGAGGAGCCATGGATTTTGTTCCTGCCTTTCCAAGTGTCTGGAAGATCCTTTGAGCAGAGAGTTCCATTTATAAAACCCCAGGAAACAACCCCTGATTTTAAAATATCTGTGTTTCACTTTCAGAAGTCCCGCTACCGTTGGAACCTCAACCAGGAGAGGATCTTCCCGAGCTTTTGGGAATCTGTGATTTCTTTCTTCCCTCTCTTTCCCGACACACACACATTGGGAGCTCGGGAGGAACTTACTAAGGAGGTCTGACTTTAAAATGGGCCACGGCTCCCACGGTGCTGGTCCAGCTCTGGCAGAGATCTGGAGACGCAGGGTTGCCTCAGAACCCTGCACCCTCTGAACTCCCGGCCACCCTGCATCCCGGGAGGGCGAGGGCGAGAAAGACACACTTCCCAAGGGGAGTGAGGGGGAAGCAGGCTGTGACACCGGGTTTCTGAAGGGATGCTCCATGGGACTGATCGGTGGGGAGGAGACTGTGCAAACTGCAGCAGAAATGGAATTAGGCCAAGTGTGTAAGGAGAGCGCTTACGGCGAGTGCACCGAGCCCGTGGGCTTTCCACTCTCTCTGTTGCACAGACAAGGAGGAAACCCAGCCCAGGGCTAGTGGTGGGTGGGTGGCGGGGGGGGACGTTTCCCAGGCTCCCATCCTTACCTGGCGTTGGTGGCCCCTGCAGCAGGTGTGGGAGACTGTGCATTCACCTTTCTCCGGAATCCAGTCTGTCCACCACCTTCCACCTGCAGCCACGCTTGTCCTTCAGAGACTGAGGCTCTGAATGTTCTCTAACCTCGCTCTCAGCCCAGCAGGTAAACGTGGTGGGTATTCTCAAGACTCTCGCGAACATTTTTATACCTTTCCAGCAGGGAATCCTTGCTTTTAAGATAAGGATGGGCAGAGTTGTTAAATACACCCAACTCAGAGCCATGGATCGGAAGACGCTGCCCGGCTCTGCAGGCAGTGACATGCTCTCCTGAGGCTGGAGCCCGTATCCTCCCTGGCCGGCTCGGCTCCGGGACACTCCTTGGTCTCAGGATCAGGAGGTTTGGCCCTGGGCTCTTTCGGGAACTGAGATTAGGCCTCCCTCCCCGCATCCAGGTGTCCTCCTGGCCCCTGTCTTGTTGGCAGGGCCGGGCTGGGGCTCCCCTCTGCTCCCAGCACCGCCCCCATCCGATCAGTTCTGAGAAACGCCGCCCGGGATGAAGGTTACTAGCTCTGGTCTGAGATCCAGACAGGCCTGGGTTTGAGTCTTCGGCAAGTAGCTTCCGATCTCCCAGCCGCTGTCCACGTCTCTTTCACAAGTGTAACGATCATCACAGTGGCGAAGGCCGCTTGGAAGATTGTTGCGAGGGCGTTGAAAGAACTTTGCCCACATCTGCCCTGTGGGAAGCTGAGTCCGGTTCTCCTAGTTCCTGCCGTTATTTCTGCTGCTGTCCTGCCCGCTTGAATCCCAGACTCTGCCTCCCGTGCGTGGGATCCCCTGCCAGGTCTGCCCATGTTGCGGGTTCCTCTGCTACTTGGACGTGGGCCCCTGGCCGGCTCCGATCTGACCACAGCTGCGTCTTCTTCACCCGCCACAGGTGGTGGTGCGTTTAAGACCCCCTCTCGGTGGGCAGAATGGACGCGTGGCCTCCCTGCAGCCAAGGAGCCCGGGAAGCTGCTGCAGACCCCTGGGGGAGGCTCAGTTCTGGGCCAGCCCCACCCCACCATCCCCTTATCCGCGCCATGCTCAGCTGGATTCCACGATATGACAAAACTAACACTGTCAGCAAAGTCAGATTGACTTACAAGGGACCTTTGCCTCCCCTGGGCTGCATCTCTTTTCTGAAGGGTACGTGAACCAGGGAGTGTTTCACAGCACTGGCTTTTCTACTCCTGTTAACTGTAGGGTCCTGGAAGCGCACAGGGTTGTAGTTTTCACTGGGGTTGTTAAGGGACCTGAGTATTTTCCCTGGGTTTCCTGGGCATCACTTTGACCACTCCCAGCCCATGGAGAAGGAACTGCAGACCTGGGTGCTCCAGCTGGAGGGCGGTGGGCCGTGGGCTTGCAGAGAGGGACTGCCGTGGGGCAGTGGGTGTGGGGAGGAGGGAACAGCCCCGCGCAGCCGGTGGCTGCTGGAATCGCGTGTTCTCTCTGTGGTCCGCACTCTGGATCCGTCTGGAGAGAGCTGGGCTGCGTGCTCCTGACTTGTGTACACCTGTCGGGGAGGGCGTCTCAGCCGTGCATTCAGCCGTTTGCCGTCTGGGACTCTACTCATTATTCCATAAAAGCCATTGTCAGTCAACAGCCATCAATCACACGGGGTTCCCGAGCACCACGGATCTGTCAAGAAATCAAAAGACTGTAAGCATTGTTGTGATTACCCATTCATGAGCCATTTTGACTGGAAACTTCGAAGACCTGCCCTCTTGCTACAAACAGGGGGAAAAGTTAAAGTCAATCATTCGAACAGTTTATCAGCAAGGTCTGGTTCTCCCTCTGAGGAAACCACTGCTCGGGCTGCCACTGCCTGGTCTCTGGCTTCACAAAACATCTCTTTGGCTTTTACAAAGCCAGCCACATGGCGCTGCTTGCCGCTGCTTGGCTTGCCTGATGTGGAAGATGGATGGCGGCCCTTGAGTGCCCAGAAGATGACAACCGGACTGCGGTTCAGGCTATCCCTGTTCTCCTGCCACCAGGGAAGAAAGGAGGGGGAGAGGGAGGGGTGCTGGGATTATCCCCGTTCCTCTAGGGGAAGAGCCCCCGAGTCCAGATCCACGTTTCCACGGTCGATGCCTCCCACGCCTTGGAACTGCCTTGAACGTGAGGGCGCGGTGGAGCACGGTCCTCAGCAGGCGCCACCCCACCCGCGAGAAAGAGAGCATCCTTGCTCCATCCGACTCCCTGCTTGTCTCAACGGGCTCTGCCATCTTTGGACTGGGGCTGATAAATTAATGTTTGCCTTTCTGATCATCACCTTGTGGGTCATTCTTACCTGTCTTTGCAACAAGCAGGTTCACAGAAATTCTGAAAGACACACAAAAAGCCACTTCGGCCAATAATCCTGAACTGCCCCCGTGGAGCCCCTCTGCGTCCAGGTTGACAAATGTTAGAGGGTTAAAGGACCTGGCTGGAACCGCCGGACGACCCGCTGCAGTCGGAGGGCGTGTGGGTGAGGCAGCTAGGTGCACAGCAAAAGCGATGAGATGTCAAAACCCCGCGAACGTGACTATTTCTCAACGGCCTGCCGTATTGGCAACTTGTCCAGTTGACCTCGGCCTTGAATGTCTCCTTGCAGAGGCGAGCCAGGTAGAGAGAGAGAACAATTAAATAAATGCAAAGCCGTCCAGCTGGCAGCCAACGAATGGGGACAACTTTCAAAGCAGCCACGAGGAAACAAGAGGGATAGAAAAAAAATATTGTCAGATAAAATGAGCTGAGAAACAATGAATGATTCTGACCACAGGAGATAATCAGGAACTTTCTCTGGGAGGCCCCTGGGTGGGCCACTGGCTTCTAATAACCCCCAATGGATGTAAAAGTCCCGACGTGACCGGGAGAAGCCTTGCTCCCCTGCGCAGCTGTATTTTATCAATGTTTTGCCCTTAATGACTACACGAATATTGATGATAATGAAGCGTGCTGCAAACAGGTGCAATGCATTCTGTCTCTGCTGCCCCCGGACAGCTGCTGCTGTTACCTGATATCTCAAGCAGGGTGTCAGGTGGAGGTGTGACTCCTTCCCCGGGGTGACGGCCGCACCCTCCTCACCCCTCCCCTCCCTCCCAGCCTACTCCTGGTCCCTGGTCCCCGTGGGCCTGCCCTGATTATTGCAGCCGACTCCAGCTGAGCGTGGTGCACGCCTACGGCTCTGGAATGGCCACGTGCCAACCAAGGGCTCCAGCCCGTGAGCAGCAATGAATCTCAGAGTGAGAGGGCACCAAGGGCATGCTGACAACTCCATGCCCTTGATAGCATCTTGACCTACCTGAAATGCTACTGCTGTCTGCCAGCTCCAGAATTCAATCCCTAGACATTGGTGTGTAGTTTAAATTGGGAAAAACAATGCCTAAAAAGCCGGTGAAAGGAGACAGCTTCTGGAAGCCGAGTCTTACACAGCGAGTGCAGCAGTGCTGCGGGGAGGGAGAGACTTTGATGGTGGATCTCATCTGCGGCCTGCCTCTTTGTATTTGTACCCAGACTGTGGCCGATGCTTCAAACAAAGGGCCAGAAGTAGGACTGCAAGGCAGGGCATTTGGGCATGCTCTCTGCCCTGGTGTTCAAAATCTTCACCAATCAACAGAGGCTTTGAAGAAGCAACTGCATCCCAAATGCAAATCAGATGGGAGGCAATTCAAAAAAATGAAATAAATTCAAAAGGCATTAAGTGTCCACCGACAGATGAGTGGATAAAGAAGATGTGGCACATATATAAGATGGAACATTACTCAGCCATATAAAGAAACGAAACTGAGTTATTTGTAGTGAGGTGGATGGACCTAGAGTCTGTCATACAGAGTGAAGTAAGTCAGAAAGAGAAAAACAAATACCATATGCTAATACATATATATGGAATCTAAAAAAAAAAAATGGCTCTGAGGAACCTAAGGACAGGACAAGAATAAAGGTGCAGACGTAGGGAATGGACTTGAGGACACGAGGAGGGGGAAGGGTAAGCTGGGACAAAGTGAGAGAGTGGTAGTGTATATATGGACATATATACACTACCAAATGTAAAATAGCTAGCTAGTGGGAAGCAGCCGCACAGCACAGGGAGATCAGCTCTGTGCTTTGTGACCACCTAGAGGGGTGGGATAGGGAGGGTGGGAGGGAGACACAAGAGGGAGGAGATATCAGGATGTATGTGTATGTATAGCTGATTCACTTTGTTATACAGCAGAAACTAACACACCATTGTAAAGCGATCATACTCCAATAAAGATGGTAAAAAAAAAAATTCAAACGGCACAGCAGCTAATATGAGGAAAATCCAGCGCTGGCTAGATTTGGGGATTTATGATCATGAGATGCAGTTGGAGTCTTCTCCAGGGTTATAAATATAGACCTGATGAAAAACAGAAAGTCCTTCCCTATGTTCACGATGTTCCTAAACTCTTATCTCCGGAATCTGCGGGAATGTCCAAAGCCGCAAGCTGCGTGGATGAGCCAGGGCTCAGCTGATGCCCCAGAGCCACGTTGGTTATTCAGATGACACGGGGTTTTCTCTTTACTGTGGGAACATTGGGCTGGATGCGATTCAGGTGCCGAGGCTCCCAAGCCCAGAGCCAAAACTGCAACGTCACATGGGGTCTGATCTTCCGTTTAGGTCCAGCTGCAGAAATGTTGTGTTTACCCACGATAAAGAGACAGAAATGTCATTAGTGGTTTTCAAAACAATTTGTCCCTGTGATTTTCCGCAAAGGATGAGACAGCCTCTCTGAGCCTCCAAGATTTGTGTCCTGCTTGCTCTCATTTCTCTTTTGTCTTTTTAAAGAGTATTCTCCTCCAGTGAATTCATTCATCAGCCACCATTTTGGGGCTCTTTGTATTGAAAAACTCATTCTTTCAGAGGAAGTACCCTGTGAATAATAATAAAAAAAAACCCCAAAAGTTATAATTAGATAGCTGGGATGAGGAGAGGTCTTGTGTGTGTGTGTGTGTGTGTGTGTGTGTGTGTGAGAAACTCTCCATCCCTGCATGAAAATCTGGAGAGGCTACTTGAAGAATCATGCTAAAGATGAATTTCCAGAATGAGTTTTGAGTAAAGCTGGTAGTGTATCAAGTATAAAGATTGGACTTTAGGGTAAAGGTTGTGATGTGATTATTCATTAGTGGTTCCATACCGAAATTCCTCAAGGATGTCAACTGCTGGAGGAAACTGAATTAGGCTGTGAAGGTGAGTCCCCGTCCACAGGTACCTGGGGGCAGTTTGGCCGAACTGAGCGGGAAGTTTCCCTCCCCCACTTTTCTGCTTTATGACCACCAAGAGGGGAGCAGAGGTGTGCCAGGAGCTGGACCGCTTTCCAATAACCATTTGTGCAAGCAGTTCGAACAGTCAGTTTAATGAACCTCTCATCGGTCCAAGAGTATTTGTGACGGGCAGGATGAATTTCCTGGTCTCCTTCACTGTGTTCAGTGATGCTGGGAAGAAGGCTCTAACTCATGTGTTATTCTTTACAAATGAGCCAAACTCACTCAGGATGGAGCAGTGTTTCTTCTCCAACTGTCACCTGCTCAGCCATCCACCCAGCTGCTCACCAGTTACATAATGGGTGGGTCAGGAGTGGGTTCCCGGGCTCCCTGGCGATGCTGATGCTGCCTATCTGTGGACCCCTGCTGAGCAGCAAGGTCTTAGAGGAAATGCAGGTTTATTAATCCCAAATGCACACCTTGAAGTATAATCTAGTGAGGCCCACCCTTGCATAGCTGCGACTCTTTGCAAATTTCGGAAGGCTTGAAAATATATATATTTTTAATCTTAGGAACATGAGTACTATTTATGCTACTCATTTTCATAGGAAACCCATTTTGCTTAGATAATGTTGATGTAAATTCTATCTTAACCACAAATTCTTCAAAAATTCCATTTTTAAAGAAATACTATTTTCTGTAGGGTGAGGTTTAATACCACACATACGTTCTTGTGTCCCAACCACAATGTTTAGTTCCTGAAGGGCCAAACCCTGCTAGTCCCCGAGTAGAAGCCATTCACAGCTCTTCTCATGCAAGTCGTGAAATGGAGGAGAAAAGGAATGTATCCTACTTGTGCAGAAAAAAAGGTTTTTCTCCCTGCATGCGTAGGTTCTGTATTTCCAAGTTTGTCTGAACTGAAATATCTTATGGTACTGTATTGTTTTCAAATAAAAAAGGGGAGAAAACTCCCAGTACTTTCTTTGGATGGCTTTATCCCTCAGTCAGCTACTGAAATGCTTGTAAAAACACTTTGAGTCGGTTACTCTTGAATTATTCTGCCCTCATTGTACTTAAAAAAAAAAACCATTTCATTGAGGTATAATTGACATATAAAAAGCTGTACACATTTAGTGTACTAGTTCGGAGGTAAGTATACACCCACGAAACCATCACCACCATCAAGGTCATGAATATGTCCAACACCTTCCCAAATTTTCCCCTGCCCCTATTATTATTTTTTTTATTTTTATGGTAAGAACATTTGACATAAGATCTACCCTCTTAGCAAATTTTAAGCATACAGTAGAGTGGTGTTAGCTATCAGGACGGTGCCGTGCAGCAGGTCTCCAGAACCTATTTATCTTGTGTAAGAGAAAATTTGTACCCTTTATCTATCACCTCCCTGTCGCCCCCTCCCCTCAGCCCCTGGCAAACACAGTTCTAATCTCTGCTTCTGAGTTCGGCTCTTTTAGATTCCTGGTTTAAGTGAGATCATGCGGCCATTTAAACACTGACTTATTGAAACCCGCGAGGGTGTCTTAGGGAGGCCGGACGTGAACGCTGGTTCAGGGTGGACAACAGGCCAAGTTCACCTTTCCCGCTGTGGTCTCTCCTTGTTGCTAATAATAAGTCTGGAGAGTACCCAGAAGTAACCACATTAGAGTGTATGGAAATAAGCGATGTCCTTAGTGTTTTGTGCCCCATAAACACTAAAATAAGTGATGAGCGTTATTACTCATTTGACCGTTATCGGTCTGCTCAAGTGAGAAGTTCACCTACCACTGTATGATTCCAACTATATGACGTTCTGCAAAAGACAAAGCTACGGAGACAGCAAAATGATCAGTGGGGTCAGCTGGGAGTGAGAGATGAGTAGGGGTTGCCCAGAGGCTTTTTAGGGCCGTGAAGCTACTCTGTATGAGACTATATTGGTGGATACGCATCATACATGTGTGCAAACCCATTGAATGTCCAACACCAAGAGTGAGCCGTAATGCAAACTAGGTGCCCGCGCAGGTTCATCAATGTGAACAAATGTACCAGCTGGGGGAGGTGCTGGTAATGAGAGACGCTGTGTGTGTGGGAAGGAAGGAATGTGTGGGAAATCTGTTCCTTCCTCTCAATTTTGCTGTGAACCTAAATCTTCTCTAAAATATAAAATCTTTAACGGTAAACTGCACTGATGGATTTTGTGTGGCTCTCATCCAACGTGTATGCGTGTGTGTGTGTGTGTGTGTGTGTTAAAATCTCCCTGCTCCAGAGCTCAACAATTCCTTGAGTGTTTGACCAAGATCCTTTTACATGAAAGCTATTAGGTACGGAAAGACAAACTCAGTAGGAAAGAATTGAGAATCTACTGCATTCTGAAACCGTCCTGAATGTTTCTCAGGGTTTAGTAGAGTCCATAAACTCCTACAGAAAGTGCCTGTCCATATCTAAGAGCATCTATATAGAAGGACCTCGGCTCATGGGATCATTGAATAAATAACACATCTTTCAGGGGCCTAGACTAGTGAGTGGAATGGACCTGTGGACGGCTTGCCATAGGAGAGCCAAGTCAGTGCTGTAGCTGGTGCCAGGCGCGTGATGGTGTGAAGAGAAAAGATGGATAATGGCCTGGTGGGGAAGAGGCACAAGGTGGGAGAAAGCTTCAAGGAAAAGGCACCAGGGGAGCAGAATTTTATATTACGATAATGCACGGCATGGCGGGAAATGGGTGATGGGATGGCTTTTGGAGGGAGTCTAACCTCTAATGGAAGGCTGGGGTTCTCACAGCTGAGGGCCTCAAATGCTGGGTAGACAGTTTGGACTTTATTCTATAGGCAAATGGGAGCTACCGAGGTTTGTTGAGGGGGAGAGTGCCTTCCTTTGTGCCGCATGGGAAGCCATCAGTAAAGTGAAAATCTTATTTTTACTTATCCCTATTGCTGGGAACAAGCTGCTAGCTAGCTCAGCTCCTTTTTGTTAGTAAAAAGGAAGAACTGCCATCTAGAAGTTAGTCCACCAATTCAGAGTTCCCACCCCGTCATATTCTATTCTGCAGCCAAATGCTTCCACGGAGTCTCTACAGCAGAACCCTCTTCCTGGGGTTCGGAGCAGATACTGGGACAATTCTTTCTGCATTGGTCAGTCTCTTCCTCGACTCACCAGCCTGTGTTGCGAGAATTGTTTATTCCATTTTATTTTTTTTTTTGCGGTACGCGGGCCTCTCACTGTTGTGGCCTCTCCCGTTGCGGAGCACAGGCTCCGGACGCGCAGGCTCAGCGGTCATGGGTCACGGGCCCAGCCGCTCCGCGGCATGTGGGATCTTCCCAGACCGGGGCACGAACCCGTGTCCCCTGCATCGGCAGGCGGACTCTCAACCACTGCGCCACCAGGGAAGCCCTGTTTATTCTTTATTTAGAATGATTTCGGACTTACACAAAAATTTCAGGGATAGTATAAAGAATGTCCGTGTACCCACTGCTCAGGGACCCCTTTCTCATTTTACCAGTTGTCCCAGCAATGCCCAGTGGGTCCAGCCCAGGATCACAGGCCGTTTCCCTGGGATCCTACAGTCTGCGCTAGTTTCCTTGACTTTTGGGACCTTGACAGTTTTGAAGATTATAGGCCAGTTATTTTTGTAGATCATCCCTCAGTTTGGATTCGTCTAATGTTTCTGTACAATTAGACCCAGGCCGTGCACCCTTGGCTGGAGGATTGCTGGAGTGATGTCTGTGTTCTCCTTGCATCGTATCTGGGGGCCCAGGATGCGGGCTTGTGCCACTTCTGCTGGGTCACCCTCGCCAAGCTCCTGCACTGAAAAGGTGCTTTATGTCCCTGTTGTAATTACCAATTGCTTTTGGAGAGACACTTGGAGAGTGTGTAAAAGCCCTTCTTCATCCAACTCTCATGCCCTACTGTTAGCCCACTGATGCTTCTTACCTGAATTAATCGCCCCTCTGATAGCTGCCAAATGGTGACTTTCTAATTACATCTTCGTTACCACAGTTCTTAGTTGGCTTTTTATTATTAGGAAGAGATTTTTCTTCTCCCTGTATTTATTTATTTATATCCTTATGATCAACTATTTCATCCAATGGGATATAATCGATTTACTATCATTATTAATTTTGACTCTCAGATTACCCTCACGTTGGTCAGCAGTAACACACTCAAGCTCACGTCTATGCCCTTTTCACATGTTCTTTTCATTCTTTGGGCGAGTTCTTTCCTTCTGCTGCAAAAATTGATTCCAGACTCATCTTGTTCTTTTCCTAGCCTGGTCTAATGTCAGCCATTTCTCCACAGAGCCTTTGTTCTTTTAGTGGAGACTCATATTTAAAAACCAAGAACTATGTGGTAGGTATAATCATGTTTATAGCAGGAATGCTGCTCCTAGGCCCTCAAAACGGGAAAATATATGTCTGTAAATATGAAATATATAAACATAAAATAAATATATAAAATAAATAAATGTATCATATCCACATTTATATCTCTTCCTATATACGTATGCATTCAGCCATTATCTATGTATGTATTATCTATCATCTCTCTATCCAGCTATCATCTATCTGTCTACCTATCTATCTACTTATCTGTCTATCTATCTGTCCATCCATCCATCTATCCATCACCATGAGTGTACACTAATAGCTCTAACTTGAATCTAACACCAAAGGATTTATTCTAGTTTTCTCCTTTTTCCATATCTGGGTCTTCTTTCTCCCTCAGTCCAAACACTGGTTCCTGTTACACTGGCTGAAAT
Organism: Delphinapterus leucas; assembly: GCF_059928025.1. Lineage (NCBI taxonomy): Eukaryota > Metazoa > Chordata > Mammalia > Artiodactyla > Monodontidae > Delphinapterus > Delphinapterus leucas. Next base: position 86,090,106 of record NC_143142.1, read on the forward strand.
GATGATATGCTGACATGTATTCCTTCCCCCGCATGGAGCCCGACTCCCATCCCTGCCTGCTTCTCCCCACCCCAAACTGACGCCCTCCCAGGTGGCACACACAGCTGCTAGCCACTGTCTTCACATACCTCCTGAGCCTGCCCGACAGACTTCTGTCTAAAAATGAAGGGAGGGAGGGTGGAAGGAAGGGAGGGAGGAGAAGGAAAATAGAAAGGCAAGTAGTAGGTCTCCTCGGAAATTTTCATCTCAGCATAATCCACATTCCAAGCCAGTAATCAAGGCAGGTGGAAATCGCTTCTGTCCACCGCTGTGATTGCCGCCTGCCTTGGAAGAATCGCCCATCTTCAGACAGGTGCTGAAATATTTCCATTCTGAATAGAAAGCATCGCTGGTTTATTTCTGTGTCTGTGACTGGGAGTCCCCGTGTGTGTCTTGACAAATGGAAGCAGCAGGTGTTTAGACATGACAGCATAACTCTTCATAGAACACACTTTTTAAACCCAGATTAAATATACAATTTGAAGGCTGACCTTTCCGAGTAATTAAAGATTTCTACTTTATGGTTTTTACAGACATGGTAGAGGCAAGAAGAAGCTTTTTAACGATTCAGGTGGATAGTGTGTAGAGTTTTTCTGTTGAGTGGGATTTAAAGGGACAAACGCAGGGAAGAATTCCAGGCCTGAGGCAATCGTGGCTTTGGTGCCCGCGGATGCAGTGGACCGAGAGCTCCTGCTTCCAGGAAGGGGCGCGCTGAGAGGACACTTGGCCAGTTGCTGGGTTATGGAGTAAGAGGCAAATAAGGGGGGACTCGTGCGAAAGAGACCGGGCCGGGGCCTGGGGTGGCACTGGCTGTGTGCTGGGAGGGCTGGGCGGGTGACACGGAAAACCATGCCCAGTGAGCCCCCTCCCTGCGGGTACGCTGCAGCTGACACTTTCCCAGGTCCTCTGCCTGCTGTGTCTCCCCCTTTAACACCCCGCCTGAGCACAGCGGGCCGTATTCTTCCCACTTTATGGATTTGGAAATGCCTTGCACTTGAGGAAGAGCATCTGGCCGGGGCAGGAGGACACGTGCAGAATGATGGCCCCAGAGCCACACGGCCGCGGCTGCAGCAAACACGGGGCCCGCAGGGTGTCCTCTTCTTCGGGGCCTCCATTTCCACACGGGTACAGCCAAATGGTTGGACGAGACCATCTCGAGGCCCGTCCAGCTCTGACTTTCTAGGGTTTTCCACGATGCTGTGGATTAGATTACTGGTCAGAATCCAGTGCATCCTGTCGGGGGAAGGACTTGCTCAATGAGGAGAGATACAAGTTTCCTGCTAAGCGGAGGGCAGGCCGGGGAGGGGCCTCTGTGTCTTGGGATGGCAGGGGTCACCGACAGCCCTGGCGTGTCCCCCTGCTCCGACCCAGGCCACGCTCATCGTCCGAGGCGTGGAGCCGAGTCGGGGCTCCGAGCGGAGGCCTCTGTGGCCCTTCCGCCGTGTTTCCTCCTGGCAGGGCCGTCCTGACCGTCACTGCCCAGGAAGGGGCAGGGCTGGGTCTGAGCCGATGCGGCGGCATTTGGGCAGGTCCAGAGGTCTGGTCCCAGGCCCGTGGCTCTGGGCCTCCCCCCTTGCCACGCCGGGGGCCGTTCTCCCCCCTTAGCGCTCCTACGCCTGTCCTCACATCACCCAGCCACAGCTTTGTCTCAGGACCAGAGCTCAGTGTAAGGGGTCAGTGTGTTACCTCCGCTTTTACATCTGACTGGAGAGTAGCAGGGAAATTAGTTAAAGAGCTAATCTCATTGCCTTGGAAACGTAGCAGACATCCTCACGCGGACCGGAGCAGTGTTATTTTATTTTTTTTAATTTTTGCTTTATTTTATTTATTTAGTTTTGGCTGCGTTGGGTCTTCATTGCTGCGTGCAGGCTTTCTCTAGTTGCGGCGAGCGGGGGCTACTCTTCGTCGCAGTGCACAGGCTTCTCATTGCAGTGGCTTCTCTTGTTGCGGAGCATGGGCTCCAGGTGAGCAGGCCTCAGCAGTTGTGTCTCACGGGCTCTAGAGCGCAGGCTTGGTAGCCGTGGCACACGTGCTCAGTTGTTCCGAGGCACACGGGATCCTCCCAGGCCAGGGCTCGAACCCGTGTTCCCCGCATTGGCAGGCAGACTCCCAAACACTGCACCACCGGGGAAGTCCCTGGAGTGGTGTTTTGTGGAGGGACACAGGGAATGTGTGCCTCCCTTCTCTCTGGAGGCCCGAGGAGGCTCTTCCAGTGCAAGATTCAGGATGCTCTAAACCCCACCCAGGCCTCCACAGCTGGAACTCCCAGGGCGCCCCAGGACTCGGGAACCACGTGATACTAGAATTCCTCCTGCTAGCCTTTTCCTCTTCTTCCGGGGTCTCTGTTCATGAAAGGGGATGCCACGTTCAAGGACCTCAGACACCAGGGCTGGAGGGCGAGGTGCACGATAGACACCCCACATCTCATGCCAAATCCTGAAATTGCAGGTATTGACCATGACAAGGGCCACCTTGGGGAAGGAAGCCATGCACTGTCTGGAGGGAACAAACACCGCCTTCGTAAGCACTTCACGAAGTGCCCCCAAGTCTCATAAATCCAGGGGGTTCAGCCTGTGATCTTCATTTTCCACTTCAACATGCCCCTATTTGAAGGTGGAGCTCATCAACTCACCTTTAACCAGCTACCTTTTTTAATAGGCCCATCCCTTTGATCTGAGGATGAACATACGTTTTATTTTGACATTGCCCCCAAATCTTGTTTCCAGAACGATCCTGTAGGAACATCAGATTTGCTCTCTAACAGGAAAATACAGTTTGTAAATGAGGCAAAGAAGAGTGAGATCATTTCGGACACAGTTGATCCACGTATAAACTGAAAGAGAAATGCTGAACCAAATGCCAGGTTGTCACAGTTTTCTTCTGAAATTCAAATCAAGTTTTCTCAAAGAGAGAGATGGCCAAGACTCGGGCTCCCATCCCAGGCTCACAGCCTGTTTACACAGCATCTCAAAATCCGTTCTACCATCTGAGGAAGTTTTCCCGACAGAAGGGATCACTCCCATGTCTCTCCTGCCTGGAGGCCTTGATCCCATTGCTGTCATGACCCTATTTGGTAGCACATTATTTTAAACATCCGTTACTATTAACATTAACGAACGGTTAATTACAACAGAATTCCTGTTGCAGTGCATAGGAGAGCCGTATGAATGCCAGATGAGTGCATTAATAATTGGTGTTATTCACAGTGAATACGAAATGATTTCATAATGACCGGGGAGGTAATATATAATAAGAAAGGATTGCTCCCACTTTTATACACTCATCACAGATTTAGAACTCATTCTTGGCCTCCGTTCAGAAACCATGAGTTACCCGAGAGCTTTTCCCTGAAGATTTCTAGGGACCTGGATGTCCTCCATCAAAATCTAAACAGGGTCACTCATCATTGAGTTAAACTTTGGGGATAAATGTCACTTTATTTCTCCCTACCAAGGGCCCTAGAAACGCTACATCATAGTCTTAAGTAAATTCAATTCACTCATTTATTCATCCAATTAGCCTGTAAACATCTGTTGAATGTATGTGATGCCCTTGGCGTTGTGCAAGGTCCAAGGGCTCCAAAGAGGATAAGAGAGAATTCTTGTTGTTGACAAAAGCCAAGTGAGAGAATAATAAAAATCTAATTACAATGACGTGTTTCATGTGCTGTCATAAAGAGGAAAATCAGAGGGTCGAGGGAGGTAAAAAGGAGCGATCCCATTTCCAGGGCTTTTGTGGGAAAGCACCACAGCCTAAGAGACATTGAACTGGGCTTTAGTGAGACCGTGTGGCACTGGTAAGTTGATAACAGGCTGGAAGAATCGTCATTTCTAATAGAAATCTCAGCAGAAGCACAGGGGTGTGAAATCATGCATTGTATTTGGAAGATGAAATGCAGAAGACATGAGATAAGACAGTTGGAAGCAGAGCCATAAATACAGAATGAAGCCAGAAGTATTTGTCAAACTCTCAGAGTGTTTGGGATTCCTTTTTTCTCAAATTTTGTGTAAAGCATCAATTTACGCATCCAAGAAACTCAGCAAGCCTCAAGCAGGGTAAAATGAAAGAAAACGACACGGAGCCACGTCAAAGCCAAGGTTCTCGAACATAAAGGTGAAGGTGAAATGCTGAAAGCAGCAGAGGAGACGCGGTCTTACACGTGGGAGAACAAGGGTCCGTGGGGCGGCTGACTGTTTATCAGAAGCATCGAGGCTGGAACACGACAGAATAACTTCTGTGAAGTGCTAGAAGGAAAAAACTGTTAACCAGAATTCTATAGCTAACCAAACTATCCCTCGGACAAAGATGAAGTAAAGATAACAGAGAACTGAGAGAATTTGTTGCCAGCGTATCTGTGCTACAAGGGAGGTTGTTCTCCAGCCTGAAGGAGGTGACACCAGATGAAAACTAGATTTTCAGGAAGAAAGGAAGAGTGACAGAAATGGTGAATGTAGGTAAACATATATACTCATACATATGTATGTATGTGTATATACATACATGCACACATACATAAAACACAAATGTGGACACAGATATGGATATACATATATTTCTTTTATTAATTTCTATAAGATATATGACATTTAAAGAAAAAATTACAGCATTGTATTGAGGGATTGATAACACATACAGATGGATATTGGTGGCAACGGTAGCACAAAGGATTGGATGCTATAAGTTTCCAATATTTTATGTGTAGCAGCACAAGATTACCTGCAATTGGGTACGTTCAAGGTGCTAATGCAATCCCTAGAACAACCCCTAAAAAAATATGCAAGTGGCATAGCTAAAAAGCCTATAGAAGAATCAAAATGCAAGGCTAAAAATATCTGATGAACCCAACGCAAGACAGAAATGAACAGAGAGACCAAAAGAGCTAACCCTCCAGGGTGGGAACAGGGCAATACCTTCAGCAGAGACAAGGAGGAAGAGGTGCCTGAGAAGCAGGAAGAAGTTGAGTTGGTTCATGCCAGCTCCACATAGGGTGTAGGCGTCCAGGAGGCAAGCCCAGAGGGTGCTGGCGTTCGGGAGAGAGGTCAGAGCCGATGTGAAGTTATTATCATCTAGAAGTAGTAATTCAAGCCAAAGGGGTGAGTGTACTGACTCAGCGAAAGAATGCAGACTCAGAACAAAAGACCAGACAAGCACCCTTTATTCCACCGTAAAAACGCTGATACTTAAGGAGCGGGTGGAGGAGGAGAGCCCAGACTAGGAGATTAAAGCAGCATATTCAGAAAGACAGCAGAACAGCCATCGTGTTCCAAGTGTCTTCTGAAGCTCAGGTCTGCCATCTTTCAAGAGATCTCATATCACGTCTTGTGCTATTTTTAATAGGATTTAAAATTTTTTATTTATTTATTTAATTTATTTTTGGCTGCATTGGGTCTTCATTCTGCATGCGGGCTTTCTCTAGTTGCAGCGAGCGGGGGCTGCTCTTTGTTGCAGTGCGCGGGCACGGGCTCTAGGCGCGCGGGCTTCCGTAGTTGTGGCTCGCGGGCTCTAGAGCGCAGGCTCAGTAGTTGTGGTGCACGGGCTTAGTTGCTCCGCGGCATGTGGGATCTCCCCGGACCAGGGCTCGAACCCGTGTCCCTGCATTGGCAGGCGGATTCTTAACCACTGCGCCACCAGGGAAGCCCTTGTGCTATTTTTGAAATCGAATTTGGGAAGACTGGAAAGTAATCCCACAAAATGGTACCCATGTTTATCCCTGGGCGTGGGATCACCAGGGAATTTTAGTTTTCTTGTGTCTTACTGCTCGTTGTACAAATATTCTACCATTTACATGTGCTACCTTGGCAAATAGAAGAAAAGCAATGACATGGTTTTTGAGGGTGGAGTGTTGGGTGGGCCCAGAGGACAGAGTCTGGCGGGTGAGACATGATGGTGGAGGGGAGAGATGGGCCAGGTGACCAGTGGGCCGTGACAGACATCTGAGGGACCAAGGTCAGAGCTGCAGGTCCACCATTACTGAATCCTCTACGTGCGTAGGGAGTTGGAGCTTCCTAAATCATATTTGGTTTTCCATAAACGTTATACCTGCTCACGACCATGGGGCAGAGCTGAACGGCCCAGCACGTGGACGGGGGGTGATGATGTCTGGCTGGGTGTGACAGTGAGGGTCCAGAGAAGATGCTTCCTCCTGAAGTTCCCGTCTCCAGGATACGGTGGGCCCAAGGCGTTCCGGAGGTTGGGCTCCTTCAAAGATCATGAGCTCCAGGAACCGTGTGTTCTCCACAAAGACTTGTCATCCTGTTTAAACTTAAAGGCGGTAGAAGCTGCAAGTACGCGTCAGTGTTTAAATGTGATCAGGAGGATATTAAAAAGTTTACTATGTTGTTTCTGTTAAAAACAGCTTAGCCCACGACAGGAAGGGGAGACCTGGGGGTTTGGTCCAGGTAGCCAGTGGGCAGGAGTGTCAGAATCTTGGAAGACACAGCCGTCTCGTGGGTCTCCAGAAACCAGTGGGAACAGCCCAGACCGAGACGGAAGGAGGAACTTCTCGTTGAGGTGGGGACAGCACACACCTCCGTGCTCGAGTTAAAATGCAATAGAAGATGGAGGAAACTTGGAGAGACTGTAAACACCAGGAAACATCTGCGTGGGCTGTTCTATAGCCTTTGGAGGAAATGAAGGAGATGCTCCCTGAGTATCCGCTGGCCTCCTATCAACCAGCCTCAGCACTGGGGGACTCGAACTGCCGAGCGGGCGGGGAGAGGATTTACAGGTCCCACGGTGGAGGGGGAGGAAGTGTGCAGGATACAGCCTCCATTCTGGGCCTTTCCCATTGAGGATGTTGACCCTCACCAGGTGGACCTCAATATAAGGGGGGAGTGGAGGTAAAATCATCTAAAATGTGGCCCTAACCGTCGGGTCCCCTCGGACGGCACAGCAGTTGGACTATTTGGGGCCGTCGCTGTTTGTTAATAAAGGACCTCCTTTACAGGCTGAGGCATGCAGACTGTTTTTAATGGCTGTGCCTCTTTTTTGAAAAACATTCCTGCAGCATTCCCTGGAGTGAGACTCGGGACAATATTAAATCCAATGAATCATCCAGCCTTCAGGAGGGCAGGGCCCACACTGCAGAGCAGTGCTGAAGGATGGCTCAGCCCGGCATCCCTAGTGGCCGTGGCGACCAGGCCCCGAGTCTGGCTCTCATTCGACAAAGAGGCTGCTTAGAGCAGGTGGCCGCCAGCACCAAGTCCCCCTTCCCTCCTTATCTCATTTTTGGGCGTTGTGGGATTCTTCTTGATCGTTCAGTCTCCATCTGGACAGTTCCGTCAGTTCGTTACACAAGATGTTTGGACAACCTATTGCTTCACAGTGGGCACTTGGTTTCTAGATTTGCAAATAACCCTGCATGACTGGACCTCGTTCCCATGTCAGACTCAAGCAAATATGGAGAGATTTGAGCAGCTGGGGAAGGGTCCCCAGGTCTGGGTGGATTTGCTAGGCTGTGCTGTGCTGGCCTGGTCATGAACAGACGCTGCCCCCCACCTTCTGGGGGTTCTGCTCTGCTCATGTGAGGGCCCGGAAAGTCACAGTCCCAAAAGTGGGCCTTGAAGACTGGGCAGGCCAAGGGGCCTGGTGCTCTACATCCTTTCCGGGGGACTCTGACTGCGTTCGCCCCCTTGGAGGGGTGCTTTGCTCATAGGACTTATTATGACTGCACTCCCGGGGTTTACTTAGTACCTTGGCCCTACAGATGTGGGCCGGGGCGTGTGGGCAGGCACAGAAGCACGAAGGTCTTGCTGCTCCGAGGCTGGCCCACAGGCCTGGCAGCCGGGGGCACCGCCTGGGACTCGTGGGACCCGCACCATCTCTGGCCCCTTCCACATCTGTGAATCAGAATCTGCATTTAACTGGGTGACTCCTACGTCCACTTGAGGTCGAGGAGGGATGCTGTCAGTGACTTGTCTGAGGTTAGGTGGGGTGTTGAACACCCCTGTACCTGATTCACGGCCTGTGGCTGCAGGAGGGGGCTTCCTTGCTCCCCAGGTGCACGGGCTTCCTGCAGAGAGCACACAACCCACGCATTCCTCCAACGCCCTGTTGTCCAAGCGCTCTTCCAGCCGTGAGTCATTTGTGTGCGAGTTCTCTCAATGATGAGTCATCATTTATAACCCCTTCCTGAAGTGTCAGCAGAGTCCGATGATGCCACACGTGGTGCTGACAGGGCTGATTCGCCAGTGATGTGGAGAGGAACCCCACTCATCCTGTCGTGAGCAGCACATGAGCGGGCTTCCCAGGGCGCTGTGTTGACAGAGACACGTCTCCCTCCTCCAAAGGGCCCGACGGGCTGGGCAGGTGCCCAGGTGACTAGAAGCCACGTGGGAGAGCATGGACGGGACCCTGAAGCCTGGGTCCTCAGCTCCCAGGCACTTCCCTGATGTCGGGAACCCAGGTACCCGGGATGTACCTGCAACTCTGGGAACAAAGGAGCCACCTCCCTGTGTGTAAGGAGGAGGGCCCCGCGGTGACACACAAGATGAAAAATGGCTCCAAGAATTTAATTCAAAAAATGGTAACGAGTGCCTTGCCACCAGCGGGCGGTAGCCTCTGAGGTTGTGGACGACCATCTCCTGGCTTCTGCTCGCCGTGCAGGACCCTGGAGTCCGGACAAGACTCTAGGAGATGAAAGACTGAACCGAACTGTTCCATCAGTGACAAGAATGTTCTGTGTGTGTGTGTTTAATTAGAAGCTCTGTTGTCATCTTTTTCTCTGAGACACACAAGTGTGGGCAGCGGACTCGGAGCCACACCCTCCATCACCCCCTGACCCCCCACTTTGGACCAGGGAGCCCCCCACCTGCACACACGTCCTTGGGCCCATCTCCCCTCCGGCCGAGGGCTGCGCTGGGGTATCTGAACGCCCGGCTCACCCGCTCGGACTCTTCCGTACGCGGCCACCACGCCGATCACCCACCTGGACCAGCCAGCCAGGCGGCCAGAGGGGGCGAGTCAAGGACTTTGCGGCCGCCTTAACTTTGAGTCTCCTTGCTTCCGCCAGGAGGTGTCACAACCTCAGACGTCGCTCTTGTTGGTGTTAATTACTTCCTCTTCGTTTCCAGCTGGCTCGGGCTTCAGCACCTCCGGTCGCCCCATTTGATCTCCGCACCCGGGAACAAGGTAATTAAGGCTGCGACGATTTCAGAAAACTGCACTGCCTCTCGACTAGCTGCCCATCTCCAGACAGCGCTCCATCCTAAATCATTTGATAATGTAAGAGGCTCGATGCCGCTCTCCACTTGACTGAGGGTGAGTTCATTAGGTCACAAATCAGTAATTGATTCTCAGTGTGTCTCTGCTGCTTTTATTACAGTAATGAGGACTCTCTCTTTTTTTCATCTCCTCTAATACGTTACCCAAACCATCAGCTTCTCAGTTTGGTGTCAGGATGACTTTGACAGGTTGTTAGCAACTATATGATGTACAGAACATCATAGCAATGTCTCAAACTGTGCTGCTGTGTACCGCACGGGGCCTCAGGTGCCGCCGAAACAAGTGAAAGCACTTGCCAGGAAAAAAGTTACAGCCACGATTGAAAATATGACTACAGGCTCGATGTCCTAATGAAGAAGTTTTGTGCACCAGCGGACGCGTTTCCACTCACAGGGCGTATTTCGCAGGGCTGGTGGCCCCTGCCATTCTCCTCCAGAGTATTGCTGGGTAGGAAAGGGGACGAGTGAAACTCAAGAGCAAAGCAGACGTTCTTATGGCAAAAGTCACAGGCTCTGCCCTCCCTCCGTGGAGCTCTTTTTAAGGAGTGAGCAACACTTTGCTGATTTCTATACAATCTGATTTCCCCCTTACGTTCTTTTTCTTAGGGAAGGGAAATCCACAATAGGAAGTTCCGTGGGAGAGAAATATGGTGTTATTTGTTGTAATTCAACTGCATTCCTAGATGACTTCAAACGTAGAGAGTTAGACAAAAGGGGGAAAAAAGGCATTTTCTTTTCCTTTTTTTTTTTTTTTTGGTGGATATGATCAAAATATTCGAATAAAATGCAATGTTTATTTTTATTCCATGAACTTCTTTTTCTTTTTTGTTACGGTTTATTACAAGATATTGAATATAGTTCCTTGGGCTATACAGTAGGACCTTGTTGTTCATCCGTTCTACATATAATAGTTTGCATCTGCTGACCCAAACTCCTAATCCATCCCTCCCCCATCCCCCCTTGACAACCACAAGTCTGTTCTTTATGTCTGTGACTCTGTTTCTGTTTCATAGATAATTTCATTTGTGTCATATTTGATTCCACATTTAAGTGATATCACATGGTATTTGTCTTTCTCTGTCTGACTTACTTCACTTATGATAATCTCTAGGTCCATCCGTGTTGCTGCAAATGGCATTATTTCATTCTATTTATTGGCTGAGTGATATTCCATTGTATGGAATGACCGCATTCCATCATACAGACAGCATCATCTTTATCCATTTATCTGCTGGTGGACATTTAGGTTGTTTCCAACAATGAACTTGTTTTTGAATTTAAACTTCTTTCCAGAGTTTTCCTATTTTTGAGGCTGAAGATTTTGACCATAGGAGTTAGCACTGTTTGATGATGGTGTCGGGAATTTTAAGTTCAGGGTAGCTAAGAGTTTTGGGATCATTCTCTGACGAGGCCAGACCCCAAAATCAAAGGCCATAAAACCAGTCACGTATAGTGGACGGGCTTCTCACAGCTCTTCCCAGCCACTTAGAAAGGAATACAGATGGAGATTAGGGTATGTGAACTGTGAAGTAAACTCTATTTATATACCTTGCCACAAAGGACCAGCACCAAAATAATAGACTAGCCAATGTTCCTCTTAAAACCAGAGCTCATGAGGCCACTGGGCCAAGATCAAAGAGCCCAGGGCTGGGGCCTTTCAGCCGTGAGTGTGATTTTTGTTACACAGCCAAACGTCTTGCTGTTTAAGTCACAAATGAGGCTCCTTGGGAGATGACGCTGTGAGATGTGTCCCAAGCGTAGATTCACATGCATTGAACACAAGTATTTCTCCCGCTCCAAGCTCGAGGTGGAGGGCCAGGAGGCCTGGGGCAGCCTGGTGACCAATGTCATGGGTGGTGTCGCCCACCAGCTCCAGCATGTAACATCCATTTATTTAATGTTTGCAGCCTGGGATTATGAAAATCTTTTATCAACACTAAAACTAATATTTAGCAAGCCTCATCGATCCTTCTTTAAATAAAGCACCTATTTTAGGTGAGGTTAGCAATTTTATTCATAGGATTAATTTCATCCCACAAACTGCTGTGCGATGTCTGACAAAGGATCTTTTTATAAATTCAACGTTGGAAAATAAGTCATAATCCCATCTGCTCCTTCACTTCTGTCCCCCCTGTGGCAGGAATTCAACAATACAAGGTCTCCTGCAGACGGAGACAGGTAGAACAGACCCTAATAAATCACCAGCAAATATATAATGAAGGTGACGGTGGCTATAAGAAATCGGATCATTACCTTGTTCTGCTGCTGTGGGCTGAGTGACTGGTTCTTGGCATAGAACTTGGACACCAGATCGTGCAAGTTTCCAAAGGCCCCCAGGCTCAAGGCCTCCTGAGGTCCTAGTTTCAACACCGTTCTCACCCTGTGGCCTCGAAGAGGTGAAGCCGAAATCCCCCAGGAGAGGGAACGTACATCTGAAAACAAAAATTATTTTAGAAGGATTCTCAATCTCCTTTTTATGAGTGTCTGTAGCAGTTGAATGCAGGCAACTTTGTTAAGGAAAAAAAGAAGGAAGGAAGGAAGGCAGGAAGAGAAGCAAAACACAGTGAATTAAAAAACAAACCGTTAAATGAAATAGGCAATTTCCATTTAAATCCTCAGTTGAGCAAGTTTTCCGTTTGCCAGCCTTTAATTGGATTTTGAAGGAAGGGGAATCCCTGAACCACATACTAAGAAGATTTTGCTGCCTCCTGCTTTTTCTGGCAGGATCTTCCTGGTTTGTGGAAAGAGGGCTGGTCTGACGTTGGATGCTGCTGGGAGCTGGGTGACAATTTTAGTGCAATGACCGTCATCGGGGAAGGTTCCAGGGTTTGGAAGCACCACTGGGCACCCGGACGCAGTCACTCAGGTTCCCCTAACGTTAAACAGCAAAAGAACGCGTTGGCCCCCTGGGCCTCGAGCTGTGGCAAAGCTGGTCCCCCGGTGATTATCGCACGTGGGCCCCAAAGACCATGCTCTGAGGGTCGAGTGTCAGGGAACTCCCGACTACAGAATTACGGGAGCTCAGCTAGAGGGAAATCTGCACCCAGCGCACTTACAGCCTCCCAGGGACACCTGTTCTCTGATCAGAAGTCAGTTTTCCTTTGTCCTTTTATCTCCAGGCTCAAGGCCGTTCTTTCCACCAAGCTTATACCCTTGTCCCTCCTTTTATTCAAATCTGAACTATTATTTGAATCCGATGTAGTCTAACCATCTTAGTTGGCTTGGGCTCTTCTAACAAAACACCACAGACGTTTATTCTCACAGTTCTGGAGGCTGTTCAAGGTGCTGCCAGAGCTGGTTCCTGGGGAGACTCGATTCCTGGCTTGCAGACGACCCCCTCTTCCTGTGTTCTCACATGGCAGAGAGAGCAGGCTCTGGTCTCTTCCTTTTTTAAAAAAGATGCTAATCCCATCAAGCCCCCCATCTAATCTAATCACCTCCCAAGGGCCCCATCTCCAAATACCATCCTGTTGGGGGTTGAGGGTTCAACATATGAATTTGGGGGGACACGAACTTTCAGTCTGTAGCGCTCACCATATCTGTAAGCATTTTGCTACGGATGTAGCCTCACCGCTCTCCCCGTCCTGGGCTTCCTAGTAGCTGACGTGGGGACACACTGTGACACTTGCTAAACGGGTGAGTTCGGGGCTCCACACCTACCAGCTAAGGCTGCTTGGCCCCTTTGCCTGGAGGAGTGTCCCTTGGGCACCTCAAGGTCAGGAAGTACGAGAGGGACTCCCACTGCCCTTCTCCCAGAGGTGGTTCCTCTGCTTTCCACTTCTGCCTCTGAGATCCCGGCGGGTGCAGGACAGCCGTCCACCCCACTCTCCCTCCAAAACGAAACCATCTCCAGATTCTGCCACTGCGAGGTCTCAATACCTGCAATTCTGTCTGCTTTCCTTTCCTCTGTCTCCTCTGAAGCTACCCGCCTCCAACTGATGGCCTCTAACCTGCACCTTAGAGGAAATACTTACCCACTGGCATCTGGGGGCCTCTAATCTCGCCCCTCCAATACCCTCCAAGCTGCTCCTGAGCTGTTCTCTCCGGAGCAGGGATCCAATGTCACTCATGTACCTACAGCCCTTCACTGACGTCCCAGTGCTTCCAGGAAGAAGCAGGGCATGAGGCCACTTACGGCTTAGCGTGAACTGCTCACCCCTCCAGTGCCTTTCTTAACATCCCTACCCCCGCCCTGCTTTGGAATCTACATTCCAGCCAGACTGACAGAGTACACGCCACAGTTTCTAGACACTGACAGGCTCCCTGTGGTTTCAGGACCTTTGCACAGGTCCATCCTTGATTTAGGACGTCCTCCTTCCCCAAGGTGCCGTCCTCAACACTTGTCCACTTCGACACATCTTCTCTATTGTCTAGATCAGGGGCGAGCAAATTGTAGACACTCCAAATATATTTAAGGAATCAATAAAACAAATTCGACACATAGACATTCAAACGAGTGCTGTGCTCTTCATAGTTTTTCCTTTAGGAAACAAACAAACAAAAATATTTTGCAAAAATCAAACTCCTGGTTTCAACCTGCTTAGGACGACAACTTCTAAGTCTCTGTCTCTGTCTCTGTCTCTGTACCTCTCTTTTTCTCACACGTACATACACGCACTCACACACTCGGTGGGATTATCTAGCATGGGTATCCATATGTATTCTCTGACGGATTCCAAGTTAGTATTGATTATAGAAATAAAACTTATCACCAAAGGTGGAAAATTTTCTTGCAGTAAAGAAAGGTAATGAATGGGCCTCGGTCTCAGAGTATTTCCATTTATATTAAGGGTTACTTTTCTGTTTACTGAACACACCTCTGTTGAGCACCTGCTGCATGCTAGAGGCTGGGACTGCAAGAAGGAAGGAGACAGAACCCCTACCCTGTGTGGGCTTTGCCGAAAAGATGTGTGATATGCCTGCTGGTGCCCTGGTGCTTCCTGGAGAGGAAGGTGCTCTTCAGATCAGAGGAACAATGAGGGGCCACTGGGGGGCGGGGGTCCTGAGAAGAGTGCCCCAGGTCAGCACGGAGGCTGGGGCCTCTCCCAGAACAGAGGTGAGTGGTGATCACTTAGACTGTCTATCGTCTATCTATCTGCCTACCTACCTAATCGTTTATCTGTCTAGCTTTGATCCATCATCTGTTCATCCATCTATAACATCTCTCATTTATCTAGTTTGCTTTATTCTCTTGCTTAAGAGCACGAATCCTTTCATTTCTCGCTGTAGTTCTATCCCATTCTTTTCAATACCTACATAATATTCAATTTAATGGTGATGCTACAATTTATTTAACCCTTCCCCTATTGATGGAAACGTGGTTGCTTCCAGATTTTAATGGGAATATGACATTCCATTTTATGAACCTATCATAGCTTATTAAACTGTTCTCTTATTGATAGATAATTAGGCTGTAGGCTGTTTTCTATTACAAACAGCATTCAATCTGCATCTCTGGAGACGTATCCTTATTATGCTTTTATTTTCTGATAAAATCATAAAAGTGAGATTGTATGGTCAAAGGGTACGCAAATGTCATCTTTTCTCAGATAATGCCAAATCGCCCTCCAAAATTTTACATCAGTCGGTTGTTCCTGCCACAGATTGTGATTTCGTCACATCCTCAGTAGCAATGGGCATATTTATGGTTATTTACTTCCATATTCCTTTACTCATAGTGGTTGAGCATCTTGTCACAGGTTTATTTACCGTTTGTACTTCTTGCTAATGCATATTCTTCATTCCTTTGAGAATTGTTTGTCATTTTCTTTAGGTCTGTTGGATTTATTTAAATATGGGATATTCATAGTTAGTTGTAAATGTCTCCCCTCCCCAGTATGTCACGTGTCTTTTCATTTGGTTTAGTCTGGTTTTCATTGGAAAAAAGTTTATAATATTTTGTTGCCAAATATGTCATTTCGTCCATTTTTCCATTTTGTTTACTCTCTCTATAAGATTACAAAAATATTCTCTCATATTTTCTTCCAATACTCTTTTGACTTTACCTTTTTACATTTAGGTCTTGATTTAGCAGAAATTTATTTTTGTTTGTGGTATGAAGTAGGAATCTTTATTATTTTTTTTTCCAAACAAGTAGTTGATTTTTCCCTAAGCACTAAAAAAAAAAAAAAAAAATCCTCTCCACACTAATTTGAAATGCCACCAGTATCGTAGATTACAAATCCATATGAACTTAAATAGGTTTCTGAGCTATATCTTTTGGTTCCACTGGTGGATTTGTCTGGTTGTGGACTGCTACATTTACATCATCTGGACTCTTCTATTTCCAAGTTGGGAGGCTTGTCAAACCCGAAGATTCTGGGGGACAGAAAGGATGTGTCAAACTTTTCTACTCCCCAGAAGATAGAGCAAACTGCTGGACGCAGTGCTTTTGTTAGGAGAAAATTTGAATTTTCACCCATCCTGGAGGAAATTATTATACTAATTGTCTAAAACTCGAGGTTACGAAATCGCTTCTAATGGTGCAGAAAGGTCTCCCAGAATCTAAAGCCTCCTTAGTGCCCTCATTTGCATTCCCGTAGGAGAGCATCTTCTTAGACCAGGAAGACTCAGCCTCAGGACGGCTTGCTTTACTGCTCTCGTTTCTGCTCCACGTAGCCTTTTCAGTTCTGTCCCAGAGCAGGGAGTGCCTGCCTCAGGAAGAAAAGCTGTTCCTGCTACATCCTCAGATCTTAAAGGGCAGGGGGAACCAGCAGGAGGGTGGAGACTGGAGCGTGGGTGTAAACCTCAGGCAGCTGATTTCTGGAACCCACAAGCTCTACCTTGTAAAGAATTCACTTCGGTGCAGGATATCTGCATATGAGGATGAAATGTCATTTATAACTCATAGGATATTGGCTTGGCTGGGAACAACTTTCCAGCCTCTTCAACTCATTAAGCGCTGCTAAGGAAGAGAGAATAGAGATGATGTGGCATAAACTCCCCACAGTAAGCCTGTGACCGGTACAGACTAGTTAGCGATACTCAAACTGAAAATAAAACTCAAGGATATGCCTGTAAAACCGCTCAGCTCTCCACAGCCCCAGCTGCTTCCGGGTTAGTCGGCTGTCCCTCATTCCCACGGCGCTCCCACGCCTGCCCTTGACTACAGTCCCCATGCAGACCAGGAGAAAGGTTGGCTGACGCGTGTTCTCGGGAAGTGGTGCGTGCTTGCTGGCTGCAAAGAGAATATATAATGTCCCAATTAAGCACTTAGCTCCTTGAGTTTCTGGAGTCTCACCTAGGTGACTTTTGGAGAAACAAGAGGGTCTTTGTAATGAGCTCCTTTCCTCTCTTTATTAAATATTGATTGAATATGGAAGAAATTGGATTTCCAATAGAGTCGAAGTCTTATACCTAGGGTTTTTGGGAGTAAGCCTTTTTATTTTTTCTTGGTTTGTTTGCTTCTGTGTTGATACAAAGACTCTGAACATCTCCAGAGCAGGAGAAACAAGGAAGGGCTTTGCTCGGTCCTGGCCGCTGGTACCTGAAACGTGGCTGCCCATGTCATTGGGTGGTTTTTCAAGTGAGGTGGGGCGCATCGAAAAGCACAAAAAGCCTCTACTGAGAGGAGGGATGGAATATTTTATCTATGAAATAAAAAATAAAATTAATATGTCCCTCACCCCCAATTTGAATGTAAGCCTCTGAAAACATTTCCAGCCAACTGTGCACCTATCTGATACAGAGACCTTAATTAAGCAAGGCGGTAATCAGTCCAGGAATAAACTCAAAGAAGGGCTGACGTTTCTTGGCCTGCTTCCCAAGAGACTTATTTACTAAAGGACCAGGAGGGACTCATTATGAAATAGTTTACCTATTAGAAGGTCCCATGTCACTGGCTCTAAGAGGCAATTAGAGTTCTACAGGCCCTCACCGTTAACGTGCCCGGCCCATCTCAAGGAGAAACCAGGTAGAAGGAGGCCACTGCAGGCTCCGTGGCCCCTCTGTCCATCTGTGTGGTCCAATGCTCCATCACAGGTGGATATTAATTTCTTCTGGCCCAATTTCCTTCTTACAAAATAACTTGATAGCTATTCAGTATCGCTGCTCTTCTAGGTGACTGCCAATGGATGGCTTGAGGAATGTTCTAGAATTGTTTTCTGAAATTGCTAAATTATCCTTCACCCACTTTTGAAAGATGAGCAGGTGCTATGTTTATCCTTTTCCTTTTCTCCATCTCCAGAGACTCCTCGTGTCCTCTTCTGATTCCTGAGCGACAACAACCACGTAGGAAAGAACCAAAATGTGAAGAAACACAAATATACTGTTCATTTCCAAAAGTAAAAAAGGAGATCATTACAGTTATTATTTATATCCGGATTTTAAGCTTCATGGTATAAGCAAATCTGTTCAAAAATAATAAGATTATATATTTAAGGTCACAGTTAAGAAAAAAAGTAAAAACAGGATTTTTTTTAGAGTTATAAAATTAGTTGAGGAAAAGGTAACGCATCTAAAATAACTCTGAGATCTAACGTGTAGAATTTTAAGTATCACTGTAGATGGAAGGCAGATTCACAGATTCTATGACCCAGAAATCCCTATTCATTTGAGGACACTAGATCGAATTACTTCTCAGGTTTCTCATACCATGAGAATACAAGTCAGAGGCTAAGTGAGTTATCAGAGACAACTGTGATCAGTAGTGCTCTCTGGTTCCAATGTGATTTTCGTATATAGATCACCGACTGAATTCTTCAGTTTTCAAGAATATGTTTGACAATGTGCCAAGAAAACTTTCTCAGATCATATACCATATGTCATTGGTTTAGCAGAAGTTACAGCTCACGTCCAATAAGTCGTGCGCATTTATCTTTAAAGTCACAGTCTCCTAAGAAAGCATATTGAATGATAATTGGCTGAAAGATCATAAACAAAAACATTCCATCAATGGAAATTAAGCCAGTCAGGGAGATGGCCATTGGACTGACAGAGAGCTGGAGTGATGCTTCCCTTAGGTTTCTTATTCCTTCTATGAAAGAGAAAAAGAATCAGCAAGTAAGATATGTGACCCCCAAAACAACGATCCCTAACAATTCTCTGGTTAAAGAATTTGTAGATACATTGTCAAGAAGTGGAAAAAATGAAAGAAAAAAATTTTCTTAAAAGGGACTGATGAATGAGAAACGTGGTTAACTTGGGGTTTTATTCTTCCTGTGGCTGATGGTTCTGCCTGGTAGCAAATCATAGGAGGAGGGAGGGACATTCCTTTCACGTTATTAAGGGCACGGAGTTACGGAATAGAGAACTCAGTTTCATCTGCTATTAGCTAGACCAAGCTACTGCGTCCATTGTTCTGGAGTCTCTTTCCCTCCTGGTGTCCATCTACATGGTATAATAGGTCTAGACACCCCTGAATAATTTGCAGTGGGGCTTCTCATGAGCAGAAAGCGATCATTCTTAGACCTTGGCCGTTCCAGAACCGGACTGATTGTGGGAGAAACTGGACCAGCCTCGTTGCTGGAGTACTTAGTGGAGGATGCAGCCATCCTTCTCTTTCCAAGATAGAGCTACTTGGGTTGACCCCCATTTGCATTTTAATAGTCTACCTGCTAATAGGCCTCCAGCCTTGAGACAGGCAAGTATGAGGCAAAAGGAGAAAGATCGGTTTCTGAATGCTGCTAACATCTTTATTCTTGTTATAAAAATGTGGAATTGGTGGATTTAACTGTTGTTGAAATATATGTCATTGCATCTTAACTATGAAATCGGTAGTCTCTTTTTTTTTTTTTAAATTCCAAATTGTCTTCATCATACAACTTTGGTAATTAGAGAGCTACTCTGTGTATCATTCACAGATGAGTAAGAATTTTTAAATAACTAGATCGCAATAAAATATGTTTTATTTATATTTTACTTATATCTGTGCTGTTGGCTGAGATCATGTCTTAATGCTACGAAAGGTCCATCCGGAAACATTTGCAGGACTTGAGAATTTTAAAAAGAAAAGACTGTGTTCTTACCAATTGGGCTCAATAAGTTTTGCTGTGACATCAGATCAGTTATAAAAATTAAAACGCTCTATTTTTTCTTTTAAATTCTCCCCCAAAGTATAATAGCTCCACCCCACCCACAGGACTTCTCAGAGCCTTTATTGTATATCGGTACGCTTTGTGAATATCCAAGGTTGCCATGGTTTCCAAATGCAACTGTCCACTGGACCTCTTTAATCTCAGAGACTTTGGTGAGAATCTCTGGTGGCATTAATGTTCTAGAGAAAGCAGTTAGATAAATGCTGCTCTTTCTTGACCTCAAGAGTAAAAAAAGGCTTTACTGATGTATATGGAATGAGAGAAAATGTTGGAAATAGAGTTGAAGATAAACATGGCTTCAATCAGGATAAAAACAGTGAAAGAGCCCTGAAAACGAGGGCAGCCCCTCAGGAGCTGGCTCTGAGTGAGGGTCGTGCTGGGCACGTCCCCAAACCACGTCCCCTGATCTTCTGGATGATTCTATGAGGACAGCGTGATGTCTACCGTAACATTTGAGCAAAGAGGTTTGGGGAAGGCACTTTGCTGAAGGTCTAACAGCAAGAAGGTGACCGACGGGGATCTGGCCCCGACAAGGTCTGAATGCTCCCAGAAAAAGTTGGGAGAACAGCACTGCCTCAAGCCCATTTCAGGAGAAAACAGTGAATTGATAACAAGCTGGGTTCAACTGTGTTCTCAAAGATGACTTTTGAGTGGCTTAAGTACTTCCACCTTGAGAAGTGAAATTAACCTGTAATCTGTAAAGTTCAAGGATGCAAGAGAGAGAAAAGTCCAAATTCTTTTCACCAAATGGCCTTAATCAGTGAAGAAACCTTCATTTCTAAAAAACAAGATGTTTTATTTTATTTATTTATTTGGCTGCGCCGGCTCTTAGTTGCAGCATGTGGGATCTAGTTCCCTGACCAGGGATCGAACCCCGGCCCCTGCGTTGGGAGTGTGGAGTCTTAACTACTGGACCACCAGGGAAGTCCCGAAACCTTCATTTTAAGGGTGGGCTTTTGGCATGGACTAACTTGTTAATTGCTGTCTAGAACTATTTTCATTTTTTAGTGTTTATATCTATTATTCAGGTGGAGGCTGTTCTACGTAACACGTTACTCCAAGAGAAAGACCCGTCTATCTGTGCTTCCTTCAACAATGCAGAGTGAAGTTTACTGCAACATGCCATCCTTGTTGCTGGAACCCACTGCCAGCTTCTTTGGATTCCCTTCCCTGATGCATGAGAGGTGTCCTTCTGGACACCACTTTTATCCACAAAGTCCACGTGGAGATGTCTGACCTCCTCGCACACCCAGTTACTCTCTGCAAATGTGAGATACTAAACTTTCAATAAATGAAACCTTGCAGAAGCGTTATACCTAACTAGAAGTTAAACTGAAGATCTGATCAGGAACGTGATCCTTGAACCAATGAACATGAGTCAAAGGAAAAAAAGAGTCTATTCTACTGCCTGGGCTGTGATGGGAAAGAATTCCTTCTAGTTTCTTACCTGGGACTGGCTGAATAGGCACGTAAACAGTGGAGTCTCTGTTGTACGACCCATGAGGTAATGGGAATTATCCTTACCCCCAGAACATCTTCCTACCGGCTACTGGACTTTACCGTCGCATGATTCATTATTAAGCGTTGTTTTCCCTGCCAACATTTTGTGCTTTCACAGCCCACCCGAGGGTGAATTAGTTTATCAACTGAATTTCTTATTGAAAAGATAGATGAGGCTGCATGAGAATGCTTAGCACGTGGGTAAGAAGCATTTGAAACTTTGCCCAGACCTGATCATTCACTGAATTCAGTAGGTTCCCAAGCTGCCAATGGGAGAAAATCTCTTCATCAGCAAGTTAGCCTCAAACGTGACAAAAAGACAGAAGAAATAGAGTATGAGAAAAGGAGGAACGCATGGAAGGCCCGTGTATCTGCGAGTTCCCTGAGGTGAGGGATGCTGCCTCATCCATCTTCATGTTCCTCCTGCAGGACCTGGCATAGACCAGGTGTGCGGAGATGCGAGAGGAGCATCCCCTCTGCCTCTGCCGATTTCCCACCGAGCACTTCCTGAGGCAGGGGTCCCATCCCCACCTTCGTGCAAGGCCTGGAGATTAAACCAAGTGAACACTGGTCGAGGGTTAACTCCTGAACCATCACAATCCACCTGAGCTTCGACGCAGTGTGTGGATGACGAAATTTGTAAAGTGTTACGAGGACCTCAAATCCGCTTACGACTATCGCCTATGAAGTGCGTAAAACCAGCTTTCTAAACCTTCTATGAGGACATTTTGTTTGGGGTCAGAGCACTTTAAGGCCCTTTCCTTTACGATGTTGAAAAGAAAAACAGTGGAGAGCAAGAGAGGAAGAGGGTGATGGCCTCTTCACCAGGACAGGATGGTTCCTGTCCTTTGCATCGTCAGACACACTGGGCGTGAAGCCCGGGTAGTACAGGAGGGCTGCGGAGAACCTGCTTACTTTGCAGGTAATGGGATGGAGGAGGACTTTCCAGAAATTTTGTCCCAGGACCTCAAACTTATTGATGCATGACTAGTCATAAGCTTCCCTTCCAGAAGCTATTGGTCACCCTCATTGCCTCTGCAGATGGAATGTCTGTAGCCAGCACATAGGCTGGCACATTAGCACATGCAGATACGTGAGTGTAGAAATGTATACCTATAAAATATTTGTTATTAAACTGTGAACATATGTATTAAATAAAATTGATAGCTCCAGAGCTCAGGGTTGTAGCTCCACAGCACAGGAGTGAGCGGCATGGTCTTGCCCTCAGCGAGATCCCCCGTCGACTTGGGAGATAGGACTCTTCCCCAGAGAGAAGAGGAACCTGGGACAGGCGGTGGGTGGAGTCCTGAGCCGCGTGAGGGCCAGGGAGGGGCCGGCAGGTCCTAGAGTGGTCGCTCAAAGAAGCACACGGGTGCAGGAGGACACCCCGAGTCCTCGGCGTCTCTGGCCAGAGGTGGTGACTTAAAGAACGTGATAAAACCAACTGAAAATTAGCCCTTAATTTCCCATAGGCCTCAGACTCCCAGCTGCTAAGTGGTGGCCATGGCAGAGGCGGGAGGGGATAGACCAGCTCCGGGGAGGGAGGTGGCCCTCCCTGTGACAACCGAGGCCAGTGCTAAGAAGGGACGAGGGGCCCCTCTGCCAAGTAGGCTCAGAGGCAGAAAACTTACATAAAATCTTACGTTTTCACGAAGATCATGTGCAAACCGGGTCACTAAGATATGAAAACACGGTCACTCCTTTTTGGTGGATAAAATGAGAGCAACATAAAAGTCACAACCAAGGGCCAAAAAAAAAATTTTTTTTTAAAAGTGTAATTTTCTAGTTTTCCAAAGAGCTTGGAGATTACACCAAGTCCCATCTGAGCTGTGGGCCATAGTAGGGCTTTTCCACCTCTTTCTCTACTTCCACCATCTTGGGACAGAACGTTCGATGATCCAGGGGCAGAGTGCAAGTGTCAGCCTGGCTCCAGCACACAGCCTTGGGCAGTTCATCCAACTGAGGGCTCTATGCCTCAGTCTTCTTTCCTACAAAATGGGCAGGATTACGTGGAGGCCAGAGTGAGGGGACAAGATGTGAACTTGAATTTAAGATAATTACCGCTATTGGCCTGGAAAAGATTAGTGTTTCTGGAAGAATCACTTAGAGGTTCTCTAAGCATGGTTCTCTCTGGAAAACCGTGGAAGGTGGGTTTTAATTCCAAACAGCTTTATGAATCAAGACCAAAAATAAAACTCAATACCAAAGTAAAGGTAATCTATATAGTTCCGTAGGCTTTTAGATATTTCATTTCAGACAGTTAGGAATTGTCCTGAAGTATCTGCCTGGCCATATTTAACTCATCTGCTGAGAATTCTCTTCGAGAACTTAAACCATGCAGTTAGGCCAGGCTTGTCTTCCAGCCAGAAGAAGTGCCAACACAACATTGGCCGAGGCAAGAAGCAGCCCCAGATGAGAGAAAGCAAAACGGATTTGGAGACAGGCTGGCGCCTGTCTCCCGCCTTTCTGAGCATCTCCCTCCCCCCTTCCCCTCCATCTCCCCTCCTTCCACCTTCCTTCCAGGTTTGGATGTCTGGATCCCTGAAATGCTCACGTGCCCGGGCTCCTCACGGAAGCATTTGTGAGCAGGCAGGACGTGGATAAGTTATGAGAAACCTCATCCCTCATGCAGGGGAGCACACATTAGCAAGGTCACTCCTCCAGCCCTCGTTGTGCTTAGGACAGCGTCCGAACCATCTGTAGGTGTTTAAAAACGCCGTTTGGTGATTTTTATTATGTCACACTGCAATCTTCTTATGTCAGTGGGCTCCTCCCACACCTATTACATGGCACGGAAATGAAAGATTCCACAATTTATGGGCCGAGTCACAGGGGATGATTAATTATCATTGGCCTTTCATTAGACTCTTCATTAAATGAACCCCTGTTTTCTCCATGGGTCTCCTCCACTGCGAGAATCAGTTCTTTCAAAGAAAGTCCAGGTTTTTCTGTGAACCAGCTCGACTGGAGAAGATTGCTGGCGTATTGAAGGATGAGTGATGCCTCACAGGCTTTTAAAAAAAATTTTTTTTTGAAGTATAGTTGATTTACAATGCTGTGTTCGTTTCTGCTGTACAGCAAAGTGACTCAGTTACACACGTATATACATTCTTTTTTATATTCTTTTCCATTCTGGTTTATCCCAGGAGATTAAATATAGTTCCCTGTGCTATACAGTAGGACCTTGTTGTTTGTGTATTCTATATGTAAGAGTTTGCATCTACTAACCAACTTATTCTTCTCATTTTTCATCCCTGAAAAATAAAGAGTCGATCTTATTTACTCTCTTTATGAGTGAAGAGCTTTTCTCTAATCCGTCATAGAAAAGGGGATTTTCATGCACAATGGAGTTACGCCAGTCTCTCACTTATGCTTCTCAGTCCTCCTGTTCTGGCCTAATTGAGACTCTCACTCTAGCCTGATGGACACACGAGTACAATGGCTCCTTCAGAGTCACCCTGCCAAGCCATCTACTCCTCCAGCATTACCTGATGCCTGTTCCTAAATCATGTCACGATTATGCTCAGGCAGCCCTTGGACCTTCACTGGTTACAAAAGTAAGCCCAAATATCTTACCTTAAAGATATTACATATCATGCCCTAGACATCTGGTCCAAATCTGCTTTGTGGCCTGTGAATAATCACTCACCTTCACATAACCTCCCTCTGCCCCCCGGGGCTATCCTTTCAATGTTTTCCGTGTTGTGTTCTTTGATTACATGAGTCTTCTGCCTCAAACACCCAGCGCTCTTCCCTGAATCCGGCGCAAACACACCTCCTCCGAGAAGCCTTCCTTGGTCTCCAAAGAGACCCTTCCTCTGGGCTTCCATCCATCGCTGAGTTGGCCACCCTGGAGGCACGTGTTGCAGCCGCGTCCACCTGCCCTGCAGCTATCTGTGCTCCTAGATGCCTCATCTTCTTTTCAACTCAAAGGCCATTGCATCAGGGACCCTTTCTTCTTAATATATGTATCTGTCACTGTGTGAACTTCCATCATCATGGTGCACCCTGAGAAATGATTTATTTCATCCTGTCGGAAGAAAGAGCAGAAGCCTTTCTAGAGACTGCCAGGCTCCCATGAGGGGTGTTTTATGCACCCATTACTCTGCAAAAATCCACCTCATTTAGGTGAGGCTCTGGTCTGTGGATGAGAGCAAGGCGGGTCACGTGAGAGATTTGGCAAACATGATTCTTCTTTGGGTATAATTTTTTGAGTGATTGAAAAATGTTTCCCTATACAGTTCTTTGGGTGTTTTCAAATTTTGAACTGCAGTAAGCCTTTGACAGCTTTTTTAAGGAGGAAAGAGAAACACATAAACTTGAGAATTTCTGGTGGCTAAAATGCCTCTAAAATGTAACATAATAGAAGTAGCTCAAGAGCAATTATAAAAACCTTAAGTATTTGGCAGTTAAGTATAATTTGCATAATCCTGGAATAGAATATCTTTGTGATTTCAGGAAAAAAACCTAAGATCAGCATTTATTGTTTTACTTTTTGATTGCTTCTGAAAAACTGTATTGGTATTGCTTTGTATGAATAGGTCTCCATGAGTAAATTATGATAAAAATTCAAAGCCATCATAAATTAAATGTGTTTTCTCCTGCTTTGGTATATAAGACTTTCCATTAAGCTAGCCCCATATAATATACCTTGGATGTGTTCAAGAAAGCCCTGTAAATTATAGTAAGTATTTAAAATGGTAAGTAGACATTGGAAAAGGCCGCATTAGAATTAATGAATGAAGGGGTTGATACTGAAAATGCACTTGTAAATAAATAACATGAAAAGTAAAGATGACACATTGTTAGGTTAGACTTACAAGTAGGGGATGACAATAAATTGCAGGGTGGTAACAGAGTGTTCCTGGAACTTTAGTTTCTTTGTAGAAGCCTTTCTAATTTCCTTCTAGCAAAAACTTCCCAGTTTCATCCAGTCAGTGTTCAACCCTGAGGCCTTACCCGTCCCTTCTTTGCAGACTTGGGAAGTACCTGTGTTTTCTCTGCTCATCAGTTTACTCCCTCCCAGCGAACATTGGCTGAATTATTCCTACCATAGCTGAGGACACCTAGGAGTAGGGCTGGCTCTGGGGTAGGAGACGGCATTTTCCCTCAGCAGTCCAAGACTCAATGTGATGGGGAAGGAAGTGGACCCAAGATGCGTGTTACTCGTGACAAAAGTGAGAATGCAGCAAAAATGCATACACGTGTAGAGAGAGATATGATTTAAATACATGTGTCTATTTATCAAAAACAAAAAAAATGGTTTGGGGCAGTGAACAGCACTTTTAGGAGAGAATGAACACAGGAAAATTTGTATTTGGAGTGTTACTTTAAAATTTGTGTGGCTTTGACAGGACCGAATGGAGACACTTAGAAAAGTATCTTGGGTATATTTTAGAGTTATGGCACCAACTTTAATGTTCTCCTTAGGCATATAACCTTGCAGCTCTCTAAACGCTGGTTTCCTAAATTATCCACACACATACACGAATATGCGTATATGATACGGTGAAAGGAGAGAGAGGTTTCTTTTGGAGATGTTCATTTTCTCTAGTACCCAAGTTTGCATAGCTCCAGTTATGTGATTTGCATACTGTTCGATTTCTCATTTACCAAAGTAGATAAAAGAGAAGGAAAGAAATGAACACTGATCAGATCTAGGTTGGATTTAGCCCTTCAGGACTTTAAAACAACATTTATAAATATGTTAAAGAAAAATGTGATTATAATAAGTGAACAGATCAGGAATCTCAGCAGAGAAATAAAAGCTATAAAAATAAATAGAAATTTCAGAGTGGAAAAGTGCAAGGCCTGAAATTAAAAGAAAAAAAATTCTGATGTATAAAAGCAGTGATGGAACTAGAAAATCAGCGATAGATGCTACAAATAGTGGGTGAAAGTAAGATGAGAAATGGGTGTTTATATCTCCCAGAAATTATCTCCCACAAATTGCTTATTAATAACAAATGGAACAGTTCAAAAACCTGGTGAATTCCATTTTGTATAAGTGATCAGAGGCAACATCACTAATATTGGGACAGAATGATACCGTGTCACTCCTCATATAATGCAATGAGAAGGACATGACCTTTCTCTGGAATTCTTGCCAAAAAGACATAACCTGAATCCAAGTACAAGGAAACATCAACAAACTCAAATTCAATGACTTCTATGGGGTAAGTGATCTGTATTTTTCAGAATACTAAGATAAAGAAAGATAAAGGCTTAGCAACGGTTCCCAATGAAAGGAGCTTACAACTAAATGCATCATGAGACACCAGACTGGTTCCTGGCCTGGGGATGGGGCGATTAAAGGACACCATTGGGACAATTTACACAGTTTGAATATAGGCTACGGATTAGATAATAGTATTGTTTCAATTTTCTGGTTTTGATAATTGTTCTATATTCATGTAAGAGAAAGTCCTTGTTCAGAAGACACATTCAAGTATTTAGGGGTAAAGGGACCCAGTGTTGACAAATTACTCTCAGATGGTTCAGAAAAAGTATTCATCTCTTTCCCTTTCTGTCTTGCTCTGTTTCTCTTTCTGTCATTCTCTCTCTTTCTCTCTTTCTTTCTCCTGAATGGTAAAGCAAATTGTAGCAAAATTTAAGGTGGCAAATCTGGGTAAATAATACATGAATTTTCCTTGTATTATTTTTGCAAATTCTCTATAAGTTAACTTCACACATATCAAAATAAAACATTACAAATAGTCATATATACATTTGTAATGATTTCATTTGAGCAGCTCTGTTGCCAAAGCCAATGACTTCTAAATTTTTACTGTTTTAAACCTGCTGCTTTGACACAATCCAGCCCTTTCTTTCCTGACAATATAGCTCACTTCAGCTTAAGAATTACTCTGCCTTTCAGAATTCTTCTCATACTTTTTGAAAAAGCCTATTTTATTCTTTTTCTCTCTTGGGTTCTTTCTCAGTTCTCCATCTCATGAACCAGACTTTCCTAAGACTCCATTCTAAGACTCTGCTCTTCTCTAACTTATTCACATTATCTTGGGTTGTGTTACCAATCATGTGGCTTCAAGGATTACCTGACTAATGAACAGAGAGAAACAGGGGGACCAGTTTTGATCTGTGAATTAACGAATTTTGAAGTGCCTCAAAATAAATTACAATTTGCTCTAAATCATCCAAAAATGTTTACATGCTAAAAAAAACCGTGCACAGATATCACACTGTGAATGGTAAATTCCTTCTCCTTCCCTTTCCCATCTTCTTCAGCCCTTTCCCTGCTTTATCTGTTGGCATGTGACCATCCTGACTGTACCTCCTGCAGCAGATGAAAAGGGGTCTTAGTTTATTTGAAGGGTGTAAAGTCATTCTGCTAATAAGGAACAAGTACCTGTAGCAGTTGTCACAAAAAGCACCAGTGGTGAATATTAACAGTTTGTAGCAAAGATATTTTAGAGATTGTCATTGAGGAAACTGTCTAGCCCTATGCTCTCTGATACCGTTCTTCTGGTTCTAGATCGTTGATGCCACAAATATTTATTGTGTCCTGCTCATGTGCTCTAGGCTCTGGGACTCAGCTGGGAAGAAATCAGAAAAATATCCCACCCTCATGGAACTTGTATTTAATAAGAGAGTCAAACAATACATTTAAAAAGTCAAATAAAGGATACGTTAGATAGTGGTAAGCACCAGGGAGAAAAATAAAGCAGGAAAGAGGCATCCAAAGCGTTGCCAAGGAAGGAGGTGACATTTCAGAGCAGTGCGTTGAAACGTGAAGATGAAGAGAAACCTTTCTGGGAGAGAAGGTCTCGGGGAGGGAAGAGCACGGCCCCAGGATCCACGCAGAAGCTTGCCTGGTGTGTTTATATGACAGCGAGGAGACGGGCATGGGAAATGCGGAGACGGTGAGAGCAGAGACGTGAAGGGTGAGAGGCGAGCTCACGACGCACTCGGGGGTCACAGAAGGCGCTGGCCGTTCCCGTGAATGAGAGCTGAGAGCGAAGATGTCGGAGATTTCTGAGCCGAGGAAAGACGTGACCTGTCTTATGATTGGCTCACTCTGGACACTGTTGAAAGTAAACAAGAGAAGTTCATGACGGGCGGGAAGCAGGAGTAGTGCCAGGATAATGACCCAGGCCGAGATGTTGGGGGCCTGGAGCGGGATGGGAGTAATGGAAGAAATGGTTAGGCTCTGAGCATACTCGGAAGGAAGAACAAACAGGATTCGCTGGTTGATCCCATGTGCGTTGGGAGCTAAAGAGAGGAGCCCAGGTGTTTGGTCTGAGTAACTGGGAGAATGGAGTTACCATTAACCACGGGGTGGGGGGGTGCGGGGAGCTGAGAGAGGGTCTCGGGAGCTCGGTCCAGATGTGTTCAGTTTCAGACTCCTATTAAATAAGCACGTGGCAATATCAAGGCAATGGTTGGAGTTAAGGCTGGAGTTCAGGGCAGGCTTTTGGGCTAAAGATACAAATTTAAGAGTCATCAAAATGGAGATGCTTTTTAAAGATGTGAGGCTTGTAGGAGATGCTGAGAGGGTCAGAGGTTGAGCCCTAGACATGCCAACAGAGGGCATGAGTCCCACCTACCAGCAGTGTTCACCATGACAGTCAAGGGAGAGTTTTGGGGGAGCAGGAGAACTTGAGGCACTGTCTTTCTGAGATGGGCTCCATCCTAACTGCAGGCACCCAGAGAAGACTTTGCAAAATCTCCTATCACAAGGATCCCCTTTAAATAGGTTGGAGTCAAAAATGAATGATAGGCTAATTCCTATGCGCCCGCTTGGACATTTCTAAAGGGGGTACATCTTGGGCACGTGGAAGCGTTCACGAGAGAGGGGGTGGCATTTGTGTTGTCAACAAGGAAACCCCTTAATGGTCTACAGTTTCCAAACAGGGTCTCCTCAGGGGTCACTGAGGCAAATGCTAGTGCCTGGAGGCCGTCACCCCAGGCATCTGAGCTGAACAGGCCAGGGTCCCCCGAGGGTTCTCCAAGTTTGAAAATAACTCAAGTTGGCCAGTTCTTTGACTCTAGAGTTTGTGTTTTTGAGAGATGTTGGCTCGCAGTTTTCGCATGTGAATATCTGTCTGCCGAAGCTCACCCGTCTCCCTTGCAAAAGGAAGCAAATACACGCAGATCCAAGATGCAATGTGAGGTACTGAGCAGATTAAGTCAAAAAATGCTTCCTGACACTCTAGAGGCCCTGATGCTAGACGTATTTCCCATTTAACTAGGTATTTGTGCTTAGTTATTAGGAAAAATGCACTAAACATTTAGTTCACCTTTAGTGTCACCTTCATTCTGTCCCCGTTGAACTAGGCTAGTATTTTTCTCCTCGGGAAGAGAAGAAGCTGAGCAAGGAGGGAGAGAGAAATTCAGGGCTGAGCACTGCGGCGTATTGATAACATCAGGTCCGGAGCCTCAGAGAGGCCTTGCTTACATGCTAAATAGGAGAGGGGTGATGCATGGTCCCCTGGGCTTTGTCTAGAAGAACGTTGATGTTGTATGGATCTACTGGCTCTCAGGAAGGACTGCATTCTAGTCCTTTTCCTCCATCATAAGACTGGACTCAAATGAAAACCCAGCCGCCCAACCCAGGACAAAACACTCTCGGTCAGTTCTGTTCTGTGATGATGATGCGTGGGTTTTGCTTTTCATTTCTGCAACTTCCCCTTGAATGATGACCTTGATCAATTTAGAGGAAGGTTAGCTTCCTCTTTTTTGGGGGGGGGGTGGGCCATGCTGCGCGATACGTGGGATCTTAGTTCCCTGACCAGGGCTCGAACCCTCATCCCCTGCGTAGGAAGCGCAGAGTCTTAACCAATGGGCCACCAGGGAAGTCCCCAAGGATAGTCTCCTTGGTTCTTGCCGATGAGGCTAATTCTTTCCACCCAATTCCAAGGCCAGGTAGCTTTGATCTGTTGGAAGGGTGATGACAACGCTCTCATCAAGTGTTTTGAACCTTGTGGGGCATTGGTCACAGGGAAGGCCGGAGAGAATAGTGAGACACCCCTTCATCCCTTTATCCCTCTGCCATCCTAGGGAAACGCCTTGCCCTGGACTCTTACATGGGCAGCATCACCTCCAGAAGAAGTGGCCCATTTATTTTGAAGAAAGTTCTATTGGAACTTCTTGGAAACCATTCTGCTGGGGGACTAATGGGGTTGGCGACAGCACCAACGCTGACAGAGCTCTTACACCAGGGCCATTTTTAAGGACGTTAATCACTCTTTCAGAGAGGTTATCATGGATGTGCCTGTTGGTTTAACTTTCTATGTATCTCTTCCACTTATCCTGAAGATTTATCCATCCGGGAGGCAAATCCCTTCACAGTTCTGTGCCTTTCTAAGTAATTCAAAAAGCAGCCTTGGCAAGAGACTTAGTTGAAATCATTCCCCCCCAAACTGTAGAATCTCAAGGTAGGATGAGCCAATGAGTGATAGACAGAACTGGGTAAGAGCTAGATTTGCGTGGCTCATTACACACAGGGGCTGAGTGGACCTGAGGCAGGAGACTGGGAGGGAAGAGCCTCAGAATCGTACTGTTTCCAGCAACCCTCCTTCTCATTCTTTTTTTTTTTTTTTTGCGTGTGTTTCTAATCTCAGGACATTTTCTGGTCTCTGGCCTCTTCATAGCCATTGCTCCAAATTCCTTAAAATGGAAATCTTTCCTCTTTCTTTGGTGTTCAGAAGTGTGAAGCAGAGAGTTCTAAAGGCATTCAAGTCACCACCATAAATCTTGAGTGATTTTAGAAAGATATATAATACTCTTAAATGATGACATTTTTCCGGAAGATCGGTAAGACATTGCTTAGTGATATGTGGCCGGGCGGTTGTTTCTGTGCTGCAAACCTGAGGGACAATATCGAGCTAGCCCAGTATTTTAGGGCTGTTACTGGCCATGTGTTTTGTTTTTCATCTGCCAAAAATGCAGCTAAAGGGACTGGCCACACAGAAAATTGGTCTGCTTTATACCAGATCTGGCTGGGAAAGGCTCCGTGATTTTTGTTTTGTTTTGTTTTGTTTTGTTTTTGCGGTACGCAGGCCTCTCACTGCTGTAGCCTCTCCCGTTGCGGAGCACAGGCTCTGGACGCGCAGGCTCAGCGGCCATGGCTCACGGGCCCAGCCGCTCCGCGGCATGCGGGATCCTCCCGGACCGGGGCACGAACCCGTGTCCCCCGCATCGGCAGGCGAACTCTCAACCACTGCGCCACCAGGGAAGCCCAGGCTCCGGGATTTTTGATTTGCCATCAGAGCAAAAGGCTGGTGTGGGACCTGGTGTGCGGGGTTGGTGGTGAGGGCAAGAAGCCCAGTGTCTGAGAACTGGGTGACGGCACCTGAGAATGGTTCCGAGCATTTAAAACAGTTATTTGGGGGGAGGAGTGGCTGGATTTATTCCCAAAGACGGTTTTGTACATTAACTAAACTTGTGATTTTATTTTTTTAAAGGGGAAGATTGATGGATTGCTTTTTTTTTTAACATTTTCTTTTATATTGGAGTAGAGCTGATTTACAATGTCTTCTTAGTTTCAGGTGTACAGCAAAGTGATTCAGTTATACATATACATGCACCTATTCTTCTTCGGGTTGTTTTCCCATGTAGGTTTTTACAGAATATTGAGTAGAGCTCCCTGTGCTGTACAGTAGGTCATTGTGGATTATCTATTTTATATATAGTAGTTTGTATATGTTAATCCCAAACTCTTAATTTATCCCCCCTCCGGCCCCAAGTTTCCCCTTTTGTAATTTTAATCACTGATAGAAAACAAAACAATGCAAAAACGTACACATACAAAGCCAGGACATACCCAGCCGGGCAGGCCTTTCCTCTGGATCCCCAGAGGCCTTCGTAGGTGAGCGCGGGTTTGGGCAGCAGGTGAACAGGCTCGCTGCAGCTTATAGGCCAACTCAGCAGCCACTGAAACTCCGGTGTGATAGGCGAGCTCGTTAAAATCATGCATGCGTCTGGCTTCCAGGGCTAAGTATAAAAAGGCTAGGAGAGGGGGCTTCCCTGGTGGCGCAGCGGTTGAGAGTCCGCCTGCCGATGCAGGGGACGGGGCTTCGTGTCCCGGTCCGGGAAGATCCCACATGCCGCGGAGCAGCTGGGCCCGTGAGCCATGGCCGCTGAGCCTGCGCGTCTGGAGCCTGTGCTCCGCAGCGGGAGAGGCCACAACAGTGAGAGGCCCGCGTACGGCAAAAAAAAAAAAAAAAAAA
The DNA here is from genome assembly GCF_059928025.1 of Delphinapterus leucas. Lineage (NCBI taxonomy): Eukaryota > Metazoa > Chordata > Mammalia > Artiodactyla > Monodontidae > Delphinapterus > Delphinapterus leucas. Next base: position 86,123,088 of record NC_143142.1, read on the forward strand.
AAAAAGGCTAGGAGAGGAGGGACAGTCTTCTGGCTGCACCGATGGAGATGAAAAGGAAAGAATGTTTCCTCCCGTCCACAGAGCGCTGGCAGGGCGTGCGTTCCTCATCACAGCCTCCCAAGACTGCACCCGGCACAGCACATCTGGAAAAGCTGCTCTGGGGCAGGTTACACCACTCACGACCTCACATGGACCTTCGGATACAGCCTTCTGGAAACCAGGAGCCTTGGAGCTGACGTGCACGTTGTTGAAAGGTTCTGATCAGTGGCAGAGGCCTCCAGAATTAAGGATGGTGTTTATAAAACCACAGTTGTATGGAACGCCTCCAGGCTTTCTTGCGGTGAGTTATCTGCTTTTGCAATTTGGTAACCAGCTCTTCCACTGACGCGGTGGCCCCTGCGTAGACAGGACTCACCCTATGAAACCACCATCCAGAACAAATCCAGGAGGGAACTTGTCAGGAGTAAATGATGTCATACCCCCCAAATGGAAAAAGTGATCTTCCGGGAAAGCCACGTAGCACAAGCTTCCCAAATCATCAAGGTATCCTGGTGTACGTCCTGAATTCAGATATCAGTGCAGATAGAGTTGTTGTATGCAACTTTGTCCTCACTGATTGTTTAATTCTCTTCAACAGAGTGATTTGCCAAAGGGAAAAACTGGGTCATTGTAACGACCCACTTCCCCGGAGTATGAAATAACACAAAAGTGCATGTTCTTAAATTACGTGGAACTGCTTGGGGAGTCCAGCTAAGTCTCCAGAGCGGGACCAGAAATGGAGGGGTGGAGGGTGGTGAGGAGGGGTCTCTGAGGATGTGCATGAAAATACCTCTTTTGTCAGAGATGATCGCCAACTTCTAAAATGTGCTTCTAACTGTGCAAACAAACAAATATATCCACATTTACCTACCCCAAATTGGAATGAATTACGAAAAAAGAAAAAAAAGTTCTATCGTGAGTTTTTGCATGGTAGAAATATGGATGATCGTTTTCTTTTCTACTTTTCTGCTTTTTCCAAACTTTCCTTAATGAATACAGAGTCCTTTTACAGTTAAAAAAACACCTTATATTAAAAAATCAAATTATTCTAGAGCTCAAGACCTGGAAATACATTTCTTATCATGACCTTGTGTCTTTTAAATATTGAATGAGTTAACACATATAAAATGCTTGCAATCGTGCTCAATGATGTTAGCAACTATTGTTATTGTGATTATTATTATACATAAATGATATGTAACTCATATCCATAATGGTTAACAAAATAAAAATGTCTCAGAAGTCCTGGCTTAATATTGTCCAATAACAAATGACTTATTAAAAATCTTACGTGTAAATGTAGAAATATCAGCCATCAAGATTTTTCCACCAGCTCCCTCCAGTGATGGTTCTACCACACTTTCCAGTGCCAGGCTTGAATCTGCCCTGGGCCACCTCAAGACCCAGAGACTAGCACTGAACCTACGGTGTCTATGACCAGTTAGTCCATACTTTCCCCAAGTTAATTTGCTTTAACTAGACATTAATAATAATAATCGAAGGGGTTCATCCCTTCCATAGGAATCAAGGCAGTGAACTGAAGTGTGACATTGTCTAACTCTTTGAGGCAGAGGGTTGCTTTGTGGTGTCATGTAAATTGTGTATCTACTTTCTATTTCAAAGGTATGAGGAGAAAGAAGGTCATCCTACCTCTTACATCCTATAATCTGGTGAACACAGGATTAGATCTTACCATAGAAATTGATAATTGTAGAATTAAATACAGTTCCCAGGAAAATCAAACCCCTACACACATCAAAGGTTCACAGAAATTTTCCTACAATTTAGCTGCATAGCACATGAGTTTTCTGAATCTCCATTCAGCTGTTTCAAATGCTGGCTTTAAAGGGTCCCCTGAGTCCTATAGAACACCCGTGATTATAAAAATATTTAAAGCCACAGAAAGAATATATAGCTGTGCAGACACATGTGTTGATTTACTGTGTACCGTGGTTTGATGCACACTGGAAGGTGAGGTTTCAGGCTGACAAAACCTCAAAGTAGCAGGCTTCAATCCATATATTACGGTACCAGCCCCAGAAAGGGAGCAGGGCCTAAAACAAGACGATAATATAGGGTTTCTGAAAACTCCTCTACATAAGCAGGAGACAACATAAAAAGTTACATGACTATTTATGTGACATGAAGTCATATTCATAGTGATATGACCACATAAATAGTACTGTGAATTTTTGGAATATGGAAATTAAAGAAAAATATTTCAAACCTAAACCATATATTATGAAAAGTAACAAATCTTCCCAAATGTCATTATAAAAAAAGATGACGTGGGAAAAGGGACAAGTTTCTAGAAATATCTATGAATTTTCTTTCTTGATGAAAATTTCATTTTCTTAAAATAGCTCAAGATTTTATATATAGTAAATGTATCAAGAAAAGAGATAGCTTAGGGTTTTGGGGGGATGTTTTCTATAATTTTAGTGCTCATGTTGAAATATTACAAAATACATGTGTTCGTTCACTTGCTGCTTTCTGTATGGAATCCTGGTCTAGAAAGCCCTCCTTGCGTCTCCTCCACCTATGTCTCACCTTTGCTCACTGATCCCCAGCCACCCTGGTCTTCCTTCTGTTTCCCACGCTTGTCAATCCTGTCTGGTTGGAACCTTTGCACTTCCTGTCTCTTTATCTGGAATGTTCTGAGCTCAGATCTCCCCAGATCAGACTCCTCTTCTCCTCAGAGCAGTCTAGTCTTTCCCTGTACCACCCTGGACTTTCCTCTTTAAGAGGCAACCAGCAGGAACCTCTTTCTACATGATTTCAAGGTAACCCCAGTGCCTTTTTCAAATCAGTTTTCTTCCAATAAGAAGACACTGAGGTCCATGAGGACAGAGATAAGGACAAAGAGGAAGACAGGAGAAGCTGTGTGATGTTTGAATTAATTTATAATAACCTAAGAACAGCGCTACAGACATAGACGGTACACGGTAGGTGCGTGGGTCATGAGTCAACAAATAAATGAAGTTATAAAATAAATGAATGAACATGTTCAGCTGATATGAAATACAAGGATTGCATTGTGGGGAGTCCCCAATAGGTTTTTCTTATGAAAAATCAATCATGAATGGCCAAAACAGAATACGTACAGAATAGAAACTAAAGATCTATTTGATGAGATATAACTGTGTCTTTAACATTCCTATCACCATATTTAAAGCCTTCAGAAAGCTTGAATTTGTAAACACTGATTACAAATGGATATCATACGTATTTACTGGCAGTGTTCAAAAAGTGTAGCAGGTTAATTATTGATACATTACACAGAGTTCGATATTTTCATTACGAGTATCATACCTAGTTGGCTATAAGTGGGAGCAGTATAAAATCAATCCACTGTTAACTATTTGTGAACTAGTGCACTTAAAGATTTGAATATCTGGCTATGCTATACAAAGACTAAGTGATTTTGAAACATTAAAAAAAGTTTTCTTTCCCACAGCCATTGCTGGATTGTTAAAGTTTGTGGAGAAGAGGTTATGAATTGTCACATGTATTTAAACCAGTTTATACCATTTTTCCTTATTATTATAAGTAGATTATTTAATAAAATATGTGAATCAAAGTTACTCTTTCTATGAAAAATAAATTGAATTTTTAAAAAAGACAATAAAGTTGAGAAGAAATTGCTGATAACTGAAGTGTGGACAGGAAAGCTACTCATTTTTGGAAAAAGAATCTCAAAAGTACAAGATTCTGCACTTCAATTGCTCCACGAATTTTCTCATTCTCTTTCCACTTGAAAGTAATGTTAGAAGAAAACAAGGGATGAACTGGGGTGTGGTTCATGCAAAACAAACAAAAACTGATGACGACTCTAACCTCAAAAAGGGTCTTGGCCTCATTGGTGAATGAGTTTAGGCTTATAAGGTTTGGTTAAAATAAAGAAATTTAAGTTACATGATACTTTTAATGATTTGCCTTGTCAGTGTCTCTGATAAGAGGACTTCAACTGTGCTTCAGCGGAAATAGACAATCAAAAAATATTTGAGCATGTCTTCTCACGAGTAAACATGCAAAGCTTTTTTGTTGTTAACTAGAACAGGAAAGAACAATTTATCAGAGCTTTTATATTTTATGCTACTCAGTTATTAAGGCTAACCATTTGTTCAAGTTGTTTTACTTTAATAAAGCCTCCAATGATAAAGATGGAAAAAAATGAATTGGAACAAGTTTCTTGAAAAAAAATCCAATTGACATCCAATTACCTTATTAGCTTGACAGGATACGAACTGGCAAGGACAATACCTTCAAAATTCTAAGGAAAGAAAATTTGAACCTAAAATTCCAGCAAAAGCTGTGATTAAGCATGAGAATAAAAAAGAAAACAAAACAAACAAACAAAAAAAACTCCCCAGTTATAAAAGGCTTGGAATGTTTACTTTATCTAGAAAAGTCAGTCTGGGAAAACCCCTCCCAAAACTGGATGTGGAGGGGTAGAGGAGAGTTGGATAGTAGGTGAGCACATCCATTTCCTCATCTTTCATTACAGGGGGAACCAGATAAAATCCACAGATCAGCACTTTATACACTTTTGGACTATTTGGTATCGTAATCATGTCTATGCATTATGTGCATAAAAATATTTAATTTTATTAAAAAAGCGCTTCATAGTATAGTAATATCTTCAAGTCACATGGTGCCTTATGGTTTACAAAGAAATTACACCTACACTGTAAAACTTTCCCATAGCTTTTCCTAATCCATCATTCCAAGAGCTGAATAAAGCAGAAAAAACAGTAAGATTGTTCAAAAGAGAACTACAAACTTTAGGACCCTATTTTAAAATGTCCCTTTAAGGAAATACTGTTTTGAAAACGTATGTAAAGACATTTAAAATTCTTCAACTTTATATTTCAATTTACTAACAATTTTAAAGCCAACTTTAAGAAAAAGAACCCTTTTAAAATTATGAAAGCTTAATTAGGCACCAAAGTCAATCTTTATTTAGGATTACAAAAGAAATCACAAAACTTTACAGATTTAGGGACTTCCCTGGTGGCGCCGTGGTTAAGAATCCGCCTGCCAATGCAGGGTCCACGGGTTCGATCCCTGGTCTAAGAAGATCCCACATGCCTCGGAGCCACTAAGCCCGTGCACCACAACTACTGAGCCCGCACGCCACAACTACTGAAGCTCGTGCACCTAGAGCCTGTGCTCCGCAACAAGAGAAGCCACCGCAATGAGAAGCCCACGCACCGCGATGAAGAGTAACCCTCGTTCACTGCAACTAGAGAAAGCCTGCGCGCAGCAACGAAGACCCGACACAGCCAAAAATTAAAAAAAGGATGAGGCTTTTTGATGAAACGATTAAAAAAATTTACAGATTTATAAAAGCTTGCAAATAACACAGAATCCAAAATATGCACTAAAATTACATCGTATTTTACTAATTAGCTGCCTAATTCTTTTTTCCTCCTTTTTTACCTACTTAACTCTGAGAGTCTCTTCACTGACAATAAATTTGTGATACCGTTTTCTATGAAAAGAATAGAAAGATATGTCTTTCCTCTATGTGGTGGTTTAAAATTTGTTGTTATTGATAGTTTAGAGAAATTTCTTTCAGGTTCACAACTTGTTATTGATATTTTAATACAAATTACTAGATTTGTTATCGAATTTGGGAAACCTCTATCAAGTTTGTGCCGTATATGAGCTGGAGGATTTGGAAGACTTTTTTGTCGATCAGCTTCTGGCTTCGCAAAGTTAAAACTTTGTTTCTTTTCCACTGTTGGACATGGATCCTCATTTCGCAGGGCTTGAAGACTATATAGCTTTGAGTTCCATTTTTAAGAATATACAATTACGAATACAAAATTAGGTACGGGGTCTGAGAAAGGGCTTATGCAAATGAAGAACTCAAAGATTAAGTTTTATTAACTTCATGGTAAATGCACCTTGCTGTCCTATCCAAATATCATTTGCTGGGCCTGTATTAGCAAAACCAGAAGTAAGTGTATTTCTAGAAGCCCTCTTGACAGTGGGACAGTTCACAATAACTTAACTATTCTTGGAAGTGACTGTGAGCTACATAAACATATCCCACTGATCCCAAAATAAACATATCCTCAGTTCAAATTCCCTTCGTGCAAATCTCCAAAATGCCTATGGCTACTCCATCACCTGATAAGCCTGACATCTGATATGAGGATGTGTCAGAGAGAAAGTAGGAATGGAAAGAGAAAACAGTCTTAATTGGTAGTACATACGCTTTTTTTTTGGTCGTTGCAAATTTTACAAATATGATGATATGAACCCAGGTCTTGGGCTCCTCCGAGAGTTTTAGAAGAGGTCCGTGCAAGTGAGGGGCCCAGAATTTAAGTGTCATTAGCTTAACAGTAAATCTGCTTTTATTGAGGACATTAACAAGACATTTAAAAAGTTCTTAAACATAGCTCTATTATTAGAGGTTCTTACCATAGCTCTATTATTAGTGTCTATTTCTCCATATATCTACTAAATTTTGATTGAATGTTAGACATTGTGTATAAAAATTGTTGAGACTGAATAAAATCATCTTCCTTTGGAGAGAGTTCACAGGATCCTCCTCTGGGTAGAAAGTCAGGGAAGGTTATTCTAATACAGTTAGGGGTTTCGGTGGAAACGTTGGGATTTTTACTAGGACTCTTCCTCTCTGGCAGGCTCTGAATAGCTATCTTTTCAGAACCTTGAAACTGCTTAAAATTCCCATTTGGTGTTAAGCAGCTTTCTGCTTAGCTTCTTAGCTCTTTGCCTTGTGAAGGCTAAGAATTCAGCAACTGAATGGGGATTAAGAGGAAATGATTCTTCTCTGAGTTTACTTTTTTTGCATAGCTCTGACTCTTAGAATCATAATAATGTTTCACATACCACCTCCTCCCATTAAATAAATAAATAAACAAATACATATTATTAACCAGGATAAAGGAGAAACCACAAATGGGATACAAACAGTAACTTATGAACCCAATGGATTATAAACGAAAAAGTAAACCACAGTGAATGGGATGGAGAAGAAAAGAACTAATGTAAATAACTTTGCAATATAATATTTTGACTTTATAATGTTAGGCTAAAGATAAAAAGAACTTCACAGAAACACCCCAGTTAGTAAATTTGCTTCTCCCAGGGGTATTAGTTAGAAACTCTGTAACTACTGTGTTTGAGCAAATAAGTATATATATTGCAGGTGATGGGAACCAGGTTTTCAACATCCAGCTTTCATCGTCTACAGAAAGAAAGAGAGAGGGAAGTGAGAGAAAAAGTTACAATTAAGGAAATAGGAAGACAAAAATGGAATGTCTGGTTTTTGATTTGGAATTCGAGGTATGAACTTGTGGTTTAAAATATATACAGCTAGATAACAGAGAGATCAACTCGATGCTTTGTGACAACCTAGAGGGGTGGGATAGGGACGGTGGGAGGGAGGCTCAAGAGGGAGGGGATATGGGGATGCATGTATACATACAGCTGATTCACTTTGTTGTACAGCAGAAACCAACACGACACTGTAAAGCAATTATACCCCAGTAAAGATGTGACAAAAAGATAATAGATGTTTAACTATAAAAAATATATATATATAGCTAGATAGATATAGAAACAAATATAGATGTGTACATATATGTATATGTGTGTTAGTACATACACATATATTTCCTAGCTCTGTCTGCTGAGAGGGCTCAGGAGAAACTACAGCTCACAGCAATGAACTTACAAAGCCCAGATATTGTTTTCTAAATACCATTTGCAATAAAATGTACCATGGCTTGGAAAAGTGAACGAATCCAGAGGTGGGGCAGGGAAATGCCACATGAGCCTGGGAAAGCTTGTGGATCTGGAAAATAATAAAGATCTTGAAAAATGGTGGCAACACGCCAGCAGGGCACAGTAACTAACATGCAAACACTCCCAATGGCTAAAGCTAGAATAATTTGAGCAACAAAATAAAAAAATGATGTATTAGGTTATAACCCATAGAATAAAATAAATATTGATTAGTCTATGCTGATATAAAAATGAATAAATGGGAGAGAAGTGACAAATCTTCCCTACAGAATAATTCAAATTAATAAATGTAGAAGAAATGAGGAAAATACAAAATCACTGAGAGGCGAACCCCACGGTGTTAATTAACGTGGGGAGGACCCACTGATAGACACCGAACTCAGTGGGCAACAGTTGTAAAAAAAAAAAAACAGAATATTTGCAGATACTCCAAGGCGCTTCCCAAGGTATTGACCAACGACAAAGGAGAAATTGTCCTTTTACAGTGGAGAAATATGGTAGACAGCACCCTATACAATGATAAAGGTTAACACCCCAGGTAATACGAGATTCTGGCATGATATTCCCCCTGAACAGATGCATGAGAAGGACGCTACATCACGTCTGCGGTATTCTTGCCCCAAATCATCACCTCACTCTAGTCATAAGCAAACATCAGACAAATGAAATCAAGAGACACTCTACAAATGAACTGACCAGGTCTCATCAAACGAATCAATGGTTTGAGAGACAAAGTCTGGGGAAGCATCACCAAGGGATGTTGTTTAGGGAGAAACAGCAAATAAACACATGTGGATTCTTGGACTGGAATCTGGAACAGAAAATGGACATCTGGGGAAATCTGTATGTATTTTAAATATTTTAACTATGTATGTATTTTAAATATTATTTTAAAGTATGTATTTTAGTTAATAGGTATACACCACTGTTAGCTTCCTGGTTTTGACAACAGCAAACTGCTTAAATAAGTTGCTCATGTTGGAGCAGTCCTTTTCAACCAAGGACGATCTTTCCCCCAGGGGACATTTAGCAATGTCTGTGGACATTTTAATTCTCACGACAGGCATCTAGTGGGTAGAGGCCATGGATGCTACTGCAGAGGCTGGGGTCAGGGTATATGGGAACTCTCCACACTATTTTTTCAACTTTTCTGTGAGTCTAAATTATTTAAAAATTAAAAGTTAATGTTTTTAAAAAACAGAATTTAGTAAATGCCTTGAGGGGAAATCCTCCAGATGTTGGGCATTTTACTCTGAATCTTCCTTGGAAGTACCAGGGTCCAATTATTCTCTCTCCAGCATTGCGAGATGACCTAGTAAGACTGTGAGTTTTCTGCTGGATTCTCTGAATTTTAGCTGCAGCCTTCTGCTTGGATTCTCAGCCGCCTGCTTGACACCAATAATTGGTATATGCAGCTTTCACTTCTTTCACTGAGAATCTCTCCTCCCCAGGGTCTTGGCCCCTCCAGTCCTAGTAGGCTTGGTAAGTCCTATAAGCATTAAAAAAAAATTAATCCAGATTTCCTATTTGTTCCCAGTGGGATCATTGGTCTTCCACAAGCTATTCAATCACAGCTGAAGTAGACCTCCCACCACCATCTTATTTAACAACTTTTTTGAGGTATAACTTATGTACCATAAAAGTCACTTTTTTAAGTATACAAATCAACAACTTTTGTATATTTACCTAATTATGAAACTATCGCCATGATCCAGTTTTAAAATATTTCTTCACCCCAGTAAATTTTTTCATGCCCTTTTACAGTTACTCTCCATTTCTGCTTCAGCCCCAGAACACCATTAATTTACTTTCAGTCTCTATAGATTTGCCTTTTCTAGACTTTTCACATAAATGCAATCATACGATAAGTGGTCTTTTGTGACTCGGTTCTTTCACTTAGCATGTTTTTGAGGTTCACCCATGTTGCCGCGTGGAACAGTATGCTGTTTCTTCCTATTTCCAAACAGTGTTTGTTGTATAGATGTATGACATTCTGTTTATCCGTTCATCAGTTGGTGGATGTTTGGATTGCTTCCACTGTTTGCTTATGAATAATAACGCTGTTTTGAACACTTGTGTACAAGTCTTTGTGTGAACATATGTTTTCATTTTCCTTGAGTAGATACCTGAGAATGGGATTATTGTGTCATATGATAAATTGACGTCAAACTTTTTTGGGGACTGCTGAACTGTCTTCCAAAATGGCTGTGCCATTTTGCATTTATACCAGCAATGCATAAATGTACTGATTTCTCCATATTCTCACCAAAATTTAGTGTTGTCTGACCTTTTGATTATAGCACTCCTAGTGAGTGTGAAGTGGTAGCTTATTGTAGTTAGAATTTATATCTACCTAATGATTAATAGTATTAAACATCTTTTCATCAGTACTTATTGACCATTTTGTATATCTTCTTTGGGAAAAATTTTATTTGAATAATTTGCCTATTTTCAACTGGGCTATTTATCTTCATAGTATTGAGCTGTAAGAGTTCTTTATATACTCGGGATACAAATCTTTTTTAGGACATATAATTTGTAAATATTTTCTCCCAATCTGTGTGTTGCCTTTCTACTTTATTAATGGTATATTTTGAAATGAAAAGGTTTTAATTTTGATTAAGATCAGTTTATCAGCTTTCTCTTTTATCATTTATGCTTTTGGTGTTTTATCTAAGAATTCTTAGCCTAACCCAGTGTCACAAAGATTTACTTATATTTTTCAAAAACAATTTATATCCTTAGGTCTTACATTTAGGCCTTCATCCATTTTGAATTAATTTCTGTGTATGGTGTGAGGGAAGGGTATAGCTAAATCAGTTTTTTTCCCCACGTAGTTATTCAATAGTCCCAGTACCATTTATTGAAAGGTCCATCATTTCCTCCATTGAATTGCCTCCGTTGACTTTTCAAGTTGGGTTTTCACTTTCATTTTATTTTCTAATTTGATGTCCCTTGCATAAAAAGGACATCTACTGATTTTTATTTTAACTTGTATTCAGTCACTTCGCTGAGCCATTTAATTTGATTCCTTTTTTTAACATATAGTAAAACTCATCTGCAACAAATGATAATTTCACGTATTCCTTCCCAATGATTTTCTTCAGAATATGTTTCTATTGCATTGATTCCAAAGTGATATTAAAAAATGAATTTATTTATTCTTATCATATTCTTACCTTCACCGGAATACTTCAAGTGTTTCATCATTTAGTATAAAATGTTTGCTGTGAGTTTTGGAAGATATATTCCCCAGCCTGTTTGAGAACTTTCTGTCTTAATTTATGATACATTATTAAAAAACAGGAACAGCTGTTAAATTCTAGTCAGTCTCTCTCTGTCTCTCTCTCTCGTTTTTTTTTTTTTTTTTGCGTCTGATGAAATGCTTATGTGAAATTTCTTCTTTTTAATAATTAATGCACTAAATCATGTTAACAGACTTCCTAGATTTGAATTGTAGTGTGGAATAAACCCACGTCTTCATAGTGTGTTATCCTCATTTATTTTGCTGGATTCACTATACTTAGAATTTCTTTAACCTACATCAATAAGTGAGGGGAAACTATATTTTTCAGTTTTTCCTATGTTTATCTGGTTTTGTTTTTAGATTTAGTTTCACAAATTTGTCTGGGAAGTTCTCCATAGTTTTCTATGGTATAAGATAGTTTAACTGATGGAAGGAATTATGTGTCTCCTGAAAGCTGATAAATAATTCTGTGCCTGAAAACTTTCTATGGTAGAAATGAGAAGCTTTTAAATTCCTTTAAAAATTGTTAGTATAATAGTTTTGTTTGTTTGTTTTGTTCTTTTGTTTTTTTTACCGTCTCTTCCCTTGGTGGATAATTTTGGTAACACGTTTCCTTAAAACTAATCTATTTTGTTTGTTCTGTATGCTCAAATGATTGGCATGGTGCTGTGCATACTTAATTTTGCTATGATTTAAAAAATTATCTTTATTTGTTAACTTTCCTCTTTTTCCATTTCTGTTGCTGGTAATGTATTTTTATATTCTCTATTTTATTGTCGATTTTATTAGTCCTTTCAAAAAACTTCTGTTCTGCTTTCCAGTAATTTCTGGTACTAATTATCTCCACTGTCTAACGCATAGTACTTGCTCCGAAGAAGTTCGTTGAAAAGCATGTTTTCAAAATGCAGAAAATAGTAGAAGCAGAAAAGCAGAAAAAGAGACTCTATATTTCTCAGACATTAATCCCTAAGTCACTTTCATGTCTGATCTTTTAATAAACAGTCAATTTTTTCCGTTTACTGAGTAGAATGTATTTTTACAATAAAATAAAATGCTGCATCCGTCTAGATGTTCAAATTGCCTCTGTTCTGAAAGATCCAGTGTCAGGCCATCGTTTACAAGTAGAGTTACTTGAAAAGCGTTCAGACTTCTGGAGAAACTCCTGAGGACTTCAGAATTTAAAAGCACACGAAGTGTGCTGCCCTCTTGAAGGCCCATCTGAAATGGAGTCGAGCGTGCTAATGGTTGGGGCCGCGTAGAAGAAGCGCCTCGCTTATTTCTTTGCCAAGTGAAAACTTAATTGTTTATTATTTCGTAGTCTCGTCCCCTCTTCATACACTCTTAGAACCCTCCCTTGGCTGCTCTTGGCTTTTCCTGGAAGAATGGCCTTTGCAGCTGTCGCCTGGCTGGGGGGAGGGGCGAGGGGGACCTCACAGCCCCCCCTGCCCAGGGACTGGGGACATCGCCGTGTCCTGCGCCCGTAGGACTGAGGTCAGGCCTCGCCTCGGATAGGTTTCGGCAAAATGTCTGCCAGCGAATTGTTTCCCCCGCTTTTGGAGATATTAAGCAGTATTCCTTTGCTTTGTCTGCATTTCCGGGGGGAGAGAGGGTGTATCTGCAAAGGATGGCGTTGTGAGCTGAAGTCTGAAGCTGCTGCTGCAGACTTGAAACCAGGACGGCTTGCCCGGAAATTAGCAGGGTTCAGAGCCTCCCATCAACCAATCCCACCTCCGTGCTCATGCTCCAGCCACATTCTTTGCTTGGGAAAAAAAAAAGACACCCTGGATCCATCACTTGAAGTAGCCACAATTAGGGGAATTTCGGGACTGCGTTATTCTGAATCCTTTGCTGTGATAGCGGAGGTGAGTATGGGGAGGGGCAGAGGTAGGGTTGAGTAGACCCTTCAGACACCCTCTCGTCTCCAGGGCAGGGAGTTCTCTTTCAAACACGTGTGAGGCTCCCCTGGAGCAATTTTCAGGTCCTTCTTTTCAAGGTCACACACACGCAGAAGCGACCCTGGCTCTAAGAACCCAGGCTCTGTGCAACTGGAACTTTCTGAGTCACGGTTTTGTTTTGTTGTGTTTTGCTTTCCTCCTGGGATTAGACAGAAGTTGGACATAAAAGGACTTTTTAAGTCGGCCTGCCTTGGCCTCTCCCTGTGACATTTCTAGCTTAGTCATCGCCCTGCCCTTAGCAACACTCGGTGGTGCAGGCAGAAAGGTGCCTTTCGCTCCCACAAAAGCAAACAATCTTCTCCTAGGCAGGGATGCCATCACTGGATCATTTTTCCTCCCACCTCGGCCAATACAGAAATAAGGAATGGCACCCAGCGTGCTGCTACCCGGCGGGCGCTGGGCCTGCTGGGTTCCCAGGCCCCGGGGGGTGCTGGCTGGCTGGGTGGTGGCTTCCGCCATGGGGCCTGGCCGCCCACAGCTGTGCGGCCCCGAGTGCAGGCCCAGCCCATCCATCACTGGGGCCCCTCGGCCAGGAGCTTCCTGGCAGACAGGACAAACTCCCAGCCCGGGGCCTGGTTCTAGACAACCCCTCCCGCGCACCCAACGCTATCAGTCAACTTCTGGGTGAACTCCGTTTCACCTCCTGACCTCCCATTCACCCCGGACAGACATGAAAGTGTGAACCGGGCCTCTGAGGGGCGAAGAGGCCTCTTAACCCACCCGGCTCCTCCCATCCACGCATCAAACACCCGGCCTCACCCCTCCTGCTGCCATGTGTCTCGACGCGTGTGCATGAGGCTAGCAGGCAGCTGCCCACCTGAATAAACGGGCCCTGGGCGGGCAGAGGGATGCAGGACAGCCGGAGGGATGCAGGGCAGCCAGTCGGACGCCGAGCAGCTGGCAGGATGCAGGGCAGCCCGGCAGAAGTGGCTCAGAACACATCAAACCAGAACACACAACAGAGCAGAATACGCTTGCCACCTGCCAAGTCTCACAGAGTTTTCGGGAAAGAAAACGGGCCCAGGGTGGCCAGAGTTTCTGGGGAGGAAGCCCATGGGTAGCTCCCCGCCAGGCCTTGGTGGGGCGGGGGGAGAGGCCGGAGGCCCCTTTGGAGGAGAGATTCATTCTACCCCAGCAGGTGGTGACCCGGCCTTTGGAGCTGTCCGGCTTGAGAGGTCTGAATGTCAGTGTGCTGAGAGATTAAATGACTTTTCCCTCTCTTCGAAAAGGCAGGTGTTAAAACGGAACAGTTCTTCCGAGATGGCCTCGGTGTCCCCTCCACGCGGAGGCCGTGGCTTCCCCTCCAGCTGGGAGCCCAGCTCGGCTCCACTGCCTGGCTCTCCTTCCTCGCCCTCCAGAAAGCCAGTCGTTCCCGTGATATCTCTGCCTCAGTCCTGGACTCAGGCACAGGAGTGGCCAGGGGTGTCGTTAGTGGGCGTTGGGGGCCCCTAACCTCTAGTCACTAAAGACCTGCTCCAAAGCCTGGTTTTGCGTGGCCTCCCGGAGTCGGAAACACTAAAGGTGGGTAGTTAGAGCTCGTGCTAAGAAATGCTTTCCTTCAGCGGTAAAGAGAACAAAGGAGAGCTCTTTCAGGCTTCAAGCCCTGCCGGAGGGGAGGGCAAGAGAGGGGAGAGGTTCAGTGAACCCGGGAGGCTGGGGTCAAGGCCTCGGCGGCTGGCGGGGCTGGTTGGGCCCTGTCTACAGAGAACCTCCAGGTGGAGGTGGGAGAGGGGTCATGGGTGTGGATGGGTGTGGAGGCCAGGCCGGGGCTACACCTGCAGCAGTTCTGTGGGTGGAGGAAGTGTCCTGAGAGCCCCAGGGCACAGCCTGAGAGGCCTCAGCCCCGGAAGCACAGGGCCCGCAGGAGAACTCCGTGTCCAGTTCCTTATGGCTTCTAGGAAATGACAGTTTTGAATAAAAAGAAAACCATCACTTCGAAGCTTCTTGTTGAGCATTATTCATACGTGTATTGATCATGTTGATCTCTGACAGGCATCTAACCGTGCCTGGATTCTGGACTCTAGAGCCGTTTCTCAATTTACTCACTTCGTACATATGAGTATATTTCCATCCTCTGAAGGTCTCAAGTTACGATCGTATTTCCTGTCACCTTATACTTGTTTGCTCTGTTATATTGGGTATATGGGGGACTCAATTTGTCCCGAGAATGGATAAAAGTCGTGGTATCATTGGACTCTATCTCAGGACTTAAAATAGCTTATTTTGATATAGATATAAGATATGGTTTCATATTTCTAGATTCATGTGTCACACACCAGTTCAAACAATTATAAACTTCATTAACTAGAATAGTGTTGTTTTCAAAATAGTCATTTGTTTGGGGTTGAATTCTGTCCCCCTAGAAAAGATGTGCCGAAATCCCAATCTCTGGCACCTGTGAATGTGACCTTCTTAGGAAACGGGTTATTGTAGGTGTCGTTAGTTAAGATGAGGCTGTACTGGAGTAGGGTGGCCCTAATCCAATCTGACTGGTGTCCTTATAAGAAGAGGAGAGAGATACTGAGAGAGACACAGGAAGAGGAAGCCCACGTGATGATGGAGGTGGAGATGGGAGTGATGCAGCTACAAGCCAAAGATTGCAGGACAAACAGCAGATGCTAGAAGAGGCTAGAAGGATCCCCCTATAGCTCTCAGAGGGAGCACGGCCGTGCTGACAACTTGATTTCAGCCTCTGGCCTCCAGAACTACGAGAGAAAAAAATTCCTCTTGCTTTAAGCTACCCGGTTTGTGGTACTTTCTGACAGAAGCCACAGGTAACCATACAAACCTCTAAGAAAGGGATAGGATTACCTCACTTTTCCCAGACTTATCTGATCAGAGAGCATCTTTGTCTTCGATGGTGTATCCTGAGAGCACTTGGCCAGCCCAGTGTGGCCATCCCTGCCTGCTGGGATGGCCTTTTTTCCTCGTTTGATTCCTGCATCCCTTAAGAGCAGGGTGGTACCCAGGGTAATGGCCCCCCAAGGATGTCCATGCTTAATCCTGGAACCTGTGACTATGTAAGTTATGTAGCAAAGGGCACTTACGGTGGCAGGTGGAACTAAGGCTGCTGATCTGCTGACTTCACAATAGGGAGATTGTCCAGGTGGGCCTAGGGTAGTCATGAGGGTTCTTAAAAGTGAGAGAAAGAGTCAGAGGGAGACAGAAAGACGGCAGCAGGGGACGGGCTCAGCCCACGATGCTGGCTTTGAGGGTGAAGGAAGGAGCCCCAAGCCAAGGAACGTGGGTACCGTCTAGAAGTGTGAAAAGGCAAGGACATGGGTCGTTCCCAAGAGCCCCTGGAAAGGAATGCTGCCCTGCTGACACCTTGATCTTGGCCCAGTGAGGTAGGTTCATGTCGTGCTTCTGACGTGTAGTGCAGTAAGGCGACACGTTTGTGCTGTTTTGAACCACTGAATTTGAGGCAATTTGTCATATCAGCAATAGAAAACGAACACAAGCTGCTAGTCAGAGTTCTTGTTCTTTAGAAAATTTGTCTTTCGATCTGGAAAATCAAATTTAAGATTTTTAAGAATCTGTTCCAGAATATTCTTTATATCTGCGTGAATTTATCTCATCTTAGACTCAAGAAAAGACCATCTACGTGAGTGTTTGTAACAAGACAAGCACAGTATGGTGTAAAACCATTTTCCCCCTGGTGGTTTTGCCCTTTTCCTGGAAAAGATTTTATAGACTAGCAAAGTGCCGTTGTGGTTCTGTTTCAGATCAACTTTCATGTTCATGTTGCTATTTTCAGGAGCTTGAGATCATTTAAATCATTTAATGTGATTGGAAGTGTAATGATGAAAACCTGGTGTAGCCTCCTTCTAATTTGTCATAAATTTGCTGCATTATCAGGTTAGAACATCAGCTCTGTTTCTTCCCTGTTTCCCAGTTCCCTTGTCTCTGCTCCCAGTTCTGTTATTTGAGCTTCTGGGTTTCCAGGTGTCTGTGAACTTCAGCGTTTCTCTCTACCAATGATAGGACCCATGTGCTTCTTTTCAACAGTCACCGTGTATGGATTTGATACACGGTCAGGATCCCACCTTACCAGTAGGCCCGGATGCACCCTCAAGTCATTGAAATGCATCTCACAGAGCGGAGCTTGACAGGCCAAATAAAAATGTTAGATTTTTCAGGTGAGTGTTGGAAAACTGTAGCAACTGTCTCCCATCTTCCTGCACATGCAGAAGCAGGTCCCCTCGCCTAGTGCAGACAGAATTTCTCAGGAAAGTGAAGGGAGTGAGAAAGATGCTTCTTAATCTTTTCCTCCCCCGCCCTCCCTCCCTCCTTCCTTCCTTCCTCCCTCCCTCCCTCCCTCCCTCCCTCCCTCCCTCCTTCCTTCCTTCCTCCCTCCCTCCCTCCCTCCCTCCCTCCTCCCTCCCTCCCTCCCTCCCTCCTTCCTTCCTCCCTCCCTCCTTCCTTCCCTCCCTCCCTCCATCCTTCCTCCCTCCCTCCCTCCCTCCCTCCCTCCTTCCTTCCCTCCCTCCCTCCCTCCCTCCCTCCTTCCCTCCCTCCCTCCCTCCCTCCCTCCCTCCTTCCCTCCCTCCCTCCCTCCTTCCTCCCTCCCTCCCTCCCTCCCTCCCTCCTTCCTTCCTCCCTCCCTCCCTCCCTCCCTCCCTCCCTCCCTCCCTCCGTCCCTCCTTCCTTCCCTCCCTCCCTCCCTCCCTCCTTCCTTCCTTCCTCCCTCCCTCCTTCCTTCCCTCCCTCCCTCCCTCCCTCCCTCCCTCCCTCCCTCCCTCCTTCCTTCCTTCCTTCCTTCCTTCCTTCCTTCCTTCCTTCCCTCCTTCCTTCCTCCCTCCCTCCCTCCTTCCTCCCTCCCTCCCTCCCTCCCTCCCTCCCTCCGTCCCTCCTTCCTTCCCTCCCTCCCTCCCTCCCTCCGTCCCTCCTTCCTTCCCTCCCTCCCTCCCTCCCTCCCTCCTTCCTTCCCTCCCTCCCTCCCTCCCTCCTTCCTTCCTTCCTTCCTTCCTTCCTTCCTTCCTTCCCTCCCTCCCTCCCTCCCTCCTTCCTTCCTTCCTTCCTTCCTTCCTCTCTCTTTCATTTTTACGCACTGAGACACTCCTCATGGCACTAGAGAGGAGTAACTGCTTGGGGCCTGCAGGCCAAGTCCACAGCAGCCCAGTTCCCGAAAATGAGGATTTCCATTCTCACAAAATTCACTAGGCTTTGGCATCAGAGGTCCAATGTATTTTAACAGGAAAGTAAAGATTCAGAGACTCACCAGCGAAGTTGCTTGTCCCCTGGCCCATTGCCATGCTGCTCTTGGTCTTGGCTTTCCTGCCTGGTGTGAAGCTCCCCACAGGGCAGCGTGTTTCCAGATAGACTGTCAGCAAGGAGCCCAACAGGCATGCGGTCGAGGGCACTGAGAAAAGATTGGGGAAACAGACACATGCACGCACGTGCACACACAACATACAACACGTGCATGCCCAATACACACAGACACACAACACACATGCATACTTGTATAACTGCTTGCACACGTGTGCACATATACAGCACACATGATGCATACACGCATACATACGCACAACACACACACGCTTGGCTCTGCTGGATGCAGGGGTAGCTACACTGAGTAACTGAAAAGCTGAAGCATAACACTTATTCCACAGACGAGAAGCACAGCGGTTCCCCCCTTATCTGCAGGTTTGCTTTCTGCAGTTTCAGGTACCCGAGGTTAACCTTGGTCTGAACATTTTAAATGGAAATAAGTAATTATCAGTTTTAAATTGCAGAAATAAACAATTCATCAGTTTAAAATTGCAGGCCACTGTGAGGAGTGCGGTGAAGTCTCTCTTTGCCCTGCCCAGGACCCCCAAGCACTGCCCTGGTCTGCGCCTGACCTTCAACCATCAACATCATCATGGCTCAGTGATCCAGGGCCACCCAAAGTAGATCCTCCTGCTGAACTACCATCAGAAGGTCAACGGCAGCTTAAGGCCAGATCACGACGTCTACGTCATCCGCCACACCTCATCACAGAGGCGCTGTGTCATTTCACGCCAGCGCACGGGAGGTGAGTACAGCACAATCAGATGTTTTGACAGAGAGAGAGAGACCACATAACCTTTATTACAGAATATTGTTATCACTGTTTTATTATTAGTTATTGGTGTTCATCTCTTACTGCACCTAATGTATAAATTAAACTTTGTCATAGGTCTGCATGTATAGGAAAAAACAGAGTATCTATAGGGTTTGGTACCCCCCCATGTTTCAGGCATCCATCGGGGGTCTTGGAATGTTCCTCCGTGGATAAGGGGGTTGCTGTAGAGTGAATGCAGCTCTCTCCCCAGGGGAATCAGGCAGGTCAGGTGTATAAGACATGTTTACTTAGCAGCCTTGTCTGTGACCTTGGTCCTGGCTTCCCCACCCCCATGGTAGATGTGTGGAGACATCCCTCGGGGAAGCCTGGTGTCTGAGGGCAGGGGACCATCTCTCCCCGGGCAGGAGGCTCCGTGGCTGCTGGATTAGCCAATGATTTTGGGGTCTGCAGGGTGACAAATTAGGAGGGGTGTGCTCAAAGGTTATTCAAACATTTCAAATAAAGCATATTTGAGCATGGGAAGGCCAAGGAGTGTTAATCAAATGTCAGCACCAAGACACTGTGTGGGCTATTTCTGGAGTGTTTGCAGAGTGGGCCTGGCTGGGGCTCTGCAGGACGCATGTGTCCCCGAGGGAGGACACAGGCAGAGCCCTGCGCCCATGGCCCGAGCACGCGGGGTCCCCGGATGTGGTGCAGGGACGGGATACTCTGAAACAGACACAGAGGACACGCACATGTGTGGACCACCAAGGCCGGGGTCTGTTCCGGTCTGCCCTTCTTGGGAAGTTCGATTAGAAGGAAATATTCTGCATAAGAATGATGGGCACAGAGAAATGACTGACGTGATCACATGCCGGTGATGGGCACCAATCGTGGAAAAGAAACATCCTCCTACAGCCTTCACGCCACCGACCTCGGCCCCAGAAGCGCCTTCCCTGCCACATCCATCCTGCGTCCTTCCACATCTCCCTCCCAGCCTCCTTCCCAGGAATCCGAGCCCGAGATGCCACTCTCTCCCCAGCTCTGATCAAAACAGCTCTGATCAAAACCGGAGCCCCAGTCACAAACTCAAGAGTCTTTTGACAGCAGCAATTAAGCAACTTAATTAATGAGTGAATAAAAATGATAATATTTACTGAATGGAGCATCCTGTTTTGCTTTTTTATTCAAACTCTGCACCTGAAGAATGCCACCCAGGAAGCTCCCGGCACCCCTGTTGCTGTGGAGGCTTACAGCTCTGTCTCCCTCTGTCTCTGTCTCTGTCTGTCTCTTTTCTCTCTCTCTCCCTCTTCTCTATCTCCTGCCTCCTTTTGTTTGAGCCCCATCCACACCCCAAGGGAACAGACCCAGTAGAAGACGATCATTCCTGTTTCCTGTTTCCAAGGGGAGTAAACTCCTATCTCGG
This sequence comes from Delphinapterus leucas, assembly GCF_059928025.1. Classification (NCBI taxonomy): domain Eukaryota; kingdom Metazoa; phylum Chordata; class Mammalia; order Artiodactyla; family Monodontidae; genus Delphinapterus; species Delphinapterus leucas. Next base: position 86,143,565 of record NC_143142.1, read on the forward strand.
TCAGAGTCTCTATTCACCCCTAAAAAACCTCATTCAAACATGAAGGACAATTTCATGATACTTTTCTGAGGCTGAACTTTACATCAAAGTGGTGATTAATTACCGATAAGGGTGTAAAAGAACACTAAAGCATTTTGTAATTAACCAGCTTAGGAAGACATCCTCCATCTCGCCATGAGTGACACGCGCACAAGCGCTCGCGCGCGCACAGACACACACACAGAGAACTTTTTGAAAAATTCTTTATTTGGCTATTAATCTCAGCAGTGCCCTCAATGTATTACATTCTTTAAAAGCCACATATATTTTCCTCAATGAAATATATAATCCATCTCGAGTGTAAGAAAAGCGCCATACATAATTATTTCATCGTGACAGACAGTGAGCTTTTTAGCTATTATTTTTGACGGTGCTGTCATGGATGCCAGGTGTATACAGCGGTGGGAACCAGCCAGCGCTGGGAAACCCACCTGGAGAGCAGGTTCCTTTCTTCTCTCAGAAAAGGTTCCCCGAGTTTGACAGGTCCACCATTCTGGTTAAGCTTAATTAGTCAAGAGAGAAAAATAACTGACTTCAGAGCGTTAGGTTTGGGGCTCCCCCTCTTTTTCCCCTTTCCACTCAAAATGTGACATTCTTTGGAGAAGACGCAGCTCCAAGTGGGATGTGCGTTTCGCGTTTTTCGACCCTCTCGCCAATTCCCCCGCGGGACACGCTTTTCCTGAGACCCGTCTTGTGTCTCCCTGGCCGCCTAGAATGTTCCAGCTTGTCCGTGGAGCCTCTACATGAGCAGAACTGATGTGTTGGCTCTGAGAGAAAAACGGATTTATTTCAGGAGGAAACTGGCTAAAACGGCAGCCACCAGGATTTGAGTTGGCTGGAAGAGGACGCCATCCCAGTAGTGGGGTCACACGGCCCCCATTTCTCTGTCTCTCTGTGTCCACCCTGTTGCCTGTGCCCTTCCACACCAATGCTGACCGTGGCCATGGAACTTGTCCTGGCCGATGGGACAGAGTCCACACAAGCTGAGCTGAAAAACGTGCTTTCGTGTTTCCACTTTCTTTCTTGGACACTTGCTCCTCTCACGAGGACACCGGCTTGTTGGAGGGTGTGGGACGTACAAAGGGGCTAAGCTGCCCCAGCCAAGGCCATGCCCACCGGCCAGTCCCCAGCGAGCCATCCTCTGGGGGCAGGTGAGTGAGTCCAAGCAGGGTCAACAAAATGGCGCGGTTGAGTCATAAACTTGTGACAAATGATAGGTTAGAATTTAAACATGAAGCCTCTGAGTTTAGGGGTGTCTTCTGATGCCCTAGTGGCTTGCTGGTACCCAGGGCTCTTCAACACAAAGGTTTACACCTCCCATCAGATGGTAACCACTGCTAGGGCTCTCTCTCTCTCCCTGTGGCCCAGCAGATGGTTGACACCTACTCACCAGCAGGTGTTCGCTGTGTGAAGGACAATTATGGAAATTGCAGGATGGGGAGGTGAGGGCCCAGGCTCGCAGGGAGGGGTGAGGAGGGGCAGAGAGGTGCAGACTCTCCCTGGAGACCACTGCAGACGTTTCTCTGTGGCTATAAATTGTAGTCACTGTTCAACTAACCAAACCTCCTGCATCTGTTTCTACTCAACTAGTTAAACTTGACAAGAAGACAGGATGAATCCCGGTGGGGAATCCGTTGTGGTGAGCACTTAAAGAGAGCGGGGCGCCAGGTGAGACCCGGTGGGTGGAAGGCCGCTGGTCTCTCTGCAGAGTCTATGGGGGGCAAAAGACTGGAGGGGGCAGAGGGCTGTTTAGGGCCTGGTTCCCGCCCGTCCCCAACCCCAGGGAGATGGACCAGCACTGTGGCTAAGAGCTTCGGTTTAAAATCGGACCCACCTTAATTCACATTCTGCCTTTGTCAGCTCAGTGGCTGTCCGAGCTCTGCCCCCTTACCTGTCAGAGGGTCCCTGTAAGGATTAAATTGGGGAGCAGTGTGGCTGGTCACACACCACCCCTCGGCACAGCAGCCAAGCACCATTTTTATTATTGACGTTGTGCCTGCGTCCAGATAAACTCCTGGGTTCTGGGGTGGGTTAGGGGTCCCAGCCAGGAAAGAAAGATGCATCTCAGGGGCACATTCGTGCTTACAGAAGAGCTCGAAAAGGGACGGTTTGAATTGTTGAGAGATCACTGCAGGGTCAAGACCCCCGTGGGTTTCCTTGCTGCCATTACCTGGGCTGTCACCACTGAATCAGGCGATCCTAATAGGAAAGCCTTCAGCGCCTTCAGTTAGTGAGTTTATAAATCACGAGATTTTAAAAGGAAAATGTGACAAGAAGCAGAGTGGGTGCTGACGATTCTGGAAGGGCAGCCTGGGGTATCGACAGAGCCCTGACAGTAGAGTTCCCGGGCCTTGGAGTCCCGGCCTGTTACCACTGGATACTGTCCTCGGACAAAACACCCAGCTTCTGTGAGGTCACACTCCCTCACCTGAACCTGGGAATAATTACAATCGCTTCTCTCTCTGTCTGTCTCTGGAGTAAGGTGAGCAGCACATATGGCACTGCTCATAAAGATGGTTTGAAATCTGTTCGCTGCTGAGCAAATGTGTGGAACCAATAGTAATAAGGCTTTAGCGACTCCCACTTGCTGAGTGTTTACCACCTGCCGGTCACTGTCTCTCCACAGTGTGTCATCTCCTCCCTCGGTCTTCACAACCATCCTGTACAATGTGTTCACTTATTATACCAATGTCTCAGTGACTTTTAATGTCGTGATGTTATCCATCATGTGTTGCATTCCATGCCACTGTGTTTGGCTGTCCACGCTCCCAAACACTGGGTCATAAAGACGTTAACCCTGTGACTTGGGCTCTCTCAACAGCTTGGGTTGCTACGTGTCGTGTCTGGGATCAGCTCAGGGCGATGGGCCTTTGCCGAGATTGAAGGGTGCCCACTGGCTGCAAAACTGGTGATGCGATGGTTGGGCATGACCCCCCCCCCCCAAAAAAAAGCACACTGGCGTAATGAAATCCTGATAGACGGTTCCCTCCTGCAGATGGAGCACATGTTACAAGAAGGGCCCAATCCACACCAGCCACTTGGATTTGGCGAGGCCGTAGGCAGACATCCAGAACTTTCTACCAACTCAGGGGCTGGGCCTCCTTGTCTCTGTGTAGAGTTAGCCTTGCTGGGTCGTGCAAACAGGACTCAAGACGATTTCCTTCTCTTCTGAATGTCCCTTTGATTGCTCTTTGTCATTGTTGCCACCTCAATTGTCATTTGAGCTGAACATCAACTAGAGAACTGTGTGATCCATGCCACATTCTTATCCCCTGCTGTGATAACACGCAGGTCAGGATTTCCCCCTCTTGTTTCCCTGATACTATAAACCTCCTTTTCGGTCCATCCTAAATACCACAGCTGGACCTCTGACGCTGTTTCAGCTGTGGGACACACTGCTCGTACACCCTGAGCAGTACTGATTCTGTCACTGCTGGCAGCCCCACGTCCCAGGTCCAGACCCGTCCAGACAAGCTTGGATCTCCTCCATGACACCCCTGTCCCGATGTGGACACCGAGACACATGCACACGTGCCGCCCCAGGTGCTCAGCGTCAGGCTTCGAGAGGTCGCAGGCTGAGCCCCTGCTTGGCACCCTCACCTAGTCTGTGCTTCAAGTTACACAGGAAATGGGAGAATTCAATACAGTTCTCAACTCCCAGCCACCTGCTAGCTAATGAGTGACATCATTTAACACTGTTTTGAAAAGAGAGATTTAAAGTTGTTTTGAAAACTGAAGGAAAAATACAAATGTTTGAGTGTTAAACATTTTGTCCAAACACTAAAATGTTAATGTCTGTTTATTATGACAGTTCTACAGGAACCGAGCTTCAGAATGCCTGGGGTTGTCAATGAAAATCTGAGCACTGAGTTTGGTAAACATTATGGCAGTAGAGACGCAGCTGAAAAATCAAATTTAAAGAAAAGAAATGAGAGGTGTTCGAGTTTCTTCAGATTTCCCCAAATTCACTCAATATTTCACTTTCTTTTTTAGTCTTTTAACTAAAATTTTTTAAAAGGCCTCAAATTCTCTCCATATCCTATAGTTGTTATTTATTGTTTTCTCTGATTATAAAATATAGGCTTCCAGGAGGAAATTTGGAAAATACAGAGTTGTGAAGAGTAAAAGAAAAATCACCCCAAATACCAAACCTTAGGAACAATTGTATACATATCCATATTATTTTGAAGCATACATGTTATATTCCAAATGCTTAAAAACAAAATTTGGACAGCATTTTAAACAGAAAGTTGTATTCTGATTTTGTCTCTTAATATTATAGTTTTCAAAATAGGGGTTTTATTACGTTTATTTTTCTTTATTACACAAGCTTATAGATTCTTTATAAGAAAAACAAAAATACAGAAAATAAAGGTAAGGAAATAAAAATCAGTAAAACTTCCTTCACTTAGAAATGACTACTGTTATCTATTTGGTTTTTTTGTTTCTACTTTTATGCACTTTGAGTAAAAATAGTATTATATATGTGTGTAAGTATATGTATATAAATATCATTATATATTTATATAAATTATATATGATAATATATCTTATACAAGATTATTTAGTTTATATATTATAATTATATATAAATATATATTTATGTAAGTTTATGTGATTATATATAATGCATATAAATATATACACATATACACTATATACATAATTTACATAATGATTTAATTTTACAGTAAATAATATTATATAACTATAGTGAATAATATTCCATATGCTCATTTTTATTAGCTGCATGATGCTCTACTCTTAAGTAATCTAACAAATGATCTATTATCAGACAGTTAGATCGTCATTAGTCTTCTATGATTTTTAATGAAGCTACAAACATAACTTGTGGCTAAATATCCATGGAGACTCCCTAATAATTCATTTCTGAAATAATACATAGAAGTAGAATTTTAGGATCAAAGAATGAAAACATGATTTTGCTATGTTCAGCTGATATTCCGTTATATGGCTCTACCAGAATTTACTTAATAGTTTTCCCATCTTTTGACATTTCATACATGACAATGAACATCCTTGAAATGTTTGTTCTGATTGTAGGTTGTTAGGATAGCTTTCTTGAAGAGGATATAGGGTCAAAGGACATGAAGTAATTAAAGGTTAAAATGGAAATTGCCGGATTGCTTATCTCTAGAATCGGGGTCTGAAGAAATAGAAATACACTATTTTGGTATTTTTCCTTTTTTTTCTGTCTTAGTGAGACATACTAGCTACCAAAGTAACCTAATACGAATCCTAATAATTGTATGGGATGGAATGAATGATTTGGAAAGTACATGATAAAACAGTGTGCGTGTGCGCTGGTGATATGAAGTCTTGCTAGGAGGGAGAAGAGAAATAAACATGCGAGTACAATGGAAGAGGGTGAGGTGGTAAAAGTAGCATTGCACACAGACACTCCAGTTGGTTATAATGGGGATCGACCTGTATTTGGACTGCAGACCACTGGGATTAGCATCTTTAGATGATACTCCCTGGGAACCACACACAAACTGACGTGAGCAATTTCACGTGAAAATTTGGGTGCAAAAGAAGCAGAAGCAGAATGAAAGTTTCTCTCTTAGCACAGAGTATCTGAACTGTTAGTAACGGAGCTTAGGAACCTTGTTTACTTCCGGACTTTAGATCGTCCACGTGCAGAGCTGACTTGCATTGAGAGCGTGAACAGTCAGAGGAATGATCTAGAGATTCTGCATGATAGTCAAGTTATCAGTAGTAAAAGTTTAGAATTTTAATGAAAGAAAAGGTCTCACAAGAGGTAACAGGCTAATGAAAACCAAACTGATAATCCCGTAATGCAGAAATTTCTTCTTCTCGTCCCAGAGGTAGCTTCCTCAACACCGGTCAGCCAATTGCAGGAACAATGCACGTGGCGGGCACTGTTCTAGGACGTGGGCTAGATTTTGGAAATACTGAGAATGGAAGGCGAGGTGCTTGCCCTCATGCTCACGGTTTAGTAGGTAGATGGACGTGTACATTGATGATTGCGTTACCATATAGCAGGTGTAGTGGAGGCTATACATAGGCTTTCAGTTCCTTTTTTTTTTTTTTTTTTTTTTTTCGGTACGCGGGCCTCTCACTGTTGTGGCCTCTCCCGTTGCGGAGCACAGGCTCCGGACGCGCAGGCTCAGCGGCCATGGCTCATGGGCCCAGCCGCTCCGCGGCACGTGGGATCTTCCCGGACCGGGGCACGAACCCGTGTCCCCTGCATCGGCAGGCGGACTCTCAACCACTGCGCCACCAGGGAAGCCCTAGTTCCTTTTTTTATGCCATTCCCTCACAGTAACTTTGACACCTGGAAAAATCTTATGCAAACAATACAGGTCGTTGAAGGCATCTGGAATTTGCCAAGGTTCCTTCTGTGGGCTGTGACTGAGGAGACATTACAGCCCTGCAACCCCAGCAAGGACCTATACCATGGCTTTCAGAAGAAAGTGCTTAGGGAAAATGAGAGAACTCAGGAGCTTGGCATAGCCTTTCAGACTCTCAAGGGAAAGGACAGACACTGTCCTTGCCTCTCTCTACGGCATGGGTTGGGTGGGGCTGGCAGTCATGGTACAAGGCAAAGGAGCTCCGTCCTTCGCCCAGGTGGCCTCACCATGGCAGAAACGTCACATCCTGCCCTTGTCATCACACCTCGCTGTCCACAATTGCTCATCATCTCTACACAGACAGCCCTGGAGGAGATCATCAATTGTTATTGCAATTCAGCAGATACACTTCATCAATTTTAATTACGTCCCCCTGAAAATGAATGGTCAGAAAACATAAAACATCTGCCATCCGGATCAGTTACATTTTTCATACAATAAATCAACAGCAGCATCCAAAACCATGGCTTAAATCACGGGAGCACGTTAGGTCGTGAAGAAGGAACGCCATCCATCGTGAAATAGCTGCTTGGATCCCAGCCCTTCTTCAGGGTGTGGGAAGCAGGGCAAAAGGACTGGGGTGCACCCAACAACTTATAGGTGCGGTGGAGAGCATTTTGGCCTAGTCCCCTTAGCTGTGAGTTCCCAGGTCTTATCTAGAAACTGCTAATTGATCTCTTTACCATATTGTGTCCATAGTTATACAGGAGCTTGTTTAAGTGAAAGAATATTTGGCCAATTATGACTAGGAAAACCAGGCATTTATCACTCAAGTGGCTTGTTTATTTGCCTGCAGGTAGTATAAAGAGGCAGCTTCATTTTCAAAAATCAATTTTTATTAACATTATATTCATAAAACTCCCATTTGCCTCTAAACATTTTCCACGTTGTAAAGCATGAGGTGGGAGCATTCCATAGAGATGGGCCTCCTTGGCAAAGCTTGGCAGGCACAGGCCCTACTGCTAAGGAGAAATAGCGGCTCAGCTAAGGTGTCCTGAATTACCCGGGCCACAGCCACAAAACAACCTGTAATGGACCCCCAGGAAGCAGATGAAATGTCCTAAGGGAAGGTCTATACAGCTGCCTGATATGTTACCAAACGCTTTTTTTCTTCCAATTCATTTGTGAGGTTTTCTTTCTCTGTCTCTTTTCCAAACACCTGCACCTCTATGGAATGAGAGCAGCGATTGGGAGTAATCCCACTTCTTTTAGTAGAGAAGCCTCTTTTCCTGGATTTGGTGGAACTGCTCCCTGATATGCAACGTCAGTGACATTGTGTCCAATAAAGAAAATGCCCACCGAGCAAGGGGCTCAGAGGTAGATTCAGAGGTGCGTGTGGTGGGAAGCCACTGGTTCTGTGATTCCTGTCATTACATACGACAGGAAAAACGAATGACTGTTACCTTTTTAAAAGTCAGAGAGACATTGGGGTATTAATTCTAGGTCTTTATGGTTCAGGACACTGGGGCCCACAGAGGTCAAATGACCCGCTCAGCCACCAGTGCTCTGTCTTCACAAGCTGGGTCTCCTGAGAGCTGGTCGATCACTTATCTGCTCATATTCTCTTCTGGGCTTATCGAGCATGGCTGTAGACTCTTCTGACCCAAATGTGTGCCTTTAAGACAAAGTATTCACTTGTGTGGTACAGAGTTGAACTGGGAAATATAAAAAGGGCGGTGTAAGATATGGTCCACCTCTCAATAAGACAAGCCCCAAAACCGAGTGTCTGTGGAACAGTATGTGAGCGTGTGATGGGAAGAGTGAAATGGAAAGTGAGATAAGATTGGTAAGTGTTATTTTGAGTTTCGAGGCTCCTTCTCTCCCTGCCTAAGGTGCCCCTTTGGCCTTGATTCAACACGAGGATGCCACAAGCATCCTTCACTGTCTCTTTGACCACTTTGGACCACGCATTCCAAAATTTAACAGACAATTCTCTTCCTGTCTCCCCAAATTCTGACTCTGTTTAAAGACTCTGGTTGGTGTTTCTTCCTCTCCAGGGCATGTCTCTTTTGACATGGTCTCAGGACACCCACAGGTGTACAGTCCTTTCTCAGGCTCTGACAAGGTGTGCCTGGGACCCACTTATAAACATACTGGACCCAGCCCCTTCCCACAGGGTGTACTTGGAACTCACAGCTGATTTTGACATGATCTTTTACAAGTTGCTTTTGTATCTCCCCCTAGAGGGAACTGAGATGCCTAGTAATTTCAAACAATACAAGTGACTTAATATACCTGTAAACTTGATAAAATCATTAGAAGACATCATTCAAAGTTAATGGACATTTAAGAGAATCTCTAGTAGAGGTCATTCTTTTCGTAGGCATTTTTCAAAAATAAAATCTTAAAGTTTACTGAACAATTTTTTTTTTTTTTGCTCTATTCTATTTTGAGTGAGGGTGTCCTGACGGCCTAACATTCTCTTCACAGATTCAATTGGATATGGTTCTCCAGTGTGTCTTGGCTCTAATTATAATAGAATGTGCCTGTGAGGTGTCCAACAGCTGCCACGTCCTCGTGAAAGGTAGCTGCTTTTGAAAGTTTGTCTGGGGCTAGATCTCCTCAGCAAAAGTGAACTAGAAGTTGCCATATTTGTCTAGATAATTAAGAATACGATGTGGTAAAAGTGGGTCTGAATTTCAGATGGGCACTTTCTTTCCTGCTTGGATGTAATTGAAAAAAAATGCAATTGGTTTGACATTAGCATATTTCCACCTCCCAGAAAAAAAAATGTTTTTCATTGTAACCATATCTGACAGGTCTAGAATTCTCTAGAAGACTGAGGGTCCTATTTGCCTAACAGGGAAATATTCAACACACCTGTAGAATTTAATATTGAAGGTGGATAATATTTTTCTTCCCATTGAGTTTGGTAGATGTTTCTGACAGTGTGGGATTATGAATCTTGATTTTTCTCATAATTTTCTAAAATCATAAGAAAAGAAAAAAACTAAAGAAATTTTTTCGGATAAATTTTTCCGTAGTTTTCATTTTCTCCCAAGGCATCATTTTTGGGAAATCCTAAAGAAAATTTATTTAACTTTAATAGTATGAGAGGCTAAACTGTTAAAACTCTCTAAGCAAATTAGATATATTTTGGCTAAATGAAAAACATTAATATTTCGACTTTTTCTGGTCTCGACTTTAATGAAAAGAGGTCTTCTCAGAAATTTGAAGGAAAAAATAATAAAGAAGATGAATGACAGGTGCACAGTGGGACTGGTCTCGCCATGGGGACTAGTGACCCTTCTTTTCCTCTCCTGTAAACACAGAGCATCCAGTTGGATAGGTAGTTCTGAGATTGTTGCTTTGTTTATAGTTTATAAAAACAAACAAAGCCACCAAAACACATTCACTCATGAGCACTCAGCCAGTGCCACATCACCTTCACATCAAAAAAGAATGTTCCCCAAGTGCCTCTGAGAAACTCTTCCGTAGTGGGAAGTGGTCTGGGAGCCCTGTCGCCCTATAAGTAAGCTCATCTGAGGACCGAGAGCTGGATCAGAAAAGAGTAAGACAAACATTTAGGTGGTTATTTTAACACATTTTAAAAACCCATTATGCGATTGTTGACAAATGCCCATAGTAAAATGGAAAAAGAAGAAAAATGAATGAATCAGGTGCGATTTACTTATATTTTAATATCAGTAATAATTTGCATTATGTTTGATGAGTAAAATTATCAATACAGATGCTCCTAATTCCATAGCCCACCGAGCCTTCGTAAAGGACAGGTAAGAACAACAGGGGCCCCATAGGTTCATGGAGTACTCCCTGTGTCAGGCTCAGCTGTGCTAACGCTTAAATGTTGTTCCATTTAACCTCCTCTGAAGCTTGGCTTGACTATCAGATCAGGAAACAAGTGTCAAAGGCTTAAAGAACCTGTGAATGGGGTCATCGGGGCACATCACTCTTCTGTTTACAACCTACGATGGAGTTCTAATGGCTTCAAGTAAAACATAACTATGTGAACATGTTATAAGCAATTTATACCTATGATGATGTCCTCTTCCATGTGTCCATGATAATGAAAAATCAAGCCTACTCGTTTGTCTTCCTACCAGGTACCCCTGTGTTTATTACGTCCCCAATTCCTTGATGATTACTTTTCTTAAAACTATGAAACTGATCAAATTGGTGACCAGCTGTGTTATCCTTTGGTTAGCCTACTTTATCATGATGATAAGGCTTTGGTCTGATTTTGCAGAAACCCGTGCTGCCACAAACAGAGCCACTGATGTTTTGGTTCAATGACTCAGCTTCTTTCACTTTCAGAATCTTTCTCAGTCACTGTCCTAAAAGTATCTTCCAACCGTGAGAGTCAGCCAGCCTTGTAACACCGTCTTACAGATCCAGTTCAACTTTGATTGGTCATAATTTGTTTCACTGAATTTATATGGCTTTCAAGCCTTCAAAGTTAGCGACGCTTTCAGCCGGGAGGCATCTGTTTACAGAGCAGAGTGGGTGGTTTTTGGAAGCCTTGCCATGTTAGAACCAGGCTGGGGAGACACATGCAAATGCTCATTGAATCCGCATTTCCTACTGAGAATGCAGTCCTTAAGACTTTGAGCCCTTTGCCAATAGGAAAAATTAACACCCCTTAACATTGAACGTGCCCCAGTACTGTGATCTCTGTCCTGATGGCTTCCAATTATTGTCAGTTTGTTTTTTCCTGACGTCATGAGCTATGTGCTTCTGACACATTCCTGCCTTGGCCAGAAAATACACTGCCCTTTCTGGTTGTTGCTTTAAGCCATAATGAAGACAACAGTTGAGTATTCACGCTCAGCCATGTTGTGGTGAGCTGAATTCATCCTCTGAGCCCAACTATGTGGGGAAAAATGTTTCTCATGTTCAGGAAACAAGTTTTGTGTGTCCCCTTGGTCTCATCTCTAAATGCCCTTGAACATACCAGTTTGGACAAATAAGTCAGAAATAGACATCTTCCCTCTCCCTACCTCTGTCCCTACTTTGTCCACCTTCATGGTGCTTCCAAATCTAGATTACACAAGCAAACGTCACAAACCCAAAAAACCAAAGACAAAAAAAAAAACAGAAAACAAACCACCGCTACCCACAAAAATTAATTGTGTTTTCCATGAATGATTCCTTTAGAATTGATTAATTTTATATTCTCCAACAAATTTGTGAAGGTAATACACAAATATACAAACACACTGATATTCCTGAGTTTGAGGAAATATCATAGCTAGCTAAAGTACTGATTTAAAACTCTAAAATAATCCCGGTACCCCAAGCTGAAGGATACCTCAGTCAATGATTTGCTACATCCCTTAAAATTTTGACAAGATGTGTGCATGAGTACATGATGTTTGTATTTGGAGCACTTCTCACCTACCTTTTCTCCCTCTTGGTTCCCCTGAATCCCGAGTACAGAAAAGTAGCTGGCTGCGTGCATCCATGGTTCATCTTGTTTGGAGGCCATGCTCGCTAAAGCAAGATGAGCCAGTGTTGGTCAACCTCAGCATCTTTTGGGTCTGATGAAACAGGCTAATCATGGATCCACAGAGGAAATGTTAATTTTGACTGGGAGCCCTGCCATTCTGTGACTTTATTAGAAATAAAGAGACGTACGGTTAGCCTGAGGATGTCTCTTTTCTTTAAGAAAACAAAAATGCCATTGATAGGACGTCTCTAAGAGGCTACTTCTTATTCACTTCATGTCCTTCCAATGTTCCTCCACTATTCCATGTCAGGGGGAAGGAATTGGGATATGTTACTACAGGGCCGTGGGTAGGGATGATCCAGGATTTTAGAACACCTTTCACACTGCATTTATTACCAGTTATGTAAACCATTGATACTACAGAAGTCAAGCATTGATGCAAAAGATTGCACCTAGAGTCCTGCTGCCCCTACCTGCACAGGTGCCCCTGCCTGTCTTCCCTGGACCAAGGAATCCTGTCTTCTCTAGCTGCCGCCTCCTCTACTATTCTTCTTCTCCCTCAAGCTTATCAAAAGCATTTCTACCAAGATTTTTTCTTCTAATTTTGATTTGATAAAGTCAAATACTTGTTATCATTTTGCTTGCAACATTCTTTTTCTTAGACTCTCTGCCTTTTGTATTCTTGTCGTTTCGTCGTCTGGATTGACACTTCTTATACCAGGACCCTGTTCTCATTCTACACTGGACTGGCCCTTTCAGTGGTCGAGGCTCAGTCAGACACAGCTATCTCACATGGTCGGGGTTCATTACAAGGACTCAAAGGGTTAGAGTGACTGCATAATACCCTGTCCGAATCAGAGCTCTTTGAGAATGAAGGAAGGCACCCTTAACTACCTGTCATGAAGCACATGTACTGAGACTGTCCTGGCCACACCGACACAGGTCCTTCCTCTTTCTTCCTTCCCCTCTTCAGCCTCTTTTGGGTCTGCCTCCATCTCCTTTTTTTTCCTGCCCTGCTACCTCCTACTCATAGGGGAAGTATATATACCACCTCTCTGTCTTTTGTCTGTCATCTATCAATCAATCTACCTGTCTATCTATCTATCTATCTATCCATCCATCTGTCTATCTAATCATCTATCTATCCATCTTCTAAATCACCAGTCAATAAGTTTCTTTACAAATTTTGGGTACTAGACCAATCCAATGTTGGGCTCACTTGCTAAACTTTTAGATAATTTCACAATGGAGAGGAATAGGTTCTAGGTTGTTTAGGCTATGGATTAAACTGTGGAGACAGAAACACAAAATAAGGGTGGCCTAAACAACTTAGAGACGTGTTCCTCCTTCCCATAAAGGTATAAGCTCGTTCTGGTTCACAAAGTTGTAAGGAGGTCAAGCTTCTCCTATGTCACTGCTTCCCTCTCTGGGATGTTGTTCTCTGCACATGGCTCGGGGGTGCAGGGAGAGCAGGGGTCTCAGGGTGTTCTCTTCTCTGATGTGGTCTACTACCGTTCACATCCCTTCCGTACAATCGCTTCACTTCCATTCATATCCCATTGGCCAGTACATGGCCATCTAGCTTCCACTAGCTGCAAGGAAGTCTGGGGACTGTAGTTTTTCCTCGGCAAAGCCATATGTATAACTAAAAATTGGTCATTCTGTTAATAAGAGAGAGCAGGAGGAAACAAGTACTTGGGGTGATCCACGGTTTCTGCCACACTTAGCAATATGACACTGGAGGATTTACGCACATTGAAACATAAAATTCTTACCGCGGTTGTCTTTTAGTAATGACACTGTGCATTTTGTAGTCTTCAATTTACTGTATCATGATATATGTTATAGCATCTATAAAAGCATTGTTACTTTAACTCAAAAGCTCCAATTAAGAATTATGCCAATCTCCATCTAATTGTGGAAGTATTATTTTAGTAGATTACATGAAAAGCTTACCAGATATACCATTCATTTCCTTACCTTTTTATTTAACTTAACTACAGAATCTCAAGTTTTTCAAGTCTAATACTTTTTGACGCTCTTTTCATTTTGTACATCCTGCATTATAATTTATAGTATGAAGCCACCTTTCTCAAAGTCTACAATTTCCTTAGTCTGAATTTTTCTTCTTTCTAACCTTTCTAAACCTTCCTTCATATCAAGGAGATGACAAAGCTCATTATGACCATTAAGATTCAGATGCAATTAAGTTTTATTCTGCTTTATGTGATAGGTGCATGATTCCTTCCTGGAATGGGATCATTTTCTACAGGCCCACAACTTGTATACCCTCATTGATTTGCAAGGCTGTTTTAGAAAAAATAGGTTCTCGACTCTGAATGAGGCCACTCTCCAACTTTGACCAAATCATTGCATTAATGTTCTTCAGATTATAACATCCCTTTAAAAACATCCCTTGCCATTGTCCCCAGAGGAGCCCATAAAAATGCTTGTGTGCTTTGTTTGTGGCCACTTAAGTAATAGGAGAGCTCCCCCTACTGATTGGCATCGGGGAATTAAGGAGGAGGGGCCCATCCCAGGGTCTGGGCTCCAGGTAACTTCGCGAAAGCTCACGCGCAGACCAAGAAGAAATGGCTTGTTTGACACTGGCTTTTGAAATACTTAAAAACATCAGCATTTGTCAGGTAGAAAGATTTTCATTTCCAAGTTCTAACAGGTTATTATTATTCCAAGCAATGGAGAGTTAAAAAAGGTTGGACAACTGTAGTAATGGTGGTGTCTGGATGTGGGCAGTGATTAGGTTCTACTGATTGTATAAAACTCTCTCACCTAACTTTGTTTTGGATTTGTTTAAGAGATGTGTGCTAATTAGACCACGCAAATCACTTTGTTTTCTGAAAATGAATTAAGCTTTCTGGCCTTCCCATGTTACAGGGGCAGGTCACCACCCACACGGTTCCTCTGGGTTACCTGGGAGGCGAGCCTGTCTCACACTGAACTGTCAGAAGATTCCATCATGGGAAGCGTGGAGTTTAGTAATGTGGCATTTGAAAGCTTGTTCAAGTTGTAAAATGTTGGATTCTATTTTTATTAAAAATCACTTAAACTTTCAACATTGTGAAAAAGATTTATTTAACATACAATTCACAAGCCCTTTTGAATGCATATTGTAGGGGAAAAATACAGCAGACGATGTTTCTAAAACTTAAGTTATTGTCCTGAAGGGACGAAACAGATGAGTTAACTGTTGAAATCCTATTGTTTCATTAGACGGTCCGTAAGAACATTTAACATTTTATATTTGTAATGTTATGAGGAAGCTATATATCCATCTCCTTCAAATATACAGATATAAATACCTTTATTATTTGGGAAAATTGTATAGAATCTACATAAAGCTGTAGAGGCTGCCGAGAAACGTTTTATTGGAAGAACCCCCAAGTAGAGAAGCTAAACTCAGCAGCTGGAGAAGCATACTATGCAGTAAGCTTGATAAAAACACCACATCTGTGGGGGGAGGGCCATTTTTTAGACAATCCTTTTTTGTATCTGAATGGGTTTTTTAAAAAACTGCTTCACTGAGATATAATTTACATACAATAAAATTCTCCCATTTAAAATGTACAGCTCAGTGTGTTTAGCTTATTTACAGGGCTGTGTAGCAATCACCACAACCTAATTTTTTTAAGTTATGTAATAATTAATTTATTTTTGGCTGCGTTGGGTCTTCGTTGCTGAGCGCGGGCTTTCTCTAGTTGTGGCGAGCAGGGGCTACTCGTTGTTGCGGTGCGCGGACTTCTCATTGCGGTGGCTTCTCTTGTTGCCGAGCAAGGGCTCTAGGCGTGCGGGCTTCAGTAGTTGTGGCTCGTGGGCTCAGTAGCTGTGGCTCGTGGGCTCAGTAGCTGTGGCTCGTGGGCTCTAGAACGCAGACTCAGTAATTGTGGCGCACGGACTTAGTTGCTCCGCGGCATGTGGGATCTTCCCAGACCAGGGCTCGAACCCGTGTGCCCTGCATTGGCAGGAGGATTCTTAACCACTGCGCCACCAGGGAAGCCCACTACAACCTAATTTTTAGAACATTTTCCATCATCTCCAGAGGAAACCCTGTATCCATTAGGGGTCACTCCCTGTTACCTTCCAATCCTCTCAAACCCCGACCCAGCCCCAGACAGACACTGATCTACTTCTGTCTCTATGGATTTGCCTATCCTGGATATTTCATATAAGTGGAGTCATATAATATTTGATCCTTTGTGACTGGCTTCTTTCATAGCGTAATGTTTGAGGTTTATTCTTGTGGTAGTATATATAGGTACTCCATTCTTTTTTTTTTTGTATTGCCATTACATGGGCATACCGCAGTTTGTTTATGCCTTTAACAGTTGATGGACATTTGGGTTGCTTCCATCATTTGGCTATGGTGAATAACAGCTGTTATAAACATTCGTGTATGAGTCTTTGTATGGACACACATTCTCATTTTACAGGTAGTTACTAGGTTTAGAATTTCTGGGATACATGGTATCTTTATATTTCACATTTTGAGGTACTGCCAAGCTGTTTTCCAACGTGAATATACCACTTTACATTCCCATCAGCAAAGTGCGTTTCAATTTCTCCACATCCTTGCCAACAGTTGTTATTGGCTGTTGTTTTGACTTTAACCATTCTAATGGAGGATGTGTAACGGTCTCTTATTGTGGTTTTGACTTGTGTTTCCCTAATAAGTAATGACAGTGAATATGTTTTTCACGTGCCTTTTCCATCATTTGTATATCTTCTTTGGAGAAATGTCTGTTCAAATCCTTTGCTCATTTTATAGTTGGGTTATTATTGTTATTATTATGTTGTAAGGGTTTTTTGTTTTTGTTTTTTAGTATGGTCTGGATACAATGAAATTGAAAAGAGGAAATCAACAGAGGAAATTTTAATGAAAACCTCAAACCTGGTTTTTTGAAAAGATCAATGAAATTGCTAAACCTTTAGCTAGGCTTACCAAGAAAAAAAGAGAGAGGACAAAAGTTACTAATAACCGAAATGAAAGAAGATACATCACTTCATATCCCATAGGCATTAGAAAGACAAAGAATACTAAGAGCAGCCCTATGCTTACAAGTTGATAACCTGGATGAAACGGACCAATTCCTTGAGAGGCAAATTCTGCCAAAACTCGCAGAAGGAGAGATAGACTATCTGAACAGGCCTATATCTATTAAAGTCATTAATTCAATAATTAATAACCTTCCAAAAGAAAAATTGCCAAGCCTAGATGGGTTCACTGGTAATTTCTACAAATTCTCTGCAGTCTCTTTCAGAAGATGCCAGCAGAGGAAATACTTCCTAACTCATCTGATAAGGCCAATTGAGGCCAACATTACCCTAATACCAAAACCAGACAAAGACATTACAAGAAAACAACAGATCTGTATCTCTCATGAACATAGAAGCAAACACCCTGTAAAAGTTATTAGCAAATTGGACACAACAGCATATAAAAAGATTTATACACAATGACCAAGTGGGATTATTTTAGGATTGAATTATTCAACATTTAAAAATCAATTAATGCAATCAATCTCATCGATAGGCTAAAGAAGAAATATTGCATGATCATATCAATAGGGACAGAGAAGAATTTGACAAAGTCTAACGCTCATTCGTGATAAAAAACTCTGCAAACTAGAAATACAAGGGAACTTCCTTAACTTGGTAAAGAACATCCACAGAAAACTTGCAGCTAACTTCATATTTAATAATTAACTAGAAGCTTTCCTGCTAAGACCAGGGATAAGGCTTAACATTGTACTGGAAGTCCTAGCTGAAGCAATATATATATGTGAGAATAAAACTATCTTTGTTTATTGATGACATGATCATCTACGTAGTAAATTTGAAGGAATCAACAAGAAAACTCCAGGAACAAATAAATGATTATAGCATGGTTGCATAGTACCATGTTAATATACAAAAGTCAGTTGCTTTCCTATTCCCAGCAACGAACAAGTGAAATTTGACATTTAAAACACAATGTCATTTACATTAGCAACCCCCAACATGATATTTAGGTGCAAATCTAATCCAATATATACAAGATTAACGTGAGGAAAGCTATAAAACTCTGGTGAAAAAAGTAAAAAAGAACAAAATAAATGGAGAAATATTCTATGTTCCTGGATAGGAAAGTTCAATATTGTCAAGTTGTCAGTTCTTCCCAAATTGATCTATAGAGTCAATGCAATCACAATCAAAATCCCAGCAAGTTGTTTTGTGAATATTGACAAACTGATTCTAAAGTTTGTATGGAGAGGCAGAAGACACAGAATAACCAGCTCAGTATTGAAGGAGAAGAACAAAGTTGGAAGACTGTTGCTACCTGACTTTAATACTTACTATGAAGCTACAGTAATCAAGACAGTGTGGTACTGGTGAAAGAGTAGACAATAGATCAATAGAATAGAATAGCGAGCCCAGAAATATACCCACTTAAATATAGCCAACTGATATTTGACAGAGCAACAAAGATAACCCAATGAATACAGGATAGGTGTTTCAACACATGGTGCTAGAACAATTGGATATCAACATGCAGAACAATAAATCTAGACCCAGACCTTGCATCCTTCAGAAAAATTAACTCAAAATTGATCATAGACTTAACTGTACAATGAAAAGCTATCAAACTCCTGAAAGATAACACAGGAGAAAACCTAGATGAGCTTGGGTGTGGTAATGATTTTTTAGGTACAGCACCAAAGGCACAATCTGTGAAAGAAAGAGTTGATAAACTGGGGTTCACTGAAATTAAAAACTTGGAGAAAAAGTTTGTAAATGATAACCTAAGTTCCTGTTATTCAAAATATACCAAGAACTCTTAAAACTCTACAATATGAAGATGAACACCTCAATTAAAAATGGGCAAAAGATCTAAACAGTCACCTCACCAAAGATATATAGATGGCCAACAAGCATATGAAAAGATGTTCTACATCATATGTCATTAGGGAATCGCAAATTAAAACAATAATAAGATGCCACTACACATCTCCTAAAATGGCCAAAATCCAAGATACTAACACCACCAAATGCTGGGAAGGATGTAGGCACCTGGAACTCTCATTCCTTGCTGGAAAGAATACAGAATGTTACAGCCACCTTGTAACACAGTTCAGCAGTTTCTTACAAAACTAAACATACTCTTGCCATACGACCCAGCAATCATGCTCGTTGGTATTTACTTAAAGGAGTTGAAAACTTATGCTCACACAAAAACCTTCACAGAGATATTTATAGCAGTTTCATTCCTAATTGCCAAAACTTGGAAGCGACCAAGTGTTCTTCAGTAGGTGAACGAATAAATATACTGTGGTCCATCCAGACAGTGGAATATTATTCACCATTAAAAAGAAATGAGCTAGGAAGCCATGAAAAGACATGGAGGAACCTTAAATACATAGTACAAAGATGAAAAGATCCAATGTGAAGAGGCTACCTATGATATAATTTCAATACATGACATTCTGGAAAAGACAAAACTACAGAGACAGTAAAAGGATCAATGGTGCCAGGGGTCAGCAGGCAGTGAGAGGTGAATGGGTGGAGCCCAGAGGATTTTCAGGGCAGTGAAGCTTCTCTGTCTGAGGCTGCAATGATGGATACGTGCCATTTTACCTTTGTTCAAACCCATAGAAGGTACAACACCAAGAGTGAATCCCAACATGAACTCTGAACTTTGGGTGAGTTTGATAGGTCAGTGTAGGTTCATTGACGGTAATGAGTGTCCCACTGTGGCGGGCGGTGCTGATAATGGGGGCAGGGTGCGTGTGTGGGGATGGGGGATCTATAGACATCTCTGTTCCTTCCTCTCAATTCTGTTGTGCACCTAAAACTGCTCTAAAAGAACTCTATTAAAAGGAATTAAAGCCAATATATGATAGTTGAAAAAATGTGATTTTGTATGTAAAGCACTTAGAACAGTGACGAGCACCCAATAAACGCTAGCTATTATCATTACATCAGTCTCCCCTCAGAGTTCTAATGAACCTGGAAGTTGAGTCCATCTTCTCGCCAACCCTGGGCAGAGAGAATTTGAACAAAGAATTAAGACGAAAACTCAGATTTTGTAGCGATAAACCTATTCTTTCTTCCTACATCTCCCCTCCACATCCTTTTCCACAATACGTCAACTTAGACATATTGTTTCTTCTGTTATCTCTCCTACTTAATCAACCATTTCCCTGGATTCAGCCCACTGGAAATCATTCCCATCAAAATTAGTGACAATATGTTTTAGCCATTTGAATGAGCTCACATTTTCGTGAGTTTTTTTCCTTTTGTCTGAGGACGTTAAAATCTTACTAGCTATCTAACAGTGGACTAACTTATCAGAAGTGAATCTGCATTCATAAGGGCCCAGTGACAGAGTTTAAGTAGGGGTTGTTGACATTCACAAAACCCACAGGAACTTCTGTTCCTGTCATTACGAACAGCAATAGTACAGACATCTTGGTGAACATTCCCAGGATTCAGCTTCTACAACCGATAATAACCTCCAAGTAGTTAATAAGACTATCTAAAGGGCCCACTGGCATTGATAGTTCCAGCCTTGGGATTCCAAACTCGTCCTGTCCTGAGATGCGATAGGTACAGAATAGGCAAAGAGGCCGAATTTTATCATTTATAAGGAATATTTGGTTTACATGTAGTTGAAATGTAGAATCTGGTTAAAATGACAATACACAGCAACTAGAACAATAATGAATATTAACTTAAAAAAGGGGACGATGCCAGCCAGATGTTCCTTTTTGTGATGCATGTTATGTAATTCTAACAACCTTTTAAAAAGAAACAAACTTACCCTCATTTTACTGATAAATAAACGGAAGCAAAGGAAGTGACAGCTTGACCAGGTCGTCCTGCTGCTGTTTAAGTGGGTTGGGTCCAGACGCCAACCCGGGACTTCTTGAGTCCAGAGCATTGTGGCATGGCTGGGCTGCAGAAAGACAGATGTTCAGGGACTGCGGTCATGGGGATGCCAAAATTTCCTTGGATGGAGATCCGGAGGAATGTGGGATCCTAGCCCTTACCTGAGAGTGAGGTAGGGGAGAGTCCACAGCAAGGGCAGAGAGCTGAGAGGTGCTGGCTGCACACACGGAGGACCCAGGACTGCCAGCCCTTCTCTTCCAAGGTTAGGATGCTGACCTGCACATCCCACTCTCCAAGGTCCACATCCAGGCAGGAACAAACATGGCAGGCCTCCCTTCATGCCCGGGGACCAGGAACCCCTGCCGGCAGCAGCATCTTGCACAGCGATAGACCTTTGGGGGAAGCGGACTGATCCATCATTTTGGTATAGTCTAAATTATCGATCCTCCTCGATCTTTATTTCAGCTTTTATTTTATGTCACTATTTGGTTTCCATCACTACCCTGTTGATGGTTTCACACTTGGAGTCTTCATGGAGTTTACATTCTTGTGGGGCAAGAAAGACAAATATGTGAACAAATCCACGAGATGCTTTCAGTTAATGACAAGAATGACATTTCAGTCCTACATACGTCCACACCACCTGTTCCGTGTTCTCACTTCTCCTTCTGTGTTGGAGTTAGCTGGGCAAAAGAGGGTCCCCCTTTTCGGAAGATTTTCCTTCAGTGTTATATGGGCTGTAACTTCCTTTGCTCCCCCAGCCTTTCTGTTGCTGTCGTTGTTGTTGGTTTTGTGACAAATTAGTTTTGCGTAAGAGTTTGACGAGTCTCTGGGAAATGTGTCACAATTCCTAGTTTGCTATTCCTAGTAATATGCCCTTTCTAAAATCCCAACCTCGGCTATAGGTAAGGAGGTTTTAATTGCTGGTTACTTCATTATTGTCATAATGACCCAGAAGATAGTCTCAATAAGCATAAGAATTTAGTGATGTCACCTTTTGCACGTGGTACCTTGTTTTCTTGGCCAGGTAAAAATGTATTTGAAATGCTTTTGTATAAACCATTGGTTAAAATAAAACACTTTAATAATTTGTTAAGATAAATTCAACATTATATTTCTTAAACTTTCTAAGGAAGTTTTTTTTGAATCAACATCAAGTTCGATGTACCTGAAACCAAACGGATCCCTTTCTATAATGTATAGATAGGTTATAAATTCTTCGAGGACAAAGGTCACATCTGAATCATGTCTTTGTCCCTAATATTTAGCATAATGCTAAATGTTTAATAGCATTTGCTTAGTAATTTCTGAGTGGCTGAATTATTTTAGCTGTAAACATGCTGGTATGAATTGTATAATGCTGGTATATGCATTAGTTTCCCTATTAATCAAGGTAGTAAGGATATAAACTGGTTTAAAAAAAGTCAATTTGGAATCTAATCATTAAAAAATACATATTTATCTAAAATTAAATTGACAGATTCTTTAACAAAACGGTCCTTAGATCTCTTTAGAATAAATGGTCTTTAACTTGACATGGAGTGGATCTCACTGTCGTCTAGCATATCAAATTTACTTTCCCGACTTTAAATGACTCATTGTCTATCATGTTGCTTATCATTCTCTCTCTCTCTGTCTCTATTGTCTACATCTATCATTTATCTATCTATCATCTATCTATCTGTCTATCTATCTATCATCTATCTAATCAAACTATGACTTCAATATTATTTTGGTAGAGAAATCTTCCAGAATACTATCTTGGAAAATTTTAGAATCATGAAATTTTGAAATGAGCATTCTATAATCTCATTTTAAACAAAAGCAGTATGATGAAGCATATATTCCAAATAAAAACAGACTGGAATTTCCAAACCAGATATTAAAATATTTATTAACATGCACTCTGTGTCTGCCTACATGTCGAGAGGAATTATGTTTTCATTAGACTCTGCTCTTAGTTCTTTGCTCAATTCTTTTTGATGTGGGTCCGAAGGGGTTCACACAGTCATCACTGGGGAAAATGGACCGAGAGAGAGGAAGAAGTTTTCATTATTTGGAGATTTTGTGGATCTAAATAGTGAGGGATAGTTCTAGTGGGGAGAGAAGCAGTAAATGGAGTGAAATTTACAATGGCTTAATTTCTTTACTCCCTTATTTATTTATGCCAAATAAATAACTATTTATGTGGAAAAATGGGGAAAAATAGACTATGTTCTATTAGTTCCTTTTTTAATTATTATTTTAAGCACAAGGGCCATTATAGAGACTAGCATTTACCAGAGTATTGTTTTGGAACATTGGTCCTACAAATAACTTTGATGGTTTAAAATGCACATTAATAATAAACTTGTCTAAGTTTGTTCAAGTCAGCACTTCTCAAACCTGTTTGACCAGAGACCACATTTTTTTCACCGCACCCCTGACATCCTACAGATCTAGTGTTCCAGGAACACACTTTGTGAAAAGCAGGGATGCAGCTGTTGTGTGCCAGGCTCAGATTCTCTTCCTTGATAATGCACAGTTTCCCTTGTGTGTGCACAACACACGCAGATGTACACACATCCATCACACGAGGATAGATTTGAGTCATATTTTAAATATTACTTGCTCAACAATTTTCTCTAGCTCTTATTTCTGAAGTCCTCCTACAAATGTCCTCAATCTTGCACAGTTGTACCCTACTGACACCTTTGCCCCTGTCTGCTTAATTCCTATTTACCCCATTAGGGAGGAAGGGATCTGCCACATTAAATAGAAAGATGGCCAAATACATAACACCCGAGACAGAACAGATGAAATAAAGCAGACGTTTATTCAGTAAACATACATGCAGCCCCAGAAGAGGACATTGCATGGCATGCAGGCCTACAAGGGTGGTGCACTAGGGAGCAAAGAGAACCAGCGGGGGCAGTAAGAAGCAGGTCTGTAGTAACCAAAGGGAGAGGTGGCCCTGGCCCCTGTGGGAGGACGTGATTGGCTTGTTTGAATAATTCTGTGGACTGGCAGGGAAGGGAAGCCTGTTAGCTGAGGAGCAGTAGGGGCACAGCTGGTTCATCTGATAGGGGGACCGGCTGGCGGAAGGCCTTTCCTGCTGTGGGAGGTGCTTCATCTCTGGTAAGGGGGGCTCCTGGTTGAGTTGTGGGGCCCTATGAGATGCAAAGATGTCAAGGCAGCACCTGAGATGTTAGGCCTTACATACAGCCTCCCCCATGTGGCTCCAGGGATGTGCTCGGTGTGCTCCGGCTGTGGTACAAGCAACTCGCCTCTCCTTCCTGCTCCAGGGCAGAATGGCCTCAGGCTGTGTCAGCTTTCTGGGTCCCAGATCACAGCGTTGATTCACTTGGTGTTCAGAGGCAGCCACACTTCTACCCAGCAACGTGTTCTTGTGATCCCCCTGGTGCTGTGCCCCGCTACCCCAATTGATGGAGGCTATTATGCTTGATTCATTACATGCCATTGATCTTTGAAATTTTGATTAATGACAGGGAAACCGGAAAAGTTCAGAGTTTGGCTTTGGTTCAAATGAGCACCCAGAAGTTCAGATGCATAATTCAAACTGTCTAAACCTCTTGGATAAGCAAACGTGGTTATGCAAAATGAGTCTGAAAAATCTCCTGGAAACACCCCTCTGTTGGAAATGTGTGGTATTTCCTGCCTCTACTTAGACCACAGACTCTAAACCCTATGAAGACATTACTTCTTTCTTTCATTTGTTCTGCTCATTTACTTCTGGCCAGAGCCCAGGTTTCTAGGTTTTTGGGGGACAGGTAGCAAATCATGGTGGGAAAGTTCAGGATGGCATCGTTTGACTGTCGTAGTTCCACCAGGCGTAGGTACATTTTTCATGTACCTGGGCACACAGAGAGAGGCAAACACATCCACTCCCAGGGTCACAGTAGAGAGTTATCTATTTATCCCTGGCAAACTGAGTTTTTTTTTTTTTTTCAGAGTCACGAGAATGTGCTAGTACAGTGTGAATATGCAGGTGTCATCAAGACAAAGCAAGAGGTTGATAAATGACAGTGGGAGAAATTCCCTCCAAAATGCGCAGTTAACTCTTCTCAGGTCTCCTTTGCTTAATTCACGCAGGCAAGCCTGAGAAACAGATTGTCTAAGGGCTGTGCTCTAACGGTCAAAAAGGATGCACTCTCTCAGGTTCAGAGGAAAAATCATTAGAAGAAAAAGGCTCCTGAATGAGAACACTCCAGAACCTTCTCTACCCCTAAACACTCCCTGCGGCCCTGACGTTCAAACCAAGGGGTCATTAGCCAGAGTTCACTAGTTTATCCAGGTTTTTGAGTTTCGCATGTTGACCGTTTTAGAGTAGATGTGGCAAAGTATCCTTCCACAGGTTTGTTGGCACTAAGTGACCTATTTCAATTCCTTTGAGACCAAACAATAGTAATAATGTCTGCATTATAATGAGAGATTCTAATAAGATTCAGAATATCCTGAATTATTTAGAAAATAAATAAAAATTTCTGACCTTGGATATTTGCATGTGTTTCAGGTATGTTGCAAATCCCGGGAGGCATTAGAACAAGCATTGACCGTGAGCCTGCAACTCAGAATTCTGGGTGAGTATTCACCCTGCTCTTCACTCTTTGCCATAGACTGTTCGCCCAGACGTAAATAATGCCTTCTTTATACCCGGAGGAGGATAGGAGAACTGGTAATAATTCATACTTTCCCAAATTGCAAAACTGTCAATTTTGAGTGAAACAAAACCCAAAGTCTCCAGCTTCTGCTGAGTAAAAAAGGAGAACCCACTTGAACACCAAATATTATCACAGTATTTATAATATTGCTACATTGTGCCCATGTCGTGCTTCTAATCATTATCTGAGCAATAAAACATATAGTAGCTTTGGACTTTAGCTACATGTTCCCTTAGAAGGGAATACACAGACTGATTACTGGACAACCAATTAGCAAATTCTCAATGATTCTAGAGAGTTACGGACAATCAACAGAAGCTTTTAAGTGGTTTTATGTGATAATTTAATTTTGAAATTAAAGTTAATGCTTAAGGGCTATATATTTCCATTTTATTATTTTTATAAACACAAAAATTTGAAAGTTTCTTTTCCTATTTTATATTAAAGTATAATAATAATTTTTTAGTTATAAATGCTTAGAAGGCTAATACACTAGCAAACATGTAGAGACATTTCTGTGCCACATGTTCAGTGGGTACTGTTCTATTACACTAATATTGTATTTGATTTATTTATTAGACTTTTACAATTTCTTTTTTTCCCAGGGTCTTTCTAAGGAGAAATTTATGAAAGTAAATGGACTTTTACTGGATTGGCACATAGCCATCTTCTCGACAAAATTCTACTCTATTAGGGTACGATTATAGCCTATGAATGGTAAACATAGATATTCTCTAAAACTCTTAACTTTCTCTTTCTGGACCTGAGTCCTTAAGATCAATTGGTGGCACTTGAGGAATTGTGACCTTTCTCCCCTTCTCTTAGAACCATTGTTTCCTTACATAACATGACCGGAAGGTGACCTCCTGGCCGCCCTTGTAGGTCTGGCCACATGAGTTCAGGAGGTCCCCAGGTGGTCACAAAAATTTTGTTTTGTCTTGTACAAACGCAGGAATCTTTGTTCAGCCAGTTGCCCTTTGGCATGCACTCGCCTGCTTACCTTTCTGGGTACTGACCCTGCAAGCAGCAGATACCGAGGCAGGAAAAGGGGAGACTAGAGAAGCACATGGGAAAATGACTTTCTGGTTTAAGGAAATGTTACCAAATGCCGACAGCTTTTTTTAATTGACCGCGGTTCTCTTCAACCATGACTGCAGGAAGGAGTTTGGCAGAAAAGGCTTCCGGAGCAGAAAGATGGTACAAATGAGCTGTTCCTCCAACCCCCGTCTTGCTCTTCTTTCCTCCTCTACCTTCCACCTCCCACTTCCCATCCTACCTCCCACCATTTAAATTTGTCTTTTTTTTTTTAACACTTTCAGAGTCTTTGCTAAAACTTTAATCCTGACTGTAATCCCAAGGCTCAGACAATGTGTTTAATCAATCATTGGTTCTATGATTGAGACTGAGTTTGGATTAAGATCAGTAGGAGATGACTGAGCAGCTCTATAAGCCTCATGGCACTTGGAGACCCGCCAAGTACTCATTCCTCTGATTATGTAGGTCTATGTCTGTTCCTCAACTTACCTGTACTGCTTCCCAAAAGGTGTGCTAGGAATGAAAACAAGGGAGCTCTTCTTGGTGGACGGCTGGCCCCGGGTGGGGCAGCCACTGGATAGTTTTGTGTCCCCGCGTGGTCGATCCCCATGAGCTGTCATCTGTGAATCTAATGAAGAATTTGGTCTATGCTGTGCATTTCTTATCTGACATTAGTCACACCTACCTTCCACAATGAGTCCGTTCCACATAATTTAATATTAGAAGATTTGGGGCAATGGAAGAAGGCCTTGTCTTGATGTGCTCCCCTAATCTTCATATATCCTCCCAGAATTTCCCCTTTCTTTGAACAAATTTATGGAAGTTCCTTTCTCCAGCATCAGTGTGACAGTGAACTCTGCCACAGAATGATTTGCATAGGAATTAATACACTCAAACCTTGAAACAAAGCTGAGGGAGCTTAAAATATCACTTCCAGTACCTGCTGAATATCACATGTATATAATTAAAAACCAAACATTTCTTTTTTCATATCACTGATAGAACAAAACAGCACCGTGTAGATTTAGTTTGTTAGAAACCAAAAAAAATAAAAAAAGGTATTACACCATCACCATGTTCCATGTATTCTATTCTGCTATGAAAACTTTATATATAGTAAATATAGAATACAACCTGGTTAAAAATAGAAGCTATTCCCAAAAACCATCTGGGCCACATCCCAGCAGCCAGGAATGTTTCCCTCCCAAGCTGATGACTCTCCACCTTCAAGGAAGAAACGTCATTAACATATTTGAGAGTATATTTTAATGTACGATGATCTCGACCAGGCAGCTCTTGGATAAAGGATAATAAGATTGCTTTGGAGGATCAGATTCAGAAAAATGAACTCATGTAATTTTAAATAAGAAATAAAGTAGAGGGGGTGGAGAAAAGGGAACCCTCCTGCACTGTTGGTGGGAATGTAAATTGATACAGCCACTATGGAGAACAGTATGGAGGTTCCTTAAAAAACTACAAATAGAATTACCATATGACCCAGTAATCCCACTACTGGGCATATACCCTGAGGAAACCATAATTCAAAAAGAGTCATGTACCACAATATTCACTGCAGCTCTATTTACAATAGCCAGGACATGCAAGCCACCTAAGTGTCCATCGACAGATGAATGCATAAAGAATATGTGGCACATATATACAATGGAATATTACTCAGCCATAAAAAGAAACGAAATTGAGTTATTTGTAGTGAGGTGGATGGACCTAGAGTCTGTCATACAGAGTGAAGTAAGTCAGAAAGAGAAAAACAAATACCATATGCTAACATATATATATATATATATATATATATATATATATATATGGAATCTAAAAAAAAAAAAAGGTCATGAAGAACCTAGGGGCAAGACGGGAATAAAGACGCAGACTTACTAGAGAATGGACTCGAGGATACAGGGAGGGGGAATGGTAAGCTGGGACAAAGTGAGAGAGCGACATGGACATATATACACTACCAAGTGTAAAATAGATAGCTAGTGGGAAGCAGCCACATAGCACAGGGAGATCAGCTCGGTGCTTTGTGACCACCTAGAGGGGTGGGATAGGGAGGGTGGGAGGGAGGGAGATGCAAAAGAGAAGAGATATGGAGATATACGTATATGTATAACTGACTCACTTTGTTATAAAGCAGAAACTAACACACCATTGTAAAGTAATTATACTCCAATAAAGAAGTTAAAAAAAAAGTGACTGTAGGTTGTGTTTTATAATACAAATGCAATAAAACTATATCATAAAAACTGTGCAATTTTCTGGTTTCTCTGAGTGTAAAGTTTTCTCTTGGTATGAAGGCCATTTCAGACACTGCATTTGACCCTTTCAGGCTGCCAGCAGGCCCTTCTGTACGCACTTGGAGCATCTTCTTAACGAGTCAGAGCGTCTCAGGGCTGAAAGGGATTGTAAAAACCATCAGTCCACCCAGTTCAGTGTCCAAATCCACAGAGTGATTTGCCAAGTTTAGATAATGTAGCTGAGATTGTTTATATGTTACAAGTTGTCTGAATTAATAGGTTATAAAAAGAATTAATAAGACATAAATACTTCACTCAGATCCTCCCTTACCTAATAAATAGTGAAGCTTGAATAGTTGTAAATTCTCTCAAAAATAAATTACATTACAAATGTGAATTTGAATGGCATGACTGATTTATGGGTACTGCTGATTTAGAGTTTTTTCTCTATTGCTTTGTTGGTCCATCTAGCTATTTTTCAGATTCAAAGTTTTATCTTACTTTGGTCTGTGTGAGCTACTTTATTCCTGGAAAATCAAATATAACATTTTAATCAAAAAGAAAGGAAAACTGTATCATGTGACTTCTATACAAATAAAGGAGAAAAGCATATTCATCAACATAAAAGTCAATACTGAGATAAAATTGGAACTTCCTGGCATTCATGTATTTTAAAATGAAAAGAGAAGCCTTTTAGAAAAAAAAAAAGCTTTATGAAATAAATACGTTTGTGGATATTAAAGAAATAATGAAACTTTACCAGTGAGTTGGGGAAAATTTAGGATTACAAATAAAAATATTTTTTTGTTAAACTAAGATTAAGAAAGAAGAGTGTGACATTATTTACCTTTCCAGGTCTTTCAAACAGTAACCAAATTTTATATCAATACTCATTTGCATAAGTTCAATATTATGTTATATCCTATTTTAACTTAATTTGTGCGTGTGTGTTTTGTGAGTAAAATGTGGATACTGCCAAAATTGAACTAACATTGATTCATTTAGTTGCTTTGGAAGTTTGAGATTTACAAAGCTGTTTGCTACTTTAAAATCAAATGTAAATCTGCCCTTGTTGGGTGCAGCCTGTTCCTTTGGAGATGGTTTTCCAAGTAAGGTTGTAGTCATTCAGAAAAGGAGGTATGAAATGTCAGAGTTGAGCGTTTGCAGCTACAGAATTTCATAAAATGTTGGTCTGAAGTTTTGAATTGATAAGATCAGTGAGCACATTTTTAACCAAATGATTCGTCTGCTCTTGGATAACCGATTCCTAAACACTTGGCCTTGATGTTAAGTTGCTTTATAGTCAGGGGAATAGAAGAAAAAGGTTAACATTTATAATTCTCTATGAAAATTCAATGCAAGTCATTTTGAAACAAAAATGTGGAGGAAAGAGTTAAGATGAAATGAGAAGATGTGTATAACAGTTCATAAACGTCCCAGGTGTTTACTCTCACAAGTGGCTTTCTAGTAAATGGATTTACAGTCTGACCGATCTATAGATTTCAGATGTCTCTGTTGGGAGCTTCGTGAAGCAATGCTGCTGTCCGTTCTTTAAGAGAAGGTCACAGTGCCTGAGGGGGACTCCGTTTGCATCTACACGCAGGGCTGTGGGCTGCTGCTCTGCTTACGTACTCAGGACAGCGCAGTACCCTGCCAATTATATGGAGTAATTTACATGCTGACACCTCTCGAAAACGTACTGTCAGGAGTTTTCAATTAAAACCTACTTCCTCCCTGAAAAAGGCATAAGAAGAAGGAGGAGGAAGAGAAAGGAGAGGAGGGGGAGAAGCAGAAGCATTTTTGCTGGGAGCGTAAAAATAGCTTTGATTCCGAGTCTTTTCATGCAGATCTAGAATGCCAACTCTCTGGAAGGTGAAGGGGTGCCTAAGAAACCTCATGGAATTGAGGTCCCCGGAATTAAACAAACATCGCAAAACCATGTGATTACAAAATGTGCTTATCTTGCTTTCTTGAAGCCATGCTTCCTTGAATATACTCCACAGATCTCTTTGGATATCATATTCTTTATGCAGTTATAGTAGCTCTCTCTTGTCTTGTATTTGAATCACTCCATCAAGGATTTAGTTGGGGATAAGACCTTCAGGAGCATCGAGAAGTCCAATGTTCTGTGACTCAAAATGTGGTCCATGAACTACAGCATTAGCATCTCCTGGGAGCCTGTTAACCACCGAGATAGGCAGTCCCACTTCAGCCCTACAGAATCAGAACGTGTATTTTAATAGGATTCCTGGGTGATTCACGAGCACAGTAATGTTTGGGAAGCACCGATCTCTCTTCCCGTCTCTTCCCAATCAGATTGGCTCATAGATTGGCATTAATGGGCGAGTTTAATAGAGAAACCAAGTTGTCTGACTGGAGCATTTAAGACGCGCAAGTCCGATTTCCAAGCCATGAGGTTGTTTTGTTATTTATGTGGAGCCATAAAACACAATCGGATTTTTAAAGTCTATTTATATGCATAAAACTGGCATACATATTCACAAATCAAGGCATTTGTTTTCATTATCCTTGCATGATAGCCAGTAACCCATAAATTTTCAATCCTGTCATTGCAACCTCTGAAAATCCTAAAATTGGGCATAATGAAGTTTTTGGGTGATTGAAATGATTACCCTAATAACTTATAATAATTACTTTTATCTCTGGCTCTTGGATTATAACTGATCGGCTTGTACCCATAATTGGTAAGAACATCATGTCTGTACCTCTACACCTCAGGATCAAATCAGAGCCTGTACCATCCGCTGGATTATTTCAACTCTCTTGACAATAAATCCCAGTTCCTGTGTCTGTGTCACGTAGCAATTTGTATGATTCATAAAGGTGATTTGACTGAGACCTAGCCAAGAAGATGAGCAATTCACTGGTGGGAATGTAGACGCTTTGTTATTGAAAAGGTTACATTTGGCAATTTAAATCTTATTTAAGGAAAGAGAGAAAATATCTACTGAATTGCAAGACCAACCAAGATTCCTACTGATGGATGACTTGAAAGAAAGGACGAACTGAGTTGCAGGATTAGGAATTCAAAGCTGTGAGCACCTGCTTACGTTAAACAAAATGTCTACATGTTCCCAGAAGTTCCATACCTCCCCTCGGATGTAGACGCTAGCGGGAGCTCCGTGGTTTCTGCGACGGCCATTTGTCTTTCCACTTGCCAAGTTTTTGTTCTCTGAGATAGTTTAGACCAAAGTCTAAATAAAATTTTAAAAAGGCTATCTAATTAAAAATGTAAACTATTTCTACACTTTTCTTTCTCTTTGCTAAATTTCATCAATAGGGTACCAAAATAATTGGATGGTAATTTCTTGCAGAGTGGAGAAAGAGTAACTGGGCCTGGATGTTTTCTTTCCTGCTGTTAGCCGAGCGACCCTTTTAGGAAGCGAAGGTTGTAGGATCAGAGGGCAAAAGGTGAACTAGGTTTGTCTTCGTATTGCTTTTTCAGTGTTGAGCACATAGCTGGCATTCAATAATTACTTGTTAACTGGGTTACACCTCTTAGCCTAATTCCTGCTGTTGATAAACAGCCACGAGGGTCCCCTGGAGGGAGAAGGAGATGCTACGCAACGCCTGATTGTGTACAATGTTCCCCCACCTGAGTCCAAATGCTGACATTGTTGTGGGAAAAGGGAGCAGGTTTTTATAACCTATAGGTTTTTATAACCTATTAATTCAGACAACTTGTAATATAATAACTAATTATAAGTTATTAGGGTAATAATTTCAATCACCAAAAAGCTCATTATGCCCAATTTTAGGATTTTCAAAAGTTGCAGTGACAGGATTGATAATTTATGGGTTACTGGCTATCGTGCAAGTGTTGTGGGAACAGGGGCGGCTCCTTACATTCTCTAAAATACATTTTTTCTCATCTTTTATAAAGGGAGTTACCCTTATATCACAGGGTGATTCTAAGCCTTCAAAATTATATCTCAAAGTGCTTAATACTTTGCCCAGGATGCAGCAAGACTCAATATACAGCCGTCACTTCATCATTTCAGAGCTTTGCAAAGGGAAAGTACCGTCTTTGTCTTTCCCTTTTCAGCCCTTGACGTGGTGGGAAGGGAGAGGAGGGGTAGGGTTGAGGAAACCCGAGGGGGAGTGTGTCAGCACCATTGCTCTGAGGGTGGACCCCCGCCTTGATCTCTTGTGTGTTCCTGGTAAGCGTGGACCAGCAAGGGAACCTGTTTGTGAACATGTGACTCTCCTTTTTCAACCCCAGGAGCCACCTTCCAACAAGGCTGACTTTCCATAGTCAAATCCTGGCATCCTATTGATGCAATGAAGAGTAAAGGGTGTCCTCACAAGGTTGCTGGGTATTCAAAAATCTCAGGAATGCTCACTTTGCTGTACAGCAGAGATTGGGACAACGTTGTCAATCAACTATACTTCGAAAAAAAGCTAAAATAAATTTTAAAACATCTCAGGAATGGACCAGTAATGCTGCTCCACAATTCAATCTCATCTTTTGGCATAGTAAAGAAAACTGGTACATTCTCAAGTCCTTCAATTTTCTCAGTTGGCTAAAATGAAGACATTCATTTCAAAGGAAATAATTAGATGGATTTTTTTTTTAAAGCAAGCTTTGAGGAAAGAGAGGGAAAGGAAAGGGAACATGTTTACTGTAGTTGGAAGAGCATATGACCTTTGTTTCATCACCCTGAAAGGCAGAAGTCATCTATCAACTATTGGAAATGTCATTTGGTGTGCAGTCCTGTTCTCTCGCTTATTTTAGGAGTTGGCCCTGTGAGGCACAATTATGTGTATCTTGAACTTCAGGGATTAGATGTGCGATTCTTAGAATGGCCTATGGTATATCAGGAAACGTTTATGTATCACCCATCATCAAACCTTTTCGAATTGTTAGATAATTTCAGCCCCATATTTGTTAGCTGCACTTGGGAAACCACGCCTATATTCTCGCGGAGCTTGCGGAATGGAAACAAAGCTGCTTGAGATGATCATGTTGACGTATGTCTGTTAGCGTGTGGCTCCATCGACATATGAATCTTTTAGAGCCACATGGTAATATTCCAGCAAAATCATTACAATTCATCCTAGGTTGTCTTTTTTCTCTTACTATTTCAAGATGAAAGTTTTCAATACTAATGCTGCAAAGTGGGTATTATGTTGACTTATGCTAATCTGTTTCATGGATGCTGTCATATTACATTGTTCAGCAAAGACACTGGTGAAGTTGTCTTGTGTCTACCATTATCTCGCAAACAGCCCAGTGGTGTCAGAACACAACATCCAGGGACCCTCTGCCTTGTTGTGGGATAGCTTCTGTCCGGAGAGGTTTACTAGGAATAGTGGGAAAGGAAGCAGAGAGGGCTGTGTCTGTGCTGGTATATGTCCTCTTAAAGAGAAAACAGTGTAAAAAAGGGCCGATGTATTGTGTGCGGGATCATGTGTGGATTTATAGTGGCTTCATTGCCACGTATTATTTTCATGGCAGCACTTCTGTAAACGGTGTGTCAGTCCCTCCTTGAGGAGCTTCTGGCTTTAGGATTTTACCACCAGCCCATAAACCAGGGAAACTCCACTGTTAAAGCTAAGGGTTCCAGAGGCAGTTTTCAAAGGTAAGTTTATTTGAAAAGTCTGCAAGGGAGATTGATTTGGCGATTTTCAATGCTGCTTCTGCAAACCTTCTCGGGCGGTGTTCCCACCGTTCCTACCCCCGCCCTGAACAACTGAAGCCACTTTATAGGGAGCTCAAGAATTGTTGGACAGAGGTGGTCTTCCCTGTAATAAAGGCGCTGCCAATGGGATCGGTGCACAGGAACGGGGTGGGCAGGCAAGGTGGGTCTTTACGGCCCTCCTGCTGGTGGGCAAACCGACTTCATGGTCAGCATCTCCATGAAGTGCTCAGTGTCCCAGGGTCCCTGGGTGCCCCTTGCTCTTCTGGGACACCCCCCTCCCCGGGGCAATGCACTCTGTCCCTACTCGCTCTGCCTGTGTGCCCCCTGAGCTGGGATCTCTTTGGGTCATTGGCTGTCTAATCTAATACGGTCATGCAAAAGAAGACTGGTGATGGCTGAGAACTTGACATGTTGTCACTCCAAGATTTCAGGGGTCTCTCGAGTGCTTGCTGATGCCCTTAGAGCTGTGGTGAGAGCTAGGAGACAGGAGCTATGGCACAGCTCTTTGTGAGGCCGCAGTACCCTTCCCCTGGATCACGTGGGTGGCTGACGACCGAATCCTCCCTGCCTGTCACAGTGAACTTGAAACTTGATCACCTCAACAGCCACGGAAGAGCCATACTATGCACAGCCTTGTAGCAGGAACTGAGAATCCAGGGAGAAAGAGGAACAGCCCTTGTCTCCCAGGAGCTAAGATCCAGAAGCTCACTACATTTTATTGTAATTTTACTGGTTAACGTGTGTGCGTGTGTGTTGTGTGAAGGCTTGAGTTGGCTTGTATTTATCTCCGTGTCACAGAAACCTCTATCCAGAGCTTTCGGAAAAGTAGATACTCCGTATGAGTTTAATAAAAACCAATAATCGTGTAAAGAAGACTGTGGTAAGTGTGAAGCTTAAGTCATAAGTTTCTTGCATCTGCAAAACATGCAACAGTATCTAAGAGGAGGCACTTTTGTAATAATGGCTGAATAGATATCAAAGGGCAAAATGATGTGATTTCATGGGAAACTCAGGTCCATGATAGTTAAGAACCAATCACTAAGAAGGAGCTCTTCTTGGGACCCTGTTTTCCATGTTAATACTTAAAGATCATTTTCACACAAGATCTGTTAAAGTAGACGAGTAATGCTTTGGTCTGCCCGTGTGTTGTGAAGTGTCCCCTCCGAGTCGAGATTTCAGCTCTGTCACTTCTCACCTGAAGCAACCGGAAATTAATGATCACTTGCTCCTGGGGCTCTCTTTCTGGTCACCCCATTAATTTAACAGGAGAGTTTCTACCCAAAGCCAAAGGGACCCTGGTTCCCTGGGAGTGGAGAATGCACAGACGCCAAGATCCATGACCGCCGAGATGGTATAGACCCAGGGATCTCCACCTTCTGCCCATGGAAGGGAGAGCAGCGCTTGGCCATTCCTCTGACTCCTGTTTGTTGAAAAGGTGAACTGAGTTTAATCAAAAAATGCATTGGGGCTTCCCTTGTGGCGCAGGGGTTAAGAGTCCGCCTGCCGATGCAGGGTTCGTGCCCCGGTCCGGGAAGATCCCACGTGCCGCGGAGCGGCTGGGCCCGTCAGTCATGGCTGCTGAGTCTGCGCTTCCGGAACCTGTGCTCCACGACGGAAGAGGCCACAACAGTGAGAGGCCCGCGTACCGCAAAAAAAAAAAAAGAATGCGTTGGCCATTTACTAGCGGTGGTTTTGCTTTGCCAAAAAAAAGAAAAAAAAAAGTAACTGCCATGTCACTGCTGGTGATCCATGAGGGAAAAACAAAGGATGGATAGTGAGGGGCCCTCCTCCCGACCCCTGCATCCCCCCTCCCCTCCATTGTGTTGGCCCCTCCCGTGTTTGGACTCTAAGCTAGAATAATCACCATGTGAGGTACCAACTGAAAATTAAACACACACCTTTTCTTTTGACATCCATGATTTATTTTCCTAAAGAGCTTATATATGTAGGGATTCAGGAGGGGAAGATGGAGGGGGAGGTCTGGTATTTACTTCACGAATAGTGTTATTCACAGACCAGGAAAGAAATCCAATGTTTGCTGCGGCTTAAATGACAGTATTTATTATGTACTCACAAGAGGGTAGAAAAAGTGACTGTTGATTATTTTGACATTCAATTGCTTGCAATACGTGAGGGATTAATTATGACATGGCACACTTCATCCTGCCACCTGAATTAGCTGGAGTTTTAAAGAAGGGTCTGTATTTACATCATATGTCACATGGGGAGAATACGGATGTCTCTGTGCTCTTTTCTGTATCAGGTTTGATCAGGAATCCGGTGGCCTCGCTGAACGCAGGCACTTCTCAATCAGATCAAACAAAAATCTATCGCTGGTCTTTATGGAGAATCCTATCGTACGGAACCAGCGTTTCCAAACTCTGACCAAGCTTTCCCTGTTAACTGACAGTCCCATGGAGAGAAGTTTCCATCACTTGGGAGCAAGGTGATGAAGGTTCCTTCTCAGGGACCCGTCTCCCCAAACACATGTTGGGGTATAGAATGCAATGCTCCGTTGGTCCCCAAGTAGACAACTGATGAATTTTGTTGGTAGAGGGGCTGACGTTTAGGTGAAAGCACCTTTGGGAGAGGAATGGAGGAGAGGGCACTGGGTCTTAGTAGCGGGAGGCCAAAGCCAACGTCCAGGGTGCCCGCGTGCTGTTGGCGACCAGAACAACTCTCGCTTTCATCTTGTTGCTTTAACAGACTAGGCGCTGTTCTAGCCCACAGGCAATGAATGCAGCTCTTAGCCTCAAATCCCTGGACTTATTACCCACAGTTCTGAAGCTTGAAAGAAGAGCAACCTCAAAGACCTGGCACATCCTTTTAAGCGTAGAGAGCCAAAACACCCAAATCATACCAGAAAGAGGAAAGAACCGCCATGAGTAATGGAGCAAACATGTTGGTGTTCCCTTTTCCATCCTTGAATCTACATCTCCCGCAGGAATGAAAATACCCAGAAAGCTGAGGGCACGGGCACCACAGCCCTAAGAGTGGTCGAGAGAGGAGAAAGGGGATGGTCTCGGGACTTGCTTTGTTATGGTCAGGACCCGATGCTTTCCGATCACAGGGTTCTGTGGGT
The DNA here is from genome assembly GCF_059928025.1 of Delphinapterus leucas. Taxonomy (NCBI): domain Eukaryota; kingdom Metazoa; phylum Chordata; class Mammalia; order Artiodactyla; family Monodontidae; genus Delphinapterus; species Delphinapterus leucas. The sequence goes on from NC_143142.1 coordinate 86,180,982, forward strand.
TATTCTAGCTGGAGTCCTGGTGACTACCCCCTTAGTTATTTGAAAGAGCATCGTTATCAAAAAAGAAAAACCCAAACCGTCAAATTCCTACACTGCTGACTATAAAGAATCAACGTGATGAGGGGCTCAGTTTGTAGCTGTGGTTTGAAATATGTCTTTACAGCTGTGTGAGCACTTTATGTTTGAAAAATGCTTTCCCATCACTCTGAGTAGGTTTTCTTTGTGACAGTTCAGCAAGGTCACCTGGGATGGCCTCTGACGGATAGATAACGACACCTGGGTGAAGGTCACGTGATGGGCACACAGCGAGACCTGGGGACGGTTCTACAGTCTCTGTGACCCCAAGTGTGTGGGGCGCCATCGAGCCCAGGTCACCTCTGACAGGGCTCGGGACGAGGTGCTTGGAAAGGCTGAGTGTGCGTCCCATTGACTCCGTGTTCATTTCTATAACAGAGCGCACAGCATCTCTAAGAGTCAGGTTACCGCGTGTTCTGCTCTCAGAAGCCAAGGTGTGAGGGAGGAGAAGGCTGGAGGCACCCGTGTGGAGAAATCCGGCTCAGAGAAGGAATTACAGCCCGAGGATCAGACAAGTCACAGGGTCCTGCCCAGGGCAAACGTCCTTTGTAACAGAGGAGCTGAGGCTCAAAGTAACACCGGGGGGATCCAGTGTGATTTGTCCGCTTCACCCGCGGGAACGTTACATTTTGTGAAAAACGTACTTACTGCGAATGTGTGATGTCATTTACTGGACAAGGAAGAAAGTTCATCTTTTGTTGATGAACTCTTACTGCTTGGAGGGAAACACTAGAATATCTTACCCTGGGCTCCAAAATAGCTGTGATCCTTGAAAGAATTTCCCTCCCCTGTTTCTGTTCCTCTGTGGTATTTCCACATCTAGCATAAAAGAAAAATCCAATAGCATTGAAGTTAAATAACACATTTTTCCCTCCCAGAACCAATAAATCTGTTTAAAGATGCATTGCCACTTTTCTTGAGGGATAATTTAGACTATGTATCAAAAAAGGAAAATCAATAGTTTTTTTCTATTACAAATAATTGCGTGTTTGACTCTTTTCCACTTTTTCTTTTTTATTTATTTTGGTTTCAAAATATTTCTACTGAGCCTGCCTCACGTTTTAAGTCTAGACCAGCATGAGTTTCTATGAGACAATGTCTGCCAGCAGATCAGACCCTGCTCTCTCCTGGGCTTGGTGAGGTTCCCACACATAGTATCAGGGGAAAGGCAAGCAGACCCAGGGGCTCGTGGGAAGAGCTTTGAGTTTAGTTGTAAAGGAACAGAGCGTGCTCTTGGGGGCGCACACACCCCCATGGGCACGCAGCACAGAGCCCCACCCACCTGGCTGATTACCTGTGGCCCCATGGGCATTTGAGCAGTGTTTATCCTTTGGACCCAGGTTTGAAATTGTCAACTAGAAAATTGCTCCCTGTGTAAACTTTGGCCTGGCCGGCACAATCCAGGGTCCGTCTTTAAGTAACTAGACGTGACCAGATGTTACCTGAGAATATCCAGTGCGCGATCCCAGTACCCAGAAGAATATCTGGTTTGCAGTACCTCCTGGTGTTCTTTATTTTCAGACATTTTTATTAGAGAAAAGGGATGACTTGCCAGGAGCCCCCAACACACGGGTTGAATGAGAGAGGGGTTTATTAGACTGACTTCAGCTATTCACCATTCAGCCACAGCAATAATGTCTAAGGATCTGACGTCAGGCACAGAAGGGAGGAGACAAACCTCGACCACAAATCTGTGATGCTCAGGTGAATAGGAGAGTCCAGAGGAGACCGAGGCCAGATCCACGAGGGCAGATGGAAAGGCTTTCTTGAGGAGGTGACAGCTGAGCTGAGCCCTGCAAGGCTGATGCACGTTGGTTAAGTGCAAGAAAGTTGAGGGGGGCATGGTGAGGCCATCTCACAAAAGAGCTGAATGGCAAAGGCAAGGAGTGTAAAGCAGCAGGGCTCCTGGGGAGGTGGGGGGCAGCAACCCAATGCTGCAGGCTGGGTTACTGTTGACAACCATCCCCCCCCTTCCCTCCCCCATTGCGGGCACAGTGTACTTCCCCACATCATGGACGCTGGGTTTGGCCCTGTGACTTGCTCTGGTCAGTAAGTATCAGCCATGAAAGGAGCAGGCACCAAGCGGTGACTGTGCCTTCAGTCTGGGCCCCAGAACACACACAAATGGAGCAGACTTAAACCCAAACTACAGTCCGCAGCCCACATGCCGGCTAAGCCCATCTTAACCCACTGGAGCCAAATCAGACTCATCCTGCAGACCCAGGCACATGGGGATGGTTGTTATGTGACATTATTAAGGCAATAGCTGACCCTTACATTCAGCAAGGCTGAAACATGGGGTGAAGATCAGGAGACACAGGGCCAGAGGTGTAAGCAGGGCTCCTCGTGGACAGTCTTGTGTTATGTTAAGGTGTTTAGCCTTTACCACTGACATATTCAGGGAGACAGGGATCTGGTTTGCATTTTAGAAAGAATTATGGCAGCAATGTGGCAATCGGCCTTGTGGATGTGTGACTCAGAAGCTGTGTGATAATTAATTATAAGAGCTGACATCTACTGGACCCTTCCTATCTACCAGGAACCACGCTAAGTACTTTACCTCTTTCATCTTATTTAATCCTCAAAGCAACCATACAAGCGCTCAGATCACTTCTGTTCTACAAATGACGTATCTGTTTTCTAGATACCCTGAACTCTTAACTGTGAAATCGATCTGTTTATTGCAAAGTTAAGGTAAAAACAGGTCTGAATTATGCCAGCGTGGTGGGAGGGGAGGGGAGTATGATCTAAGAAATTACAAGAAGAATCAGCAAGATATGCTCAGTGATTACATGTGGGATGTGAAGGAAGACTCTAGCATTTCCAGTTTAGGGAACGGAGCAGAAGACGAGGATTTGCACCAAAGAAGAGAATGAGGAAGAGAAATAGGGTGTGTGAGGATGGCTTTGGGACGTCTTTCTGAAGGGACACAGTGAGCAGCTGACAGTACAGGTGTGGAGGCCAAGAGAGGGGCTGAACTGAAGGTGTGGTGCTGAAAGCACCAGCACATCACTCCTGGGAGGGGCACGTGCCCTGAGAGAGGCGGCAGGATGGGGAGAGAAGACAACCAAAACCAGACCCCAGGGACACCGGTGTGAGAGGCAAGGGCAGACACAGAGAAGGCAGACAAAGACGATCTGACCATGACGCCTCAGTGCGGCTCCCTCCTCGACATTGATAATGACATTGATAGTGAAGGTTGTTCCTGCGTGGGGGGCAGGGAGGCATGGGAAATCTCTGCGCCTTTCTCGTAATTTTGCCGAGAACCTAAAACCTCTCTATTACCTATTAAAAACAAAGAAACACATATATAAATAAACTTTTAAAAATACGATCTGAGATGCAGGGGGAAACCCAAGAAAGCACAGTTCCTCAGTCAGGCAACAGGCAAAAAGCAGCAAAGATGCTTTTTAGGGGGCACAGCTGGGGTTGCCGGCTGCTGTTGGCTTGGAGAAGAGTCTAGCAACGTGTAGGGAGAGAAGATTGAGTGCAGGCGGTAGGGGAACGACTGGGGGAAGGGGAAGGCCAAAAGAAGCAGAAAAAATATTGATAGGTTTGATTCTATCCATATTTTTTTTTTTTTTTTTTTTGCGGTTCGCGGGCCTCTCACTATTGTGGCCTCTCCCGTTGCAGAGCACAGGCTTCGGACGCGCAAGCTCAGTGGCCATGGCTCATGGGCCTAGCCGCTCCGGGGCATGTGGGATCTTCCCGGACCGGGGCACGAACCTGTGTCCCCTGCATCGGCAGGCGGGCTCCCAACCACTGCACCACCAGCGAAGCCCTCCATCCATATTTTTAAAAATCACTTCCATAAAAAAGAAATGCAAAGACAAATGAGAAGCTGGCAAAGGTATTCCTGACGAACTAGAATTAATAGTAATGATGCATAAAGAGTTTTTTCTTTTAATGAGCAAATAAGGACACTAGAAACAGGTTAGACGGAAAGTGAGAAAACACAACAGGACAGACTGTTTTCGTAAAGGGAGATGCAGCAATGGCAAAGGCAAATGCAGTAACATAGTTGGCCTCAAACTGAAATGCAAACATTTTCGCTCATGGGGTTGGCTATGAATTAGCAAGAATAGGGGCACACGGATCCTCTCCCACACTGCTCTTTGTAGTACATGTTGATTCAACCATCTTTTGAAAACAATTCAGCAGTTATGCTTCAAGAGCCTCCAAATATGTGCGTGTCACCTGGTGCAGTGTTTTGAATCTGTGTTAATTCCACATCAGTAAAGAACGTACATGAGAGCTGGTGGTCCAAGAAGCTCTCACAGAACAAGAAAATCTAAACCCCTGGACTAAGCACCAGTGAGGATATGACCACGTACCTTTTGGCATGTCCAGAAAGTGGGATACCAAAAGGCCATTTAAAAATCATGTTTTTGACATGGGAAGAGGTTCATGATTTACCGTTAAGGAGAAACGACAGAATAGAAAAATGTGATCCTAGTTTTACTTTTTAAAGTGCACATATGAAAAAAATGCACATATGAATGATGAGTTATTGCCAAGTTGTAGGATTACATGCGATTTTTATTTCCTCTGTAAGCTTGCCTAGATCTTCCAAATATTCTGCAGTGAATGTGTATTATTTTTGTATTTAGAAAAAGGAAAACAATAAATTATTTTACAAAAGAAATAACAATGAATAGTTGATGGGGAAGGATTCCAAGTCGCTTGGTTTTGTGAGGGGAAGGGTTAAGATGAATCCGAGCAAAGATGACAAGGCAGAGGGGGGGTTTTAAAGAATGGCTGAATGTCCCAGGTTCAAAGGCTTTAAGAAAACAGGCAGTAGGGAGGAAAAAATGAAGAGTCCAGGAAATAATTCATGGCACAACATCTAAGATGGATAAAGAGAGTATAGAATCAGGAGCACAGCAAAGGGTTAGCCTGAACAGGAGAAAGGGTGGCTCCTCCTCTGAGAGGACGAAGGTGTGGGAAGTGCAAACAGACATTTGTTCGATTGTTCGTTTGTAGACAAGTGGCAACTGGGGTGTGTCCTGGGTGGTGGCAGAAGTGACTACCGGATGAGGGTGGTCCAGTTTGACCCACTGTTGTCATCACAGAACTGGAAGCCCGGGGGTTCATACTACATCTGCCTACGTTGAGGTGGCCACGGTCGGCTGCAAGGCAGGTTGGGAGATGTAATCGTCACGTGCCCAGGAATGTTCCCTGTTCCATGACCGAGGGAAATGCAGAGAATGGAGGCTGAAGGCCAATGAGCAGATCTGAAAAATGTTTCAGCTGGGAAGCCCACAGGATTTGCTGGTGGGCTTGATACTGGAGTTTGAATGACAAAGAGGATGAAGAACAAAGTAGGTGTTTTAGGGGATGTGGAAAGAAATACGGTCAGGGATCCAGAAAGAGATCTGAGTATATATTTTCCCAGCAGAGAATCAACTCTTTAAAAGGAATGACATTGATGTGCTCATGACTGTCGCCATAACAGGGTAGCAACACTAGATCCCTAGGGTCACAACCCATGACACACCTGTTGCTTTCAGTCCAGCCTACAACCAGGGCTGTGCCCACAGGCATGGGTCTGGGAGACCCTGCTGACAGTTCAGCCACAAAGCCACAATCATGACTTCCACTGTTGTTCTAATGAATCCCCGAATTGGTCCAATTTCTCGAAACAAAGTTCACATCACTTCACAGGTGTGGACACAGTTCATACCTGAGTTCTAAAAACTCCTTGTCTGATGGTTCTTTTTTTAAAATTTAATTTAACTTAATTTAATTTTATTCTATTCTGTTTTATTTTTATTGAAATATAGTTGATTTACAATGTTTAAGGTGTACAGCAAAGTGATTCTATATATACCTATTCTTTTTCAGATTCTTTTCCATTATAGGTTATTACAAGATATTGAATATAGTGCTATGGGGTAGGACTTTGCTGTTTATCTATTTTATATGTAGTAGTGTGTATCTGTTAATCCCAAACTCCTAACTTATTCCTCCCCACACTTTCCCCTTTGGTAACCACAAGTTTGTTTTCTCTTTCTTTTCTTTTTTTTTTTTGGCCACGCTGCACAGCTTGTGGGATCCCAGGTCCCCGACCAGGGATTGAACCCAGCCCATGGCAGTTAAAGCACGGAATCCTAACAACTAGACCAGCAGGGAACTCCCGTAAGTTTGTTTTCTATGTCTGTGAATCTGTTTCTTTTTATAAGTAAGTTCATTTGTATCATATTTTAAATTCCACATGTAAGTGACGTCATATGGTATTTGTCTTTCTCTGTCTGACTTACTTCACTCAGTATGATCATCTCTAGGTCCATCCATGTTGCTGCAGATGGCATTATTTCATTCTTTTTATGGCTGAGTAATATTCCATTGTGTATATGGACCACATCTTCTTTATCCATTCATCTGCAGATGGACATTTAGGTTGCTTCCTGGCTACTGTACTGATGGTTCTTTTCTACTGGAAGACTTAGAGGGAGGAGCTACAGGAGTGCCATCGTTTGCCCACAGCCCTTTCCGCCCTGGTTAAAAATGAGTCACACACTCACATGTCCTTAGGTGCTCTCCTTTCTCAGAATTACCTGGTGATGGATGGGGGCTCAGGTTTGGCTTTGGCAGCCCCGGGGCAAAGACTGTGCACCCAGGTGCCATGACTACAGAGGAAGGAGCTCCCCCAAGGCCGTGCCAACACATTCAGGATGAAACTGGGGCCACTTAGGGGGGTGACGGGCTGCATGTGTCCCTCCCCTCACAATGCAGAGGGTTGCCCCAATTCCATCCCTGTCCTCTCTTTCAGGACCACAGTGACCTGATAACAGGATGAGTGACATGAGGGACATTCATTCTGAGATGCGCTGAGACATAAAGACAAATCCTGGACCCTCCTTGGAAACATGACCACCATCTCATTTTCCCCAAATGTTCACTTTTAAAAAGTGACATCTCATGACTAACTTTAGCATTTGGGAATGAACGCTGAGATTTTAAAAGTTTTCCTAGAAAAGCAATGGATTTGTATGGTAGCACAAGCTCCATCCATATGAGAAATCAGGTTTAGATATCTCAGCAGGTAAGTGGGAGGACTTGTGAACATTCCTTGTTTTGGGGGGAGGTGAAACTGAATACCTAATTCCGTGCTGTGGGATATTCCAAGAAGGAGCCCAATGACGTGGAGACGTGTCCTTGCCCCAGTCACGGAACGAGGGTGATAATCCCCAGAATTATCACGTGAGCAGGTCACAAACACTAAAGGACACAGATACTCATTTTCAGGGTCTGCACAAAAGTCCTGATGAGAAAAGCCTCCTGGAAATGGAATACACTTTATTCTGGCCGAAACACCTGATACTTTCCATCTACCTCATGGGAATATATGTTTTACAAGAGAGATGAATATTATCTCATAATCTGCCACAATACCTAATATCTATCACATTTCAAAATGAATACGATTAGTGCCTAAATCTCAGCATTGGCAATTTTCCTCTCTCTCTGGAAACGTTTTTTAATTGAAAGCATTTTAAGGGTTGAGAGAAAATGCACCATTTATTTCTGTTAGACACTCTAAGTGTATTTGGTTACTTGGGAATAAAGTAGTTCCCCCTTCAAAGGAAAAAAAAAATCCTTTAGGCTTATGTGACAATTGTATTTGGTAGAACGATGGACTGGAGTTTCAGTGGCTAGAGTTTACAGAATGAATGATAGCACCATCTATAAAAGAAGATACAGAATCAAATTCTCCAGTGACAGGAATTTCTATTACAATTTTGAGAACAAAAGCATGCATGTAGAAGAAAATCTACATGGATGTGCTTTGCTATTCATATTGTTATAGCCTTGCAGTGCTAGAAACCTTGAAATACCAATAAAATAAATTTCACCGTTAGCCGTTAACTTCCTATATGAGAGCAACATTTCTGTTAAAGATTTAACCCCTGTTTTCTTTGATAAGGTTGGGCTGTTAGTACAGAATTACCCTAGATGCAAATGACAAATGACGACAAGATCTGCAACAAACATGAAACTAACGTCCTGAGCACGTGGACGCTCGGACGCCCCGTGGCTGCCAGCCTTTTGCACCGCTCGCTCGGCGCCGCCCCGCTCTGCCCCGGCCCGTGCCGGGGCCCCGCGGCCAACGAAGGACCCCCGCTGTACGGCTGCCGGGGCTGCACGCCGGGACCTGCGCTCCGGGACCACCGCGGCCCGCGCACGCAGCCAGCCCAGTCTGAACTTCCGCTGCCTCAACCAGACCCTGAATGTCAAAAAGCAGAGTGTCTGCTGGATGAACTTGAGGATAACGGGAGCTTTGGGTGACGCTGGCCCTCAGGACAATAGCACCTATGAAAGACTGGCCGAGGAGACGCCGGACTCCTTAGCAGAGTTTTCTGAAGACCTTGCAGACAAACCTTACACATTTGAAGGCGATGATGTCTCCTCTGGGAGTGGTGTTTTAGCAATTAAACTGCGTGGAGATCTAGGAACCTAAGTGATCAACAAGCAAACCCCAAACAAGCAAATCTGGTTATCTTCACCATCCGGTGGCCCCAAGTGTTACAACTGGCCTGGGAGAAACTGGGTGTCCTCCCACGATGGTGTGTCCCTCCACGAGCTGCTGGCCACAGAGCTGACTCAAGCCTTAAAACCCGAAATGGGGACTTCCCTGGTGGCGCAGTAGTTAAGAATCCACCTGCCAATGCAGGGCACACGGGTTCGAGCCCTGGTCCGGGAAGATCCCACATGCCGCAGAGCAGCTAAGCCCATGTGCATAACTACTGAACCTGCGCTCTAGAGCCCATGAGCCACAACTACTGAAGCCCGTGAGCCACAACTACTGAAGCACCTAGAACCCATGTTCCACAACAAGGGAAGCCACCGCAATGAGAAGTCAGCGCACCGCAACGAAGAGTAGCCCCTGCTTGATGCAACTAGAGAAAGCCCACACACAGCAAGGAAGACCCAACACAGTCAAAAATAAATAAAATTAAATCTTAAAAAAAAAAAAACAACCCACAGAAATCCCAAACTGGACTTATCTTCTCTGGCCTACCCTGGAAAAGGCACTTGCTGCCCAGCCTAATGCTAAAGACATTAAACAAAGACCCCAGCTTTGTTCTGCAGCTGAATGGCTAGCTTTTTCCATTCATGCTTTTGAGGACAGTTGCGTGGTGTGTAACGGCTCTGTGAAAAGACCGTGTCACCTCCCGCCCTGCCGCTGGGTTCAGATATTTAATTTCCATAGCTTTCTTTGGATTTATTGTCTGATTTCCTCCCTCACGTGATAGCCCTTATCTTTCGTAATGTCTGTTCGCCCATACCTTTATATATAACCTCACGACAAAGAAAAAGAAGAAGGACAAATTCCAGGAGGAGAAATGAATTGGCTTCACTATTCATTCTTTGAAAGACTTACTACAAAAACTGCATGAAGAGCGTCTGGCCAACCTTGCCATCCTGTGTCAAAATGAGACTCATTAAAGGGAAACCTAAAACGTTCCTACTCCCCTTGAAAGTGTAAACACTTCTAAGCCCTTTGGTATTGAAGCATCAGTAGCAACTCGGGAATTCTCAAACCGAAGACCATTTTCTCTTTGTGCTTTGTGACTGCCAGGGTGTGGCCCACATGGGGTGACACAGGGAGATGTGGTGCCATGTCTTTCATATGTGCATATAGATGTACACACAGAGTTACACATGTGTGTATATATATATTTTTAAAATTTAAGAATAAACTATTGCAACACTGGTCTGAGGATGCAAAAAATCCCCCAAAAGCCACCTCTGTAAGCTCATGGATATAGTACAATAAATGAGGTCACGGAGCTCAGGAGGTGCTTGGCAAACTGTGAAAGGCCACATAAATGAAAAGATGTTGGTGTTAATGAAAGGAACCCCGCTCTTACACTTGGCCCAGCCCAAAAGTAGTTGTCTGTCTCTGGGCCAGTTTCTCCAACTCCCTAGACCTCTGTTTTCCCCTGTTAACAGAGAGGGTTAACCTAGATAGAATATAGTCGATTCCCGATTTAGACATTTAGTGTTCCTGTCAGGCAACTTAACAGGCCCACTTTAATTCCCTCCAGTAGAGGAGATGACAGTGAACAGTTTTTTTTAAGCTATAGAGTAAGTAGATGGTTTTGGGTTTTGCTTTACTTGAATTTCAGTTGAATTCATGTTCAAATAATCATCCTTTATTGTGCCATTACCGTGCTAAGCCGGGGCTGCAGGCTGAACGTTAAGGTGTTGATCCTAACCCCGGATCACAGCCCTCGCAAATGAGATTAGTGCCCTTAGAAGAGAGACCCCAGAGAGCTCGCTCATCCCTTTCACCATGTGAGGACACAGCTAGGAGACGGCTGTCTATGGACCAGGAAGCAGGCCTTCACCAGACAACCAGTCTGCTGGGGCCTTGATCTTGGACTTCCCAGTCTCCAGAACGATGAGCAATAAATTTCTGTTTATAAGTCAAAAAAAAAGAAAGAGTTAACATCCTAACTCTGTAGATCGCAGTCCGCAGAGAAAACATTTTTATTCCTTTTTTTTTAATGAGACATAAACAGATATTTAACTGAGGAAGAAAATAGAAATTTATCAATATGTAAAAAAATCCATTTTTTTGGTGTACAAAAATGAAAATTAATAGGGCATGCTGTTTAAACTCATCAAATTGGCAAAGATAAGTTCTCAGCGTGCTCGCAGGGGGGATGGGCACTGTCCCACTTTGCTGCGAGGGGCAGGTTGCTGCTGCCCACCTGGAGCTCTCGCTTGCTTGTGTGGTCAGAGCCCTGATAAACTGCACACCTGTGGATCCAGTAATCCCCCTTCTCGGGTTCCCACTTCCTTTAGGTCTCCTGGCCACCCCATCAGGAGGAACTCTGCTCCATCTGCTGACATACAGCTTCCAGCCCTGTGGAAAGCACCGTCCACCAGCAACTATTCCTTAAAGACCCCGGAAAACCTGCACAAAAGCAAGTAAGAGCCACAGTTACAGTTACCATGGAGACCATAAAGCCTTCACCGTCTCCTGTGCTCAAGGGGCGTCTGGAGCTCTGCTCGCCACTCTTGGGCCTCACCTGCCGATGCGTCATCCACACCAGGCTTACGGTCTCCATGGGCTTCCAGCTCTGACCCTGAGGGGCACAGTGGCATCTGACTCTGGTGGCCCCTCTGTGTCTGGCATCTCCTGGAAGCCCTCCTGGAAACACTTTTCTCTTTTGACCACTGCCTTTCTCTTCTTGGAGGTCAGGGTCAAGTTCATGGGGTCAGGCAGATGGGCATCCTTCCCAGCCCCGTGGACTCCATTCCCAGAAATGTAACAGGGAAAACTTCTTCCTCCCTCTCATCCTCCACCCTGATCTCCTCCAGAAAACTGCTCTGGGGCCCTTGCCCACCTGGTCAGCAGGCTTGCCCACCTGAATCTGAATCTCAGTCCAGGCTCAGGCTCTGACGCCTACCACGCAGGCCCCTGATGGTTGGTTACAATGTCAGAAACAACAGATAAACCAAACGGCTGCCGCCATGGCACACATGTATCTGTGTTTCTAATGCTGCATTTCCTTCTCTCTCCATCCTTCTGCATCTCCTTGCTCCCAGCTGTAGCTCTAGGGCTGAGCTGAGGACCTTGCACATAATGAACGATCACTAACCATCTGTTGACTAACCAGTGCATCCATGAGAAGGAGTGTTACCCGGGATTTAGGAGAGTGTTTTCAAATGATGTTTAATGATGCGCAAAATGAAATAAGTTTTAAAAGCAGAATAAATGGAAGCAACCTAAGTGTCCATCGACAGAGGAATGGATAGAGAAGATGCGGCACATGTATACAATGGAATATTACTCAGCCATAAAAGGAAACGAAATTGAGTTATTTGTAATGAAGTGAATGGACATAGAGTCTGTCACACAGAGTGAAGTAAGTCAGAAAGAGAAAAACAAATACCATATGCTAACACATATATATGGAATCTAAAAAAAAAGGTTCTGAAGAACCTAAGGACAGGACAAGAATAAAGGTGCAGACGTAGAGAAGGGGCTTGAGGACATGGGGAGGGGGAAGGGTAAGCTGTGATGAAGTAAGAGAGTGGCATGGACATATATACACTACGAAATGTAAAATAGCTAGCTAGTGGGAAGCAGCCGCACAGCACAGGGAGATCAGCTCGGTGCTTTGTGACCACCTAGAGGGGTGGGATAGGGAGGGTGGGAGGGAGACGCAAGAGGGAGGGGATATGGGGACATATGTGTATGTATAGCTGATTCACTTTGTTATAAAGCAGAAACTAATACACCATTGTAAAGCAATTATACCCCAATAAAGATGTTAAAAAAATTATGAGTAAAAGCAGAATAAAAACTATGTCCGGTGTTATACTAATTTCACGAAGAAAACCAAAAGTTGGTACGTGGGATAAGGACTAGAAGAAAACATACCGAAACGTTAAAAGTAATTATCTGGGGCTTCCCTGGTGGCGCAGTGGTTGAGAGTCCGCCTGCCGATGCAGGGGACGCGGGTTCGTGCCCCGGTCCGGGAGGATCCCGCGTGCCGCGGAGCGGCTGGGCCCGTGAGCCATGGCCGCTGAGCCTGCGCGTCCGGAGCCTGTGCTCCGCAACGGGAGAGGCCACAGCAGTGAGAGGCCCGCGTACCACAAAAAAAAAAAAAAAAAAAAAAAAAAAAAAAAGTAATTATGTGCAGTCAATGAAATTACAGGTTTTTAAATTGTATTGTTTGTAATTTTCTGGATTTCTTATTTAACAAGATGTATTACATTTACAGTTAGAGGGAATTCCATAGGTATCTATATAAAGCATATCTATTTGTCAATAGAGTTTAAGGCATGTAGCTATGGTCACAGGTAAGTGGCAGACAAAGATCAGGTTATTCTTAGAGAGTTTTCTTTCTTCTACAAAGAGGTGCCTTGTTCTCACTGAATCAGCTTCAGTGCCTCTAGACTATTTGCCAAATCGACCACAGTGGGCCTATTGCACTGTCTTTCGTCTGCCTAAATGCACCTGATTTGTAAAGATAATTTTACTTTCCTTCCAGGTCAACACTATTAAATGATATTTTATCATGAAAGTCATTGTATTTGTGCCTCAGTTTATTTCATGTTGTTCGCCAGTGCCTGGTACAATGCCGGATAGTCGGAAGCTGGCATGAGGAAACCCTTTCTTGTCTTCCAGGGTTTACAATACGGGCAAAAGCACACATTAGAAATAGGCTTGTATATCAAAAGGGAGACATAATTTAGCTTACGATTCCTCCACCTCAGTGGCCTCTTTACATGATGTTTCCATGCCCATTACCTTATTATTTTTTGAGATTTCCATAAAGTTATCCACACAGTGTACATATCATTGTGATTTCATTCCCATCATAAACGGTTATATATTAATTTTGCATCAAATACTCCACACATGCTTTGTCATTCTAAGACTTCTTTTCCCGTGATCTCTCAGATGGTTTTTCTTTGCTCCCTTTGTAATAAACCCCATGATGCTGACATCTGAAATGGGGGGAGGTCTCCCCCTCTTCATCATTCTTCTTATTGAATCATTTTTTATTTCTTACTTTTTGAACTGGAATCTGTTCACCTTCCAAATGCCTCTGCCAATTTTTCTGGCTTCTGAAAAATTAATTTCAGCTGTTAGCATCATGGAAACAGAAAGGGTGTCTCTCCCACCTTGCACATCTTGACTCTCCCTTCTGGCACATAAATCCTGTCAATGCCATTGGCTGCTTCCCCCTCTCTCTCACTAGAGTCCCAACTCTTTATCTCTGTATGCAGTTGCTTCTTTCCACCGGCAGCCCTAGAGATGGAGAGGAAAACGTTACAGCTAAGAGCCCACGGAAAGGAAAGCCTTGCCGCCTACGGAAAGACTGTAACATGTTCCCTGTCTACGGGTCCCCCCTTTATTCTTAGCTACCTGTGTACCCACTGCATTCTTTGTTCATCCACTCACTTGCTCAGCCCCTCTGCAAACATCTCCTGAACCAGGGATTATGGAGGGCACAGATACAGCGGAGAAGGCAGGCTGTACACATAGGCAAGCACAGCCCACGGTGACAAATGCTCTAATGGAGTTGTCCTCAGCAGGCTGTGGGGCACAGGACGGAAGAAGGAGGTAATGGCTGAGCTGGATGGGGCCTTAGAGGGATGGGTAGGAGTTCATCATCAGAGAGTAGAAGTGTGTCCTGCTCAAGGAAAGTGTATGTACAAGTCATACGTGAGGGAAGTAGCACAGAACAATCAGAGGTACCCACAGGGTAAGAGGCAAACTCATGATCTCACCCACTTCCGGAACAGCAGACCCCCTTGCTAGAGTGCGTGCCGCATGAGCAAACAGGGCTCAGTGGGTCTCCCGTCCCTCACAATGGTCTGGGGTTCCCTGGTTCTCACCTCCTTTACCTGGAATGCCATTCCCTTTCTTCTCAAATTCTCACTTATCCCTCAAAATGCAGCCAGACATCAGCTGTGCACCGTCCCACCGGCCCAGCTGGGCAGCCAACCCTCACCTGACTCTTCTGTTTCTGCCTGTTCATTCGCCTGTCTGCCCCTCAGGCTGGGAGCCTGAAGAAGGTCCTTATTTCCCTGGCCCTTGGAGAGGGGTCAGTAAGTGCTGTTGAGTCACTAGCAGGTGCGATGGCCCCTGCGTGGAGGAAAGTGGATGGACCGGGCAAGGGCTGCACGTGTCGGCCGTGGGACGGGGCCACCTGCCAGGGGAGAGGGTTCTGACCAGCTCGTCCCACCTGCCTGTCTGTCCCTCAGATGCCCTTATGGTCAGCCCACTCCCTTTGATGCAAAGCTTCCGTTTCCATGGACACATCCACTTCCTTTTCTGGCCTCACCTGCTGCTTTAGTTTCCCAGAGCTGCTGTAACAAAGCATCATAGGCTGGGCGGCTGGAACAACAGAAACGTGTTTCCTCACATTTCTGGAGGCCAGGAGGCCAAGATCAAGGTGTCAGTGGGTAGTTTCTTCTGAGGTCCCTCTCCTAGGGTTGCAGACAGCTGTCTCCCCCCGTGTCCTCACATGGTCTCTCCTCTCTGTGCGTCCATGCCCTAATCTCCTCTTCTTATAAGAACATATTCAGACTGGATTAGGGTCCACCTGTATGACCTCATTTGACCTTGATTACCTCTTTCAAGACCATCTCTCCAAACGCACACCCTGAGGTCCTGAAAGTTAGGGCTTCTAGATATGGATTTGGCAGGGGGACAAAATTCAGCCTATCAGACCTGCCATTAGCTGGTTTTGCCTGTGCTTTTTTAGTTGTCCCTGTTCCTTGCTTTGTCCCTTTGAGGACTTCGGAGAAAGTAATTTCTTTTAGAGTTGAGCCTCCTTGAACCTCACCTGTTATCTTATGACGACGCCCCGTGCTTGGCCACCGCCATGCTGCTTTTGTTTCTGTTTTTTCAGTCTACAGTCTCTATTTTCTCACATCTCAGAATCCCTGCCTCACTGTTTCCTCTCCTTTTACGGCCCCAGGTGACTTCCTTTCATTTATTTATCTTGGCAGGTGTTACCAGCTTATTTCTTTTATTTCCCTTTTGCCTCTGGTACTTAACACCGGACCATCTGTGCCAATCTTACTTATTATTTATTCACCAAACGTTCCCCAGCCCCTACTATGTGTAAGTACGGCACCGGCAGGGCCCTGGTTCTTAAAGGTGAAGGAGTCCTCGCCACCGTCTTCCAGGGTCTGGAATTCCGCAGAGTGAGGCTCAGGGCCGGGCCCATGGGAGGCCGTGCTGAGTGCAGCTCTGCGGTGCTCTTAGCATCTGGTCCTTGGACCCTGTGCCTCAGTCTCACCCGGGGTGCTGAGGAAGCACCCGCCGGGTGAATTAGCAGTTCGAGGAGCTCAACCAGGCATCGGTACTCTGTACACGCCCTGCAGGGGTGGCCGTGCACAGTGAACGTTAAATACGGCTTTGCTGCCACAGCAAATGAGGGAACGATGGAGCGATCGCTGTTACAGTGGTGAGTGGTATAAGGTAGTGAAGAGAGGATGTGACTTGGAAGTGTGGCCTTGGAGGATGAGAGATGGCTCACCTGGGGGGACTCTGGGAGGAGAGACTCGGCAAGAACACGTGGGTGTGAAAATGCATGCAGGCTCTCGGACCAGTGCTGAGTCTAGAGCTAGAGAAGGCGTGGGGATGAGGCGGCCGTGGACTGGGCAGGCTGGGGGGATGCTGTGTGGTGTGAGCTGGGCGGCCAGTGGTCTCCCAGTTGAGGGGTGGCTGGGACGGGCATCAGGCAATGTATTCCTGTGCAGGACTCAGGCCCCGGCCTTCCTGCCCACAAGTCCCTCCCACCCACGATAGAATCGTCTGTGATACTTTTCAGAAAGCAGGACACACAGGAAGTTCTGACTCAGTGGGTGTCTCTCCGTGAGCATCCTTCACAGATGATGCTGGCAAGGAGCTGCAGCTGAGGACCACGAATGACGCAAATCCCACCGGCCGCTCCCCCATCTCTACCTCTTTTATCCCAACTGACACACAAGATTGGCCCTCAGGGGGATCTGTCTATTGTCCTCTGTCCTCCATGAAAACTGACCCCATTGTTTCTCTCTCCCTTCTCTCCTTTCCTCCTGCAGCCATGAGGAAGTAGTGTGATGCAGTGAAAAGCACATGGATGCTTGAATCAGAGAGATTTGGGCGCAAATCCCTGCTCCCCTGCGAAGGAAAGACTCATCACCCTCCGGAGCCTCTGGTGCGTGGACAGTAACACTCATCTCAGAAGGTGACTGCTTCTCCCCCGCTCTGCTCCCTCTGTCCCCAGTATTCTTCATCGTGTCCCCGTCCTTCGGTATTCCCAGCAAAACTGGCTCATAAGCCCCCCCCTTCCCTGGTCATTCTGTCTTCCCTCCCACCTTCCACGGGCCAGTTGCCGTTACTGCTGAAACCCCCTCAGTTCACCTCTGAGATCTACACGACAGGATCTCAGGCCATACGCTGCTCCCCCCTCGGCAAGCTTTCCACCCTCGACTTCTCTGTGTGTTGCTGGCGTGAAGTTTGCAGCTCAGCCCCTGCACAGGAAACGCATGTGATCATCTCCTGCCCAGGAGAGAGGTACAGTAGCCAATACTTCTTCTTTTAACAGTGGAGAGACTGACTCAGTATAGTCAGCGGATCTATCCAAGGTTGCACCATCAAATTCTCCCACTGTCTTCCCTAGTCTGGGCTTTCAGAGAAAATTTAGTGCTTTTCTGTCATGTTTATGAATGGATTTCCAGAGCATTTGAGCCACTGGCATTGTTGCCAAAATGGAAATCATGGCGGGGTGAGTGGGAGGTCTGGAGGGTATGTCTTTTCCTTTCTTGAAAAGAAAACTCACGTAATGAGCAGTGCATGAGAGCAGATGAGAGGCAGTGTTTTGTCAGGGTGGGGTCCGTTCACCCACAACTAAGTTAGTTAACTCCCCCAGCCCCTCCGTCGGATACCTGGTTTCCTGGTGGTCCTTGCTGAGCCCCAAAAGAGAGATGACCTCTCGGATGCACCATTAGCCCACACACCTGACCCCGGCTCATTAGGAGAGGAAATGACTCACGAAGCGGGTGGGATTATCCTGTTGGAGGTGATGCATCTGGAGCTACACATTTCAGAACATCTGGAGAGTGGAGAAAAAAATCACCCAGAAGCAAGGCATTGGGAAAAGTCAGCTGTTTATTGACTTTCCTATTTGGAAGCAAAAGACTAAGCAAAACAACTGGAGTTTGACTCTGAAAACCCACGGCTGGTGGCCGGGCGGCGGTGGAGGGGCCCTGTCTCGGGATGGGATGGGCACCACCCAGGAGGCTGAACATCTCCCGACCACTCTTCCTCGCCGTGCGAGCAATATGCATCCTGCCATAATGAACTCACTGCTATTGTTACACTAAACACCAACAGTACGGGTTATTTTAATGGACATATTGCTTTAAACTGAGCGTTCACCATCTGTTCAGTCCCTCATTTTGAATGCAAAAAGAACATATTTCACAATTACATCTGTAAGTAATGATATAAGTAATTTAAATGCATGTATATGTTCACACAATGCAGGAGACAGCTGGGATACTTTCCCCTCACTCTTCATGTTTCAGGCACAAATCAAGGGAGAATATTCACTCACTCCTTATAGAGTGCATTTTCCCATTGACACGAAGTGGTTTTTGCAGAAAACAAGGTTTCCTGCCCTCACTGTACCTAGGAGTTCAAGGCAAGCTCCATAAACTAGATCACAAAGTCTTTTGTACAATGCTTGCCTTGTCTCCGTCCAAATCCCCCCTGGCTTGAATGACAGCTTGGCAGATGCCATGCAGTAGATCCATCAGTTTCAATAGATGTTCATGAGGGACCAGCGTTTCTTTCACTGCCTCCCCTGGAGACAAGTCTGCGGGATGTGTCTCCAAAAAAGGAGGGATCTGAGGGCGGTTGGCATGCCCGCTGCACGGGACGTCCAAGACGGGGTGGCACAGAGACCCTGCCGAGGACAGCAGGTTGCTGAGCAGAGGCTCAACACAACGAAGGGAATGAGTGTTCGCTGGGCCTGGGGAAGTGGTGGGAGAGGGGCTGGGGAGAAGGATGCTGGTAGCTGGTGATTAGGAGACATGGTACCAGAGACAGAGAGATAGACGCCCCAAGGCTCAGGAAGGCCATCGCCACATCTCTGTGCCCAAGTTCAGTGGCAGGGTCCAGAGAATGGCACCCCAGATGCCGAGTGATGTAATGTGACAAACACACAGGATTCCGGGGTGACTTTGATGGGGAATCTGCCAGATGGCAACTCTGATATCCACTTTTCTCTTTTGAAAACTCAGTCTTTGAATACCATGTTACAGATAACACAAACTGTGGTTGCTGTTTTGAAAAAAGATTTTTTTTTTTTAACCCATCACCAGCACAAACAAAAAATATTTGCTTTTGTGATGTCCCACGACCCTGTAAGAAGATAGAATTGTTTAAAGGCTTTTGTATTGTCCACATTCTAAGCAAGGAGAAGCTTATAAATCTTCCAGTGTGACATCATTGCCGTTTTATATCTATATACTCTATATTTATTGTGCCTGCTTTTTTTGGCATCTGTGACACAGCTGACAGCAGTGGATTTGCATGGGGACTTATGTTACCATTTGCAAAGACTCCCTATAGAGATGCTTCCTGAGCTTGCTGTAGTTTTGATTTTTTAACTGCTTGTCGGCAATGCATTTATTATTTTTTTTCTCAGACAAAGGTGCTAGCTTGAACTGATGGAAGGTTTATTTTTGGAACATTATTAGCAGCTTAAAAATTTGGAGATGTTGTGCCAAGGGATAAAACTATATGAAGAATTCTAAGTAATACATTTGTATTGACTGTTCGTCACAAAGACCCAGGAGAGTGGTCAACCCTATTGGCCTCAATTTAACAGATGTTATTGTGGACGGGTATTTAGATTAAAAAAAACTATTTACAGTCTTTGACTATTTAAAGGCTACTTGTTTTTCCCCAATATTCATTTATCTTGAAGAACTTTCCACTCTGATTTCATTCTTAATTTAGTGTATATTCTAAATTGGATCAAAATTGCCAATGAATTGCGTCTTCAAAGAAATCTGGTTTATTGTCTAATTACACAGTCCACCTAAATGGGTTAAAACAAAATAGAGTCTAGGAAGTGGAAATGCAATCATTGTTCACTGTTCCTAAATCGAGCGGAAATTCAGCCCACAGTCAGGTGTCAGGAGTTTTCAACTCACAGTTGAAACTCACGATGATTAGAGAAATGCAGTAATAAAACACTGCTAAATTTTCAGCCTGTAGGAGGGAGCTGGAAGAACGTGTATTTTGCACAAACCTTAGTGACGTTTGAACTGCTGGTGAGGCCTTTAAAAGTGTAAACTTTTGCACCAGACTCTGGGTTGGTTAACCTCTTCTGCCTCAGTTTCCTTAGCTGCAGAATGGGGAGAAACGAGAACACAGACCTCGTTCATACCAAGTACCTAAAAAAGTACGTGCACGGAATGAGGGCGGCCTTCCTGAAAACTGATCATCTCCGGTAAGGGAGGTTTCACATATTTGTGGTGAGGAGTCTTTGATGCTTCATCATGATTTCAAGACTGACATTTTAAGGAATTTGTATCAAATCCCGGAGTTTGCCCTCCAGCTCAGACACAAAGAGGAAAAAAGGCTATGACTCTGGTTTATCTGGGCTGCCATGGGTAACGGGCATAGCAGACACTTCCTGCTGCAGGACATGGGAATTCCATCTGGTTGAATGAGCTGTTGAAACGCAAGGTCCGTACACCGCAGACCCATGGGAGGAAATCACGCGTTTGCATAGGATGGCTGTAAGGGCTGAGGGATTTGGACACCACGGCCAACATTCTGGAATTGTCACTCAGCATTCACCAGCAAAAAAAAAAAAAAAAAAAAAACAAAAGGGCAAAAGCAATATAATCAAATTAAGGAAATGAGTAAAGCACCAGATGTGAATGGAGGTGGAGGAGAGACACAGAGCACATTTCCTCTCTATATTTTAGGCAAGGAAAAGGTTTTTAAGACCTCATGAAACATGTCAGAAGGTCAGCGCTCAAGTGAGGCCCAGGAAAATCTAACACTGAACACCTAGAAGGTTTAGTGGTGTGGTAGAGCATTCTTTCAAATGAAACAGAGATCAAACATCACATTAGGCCTTCCTGACGTCATGCTTTAGACTTCAACAAAGGTACCAATGCTTTTAGCAAAGGGAAACAAGTAGGAGTCTTGCTTCATTTAATGGTGACTAGTTTACCAGTCTGTGGAGCAGATAAGCCCTCAACATCAACATAACTCAGAGCAAATGTTTGCCTTGTAGGGCAACTGATTTGTAAATGACACTACATGTGGTGTGTTTCAGGTTCTAGGTGTGAGTTACATTCTCTCTCTATTGTTGAAGTGAGATTTTTTTCCAATTCTAAAACATAAAGAGAAGGTGAAAGAATTTTCTAAGCTGTTCGAAGAGGCAAATCCTAGAAATCCTTGCGACCTCTCCTGAAAACACATGGGATTTGTTGCTGGCTTTAGGCCATGCTGGTCGTGAGCAGATAAGAGTTTATCCGGACATTCTAGCTGTCTGGCCTTTTAAGCCAGTGACAACAGAGCACTTGGAGCGGGTGAAGTGTGAGTCCCTGAAGACAGCAGAGCAGCTGTGCTGCTTCCCCAGCGCCTTGCCTACCTACCGAGTGTGTCAGAGCTCGTGTCGAAGTCAGTGTGAATGATAGATGACCTGCGTGGAGGGGGACCTGCAGAAGAACAGTGGCCTGGGCAAGGGCAAGGGCGAGGGCTCTTGGACTTGAATGCCTGGGGAAGGTTGGGGGAAAAACAAACCTGAAATAGACGTGGGGAGTTTGGCATTGAAAAGCACACTAATAAACAGATAAAAACCCTCACTAAGACGCAATAACCCAAAGCTGGGAAGGTGACGGAGTGCCGCGCAGGCAGTAGCAAACCAGATGCAACTTTACCGCTACAATGGGATCCTCACTGAGGAGCCCCAGAGTCGAGCATGATTGTCTGAGTTCACTAATTAAGCAGCCGTTAAGAACACCTACATTAAATAGTGGATTCCGTGTGGAAATCTGGAGCTGCCGGCTGCGGGCCAGCTTCTCATCTCCCATGGACGCATCCCCTAGTTTTCATATGGCAAACGGGAGAAATCCACGGGGCAGGACGCACACAGGCACAGAGTTACAACCTACATCACGCTCCGTGTCGGTGCTGGTTTCAACACGAATATTTAGGACCATGGAGGGCCACTTGAATGATCGGCCCAAGGATTTCAGTAAAGAGCTGTACAGAGAATCTTGGTCAGTTCTCCCTCCATAGACATATATTCAGATTGGACATAATGACAATTTCACATACATAAAGGGAACAGACAATGGTGGTGATCTGATGGCATTCTTCTTCTGATGGGGACACCCTACTGGTATCTTAATAATGAATGATTTTAACGATCCCTAAATATCTCTTGTGTCCCCAGTTCTTAACTTATTTAACAATCACTCTTTTAGATATATCGCATTTCATAATTTGAATATTGGTGAAAGAAAGAAAAAAATGACGTCAGTAAAGTTTAAAGGATATTTTTTCTTTTAATCAAGGGAACAGTGCCATTTAGAACAGAAAGCGACACAGATGGATTCAAATGTTTATGCTTTAGTTCGTGGTGTAAAGAGACACTTTCAGATAATTTTCATGGTGCAAAAGAGATACTTTTAGATAATTTTGCCTTTATTTTAGGCTTTGGTCAAAAACTAGGTTTTATAGTTCATTCATGAATTTTATTCATGCCAAATTGAAATCAATGTGAATGTGTGTTCGGGGTGGGGGAGGGCAGAGATCCAGAGAAAACAAATCTTTACAAAACTTCAGTGGAAATTGTTCTGAGACGGAATATTCCCGGGTAGTTTGGGGAGCTGTAAACGCAGGAATATAACTACTTCACCCAAATATGACAAAATAATATTAGCAGGAAATAGAAAAGGAGCAGTTTGTTCCTGCCAAGGTGAGAAAAGCAAATAATTAAAAAAAATTATTGGTAAAGCGGAGAGCGATTTCAAATAATTCACTTTCTGAGCAACAGAGGGGCAGATGGCATATGCCAACCCCAGGGCCCCGTGTTGAATTCCAGCTCCGCCCTAGAAGAAGGATTTAGGGAAGTGGGCCTCTGAAGGCTTCCTAAATATTGTCTGTGAGTCCCCTTGGGGCTGCACGTACGCTGTCAGCTGTGGAGGTACTTGTTCTCTGATGGACAGCTGGATATCAGAAGGCTGTGATCAGGTTTTGAACATTATATTAGTACATTTTTTAAAATATCTGCCAGCTGCTACTCCAGCTTAAAAACGTCACCGAGACCCAAACAGCCTCAGAGAAAGGCATCCAGTCTAGATATCCTTTAAACTCGACATTATCATTATACAGAACGTGATGTATAGACACACCAACGTACATACAATATGTATGTGTTAACGTTTTATAGATATTTAAAAACTTGCACTATAATTTTTTTGTGGCAGGCATAATTGTGGATGGTTCCTGGAGCGCAGTTATGGAGCAGGCTCGCGTGCGAAGGGCCAGCCAGCGCTGGCTGCTTTTCCTCTGTGCACATCACCTGTGGGCCCCGCCCAGCCAGTCAGTACTGCAGGCAGCACTGGTACATGGACCTTTTACAGATAAGGAAACTGAAGCCCAGAGATCTAAAGGAACTCCCCCAAGCTGAGAGTTGAATCCAGATTTCCGTGCTCGCGATCTGATCAGATTTTGAGGTCGGCCTCTGTCTGATGTGTTTACTATGGAGATGTTTAATCCCCAAGGGTAAGTCTTTAACCTATGGGTCTTGGCCAAGGAGCCAAACAAAGTAAACATTAAATATATTTTTTGGGGGGTGGTTATTATAATTAGGGCCTTTGATACACTTGAGTATTTATTATTATTATTTTTATTGGAGTATAGTTGATTTACAATGTTGTGTTGCTTTCTGCTGTATAGCAAAATGAATCATTTATACATATACCTATATCCACTCTTTTTTAGATTCTTTTCCCATATAGGTCGTTACAGAGAATTGAGTAGAGTTCTATGTGCTACACAGTAGGTCCTTATTAGTTATTTATTTTATATATAGTAATGTGTGAGAATTTTTTAAATTGTCTTTACAGGTGACCCTGTACTATGTTCATATTGGCCAAAAAATAAAGAAATAAATAAAAAGTAACAATTTCAAACAATGAGCAAAATAAACACTGGATAAAACACATTTCTGGCCTCCTGGCTTCTAATAATATATAACATATAATCATTTAAAGAATATAAGGTCTGCAAGGGCAAGGTTCTGCTTCCTTTCTTCACAAGTATATCCCTTTTCATAGAAAAGCACCTGGCACACGGCCAGCCCTCGGTAAGCACTTGGTGAAGGAAGTGGTGGCTGTGAGGTTCCTCACATTCTCTACACTATGAGATGCATAAAGACATTTCCTATTTTTATTCAAAGGACTTCTCCCTCTAGGATGTGACTGGAGAGAATGGTTCCATCTTCTAATTTTTGACCTCTGAAAATCCAAATAGACCTGATGTTACTTCTGCACCCAATTTACACTCTTAAAAATATTTAATTTTAAGGCATCTCACTACTTTCCAGTCATCACTCATTGAGACCTGCACCCCCTTATTCTATTTTCGGGAGGGGTCTCAAGCAGGCTTGAAGGAGCCCCAATGGGAATAATGGTCCCTGGGTCCTTCTCCAAGTCTCTGAGGTGGATATAGGGGGCATGGAGGATGGGGTGAGTGGAAGGCCTGCCTAGAATAGAAATTGAATCTAGGATCGGGGTCTCCAACCTGGGACATGTTACGGCACTGGACAGCAGAGAGAGAACAGGCCCAGGACAAGGGAAATGGCTGGCCTTTGGGGTTGCTTCTGAGCCAGGCTCCCAATGAGACATAGGTGGCCCTGAGTTTCCCTTCCATGTAAGTCATCCCAGCCTGTCTGGGTCAGGAAGAAAAGTCAGTCAGGGAATAAGCTTTGCCCAAGGAACATTTAGCAAGAAGATGTCGTGTTGTCATGTCCCCTCCAGACTGACCTTTGCGGTGAGAGCCTGGAAAAGCATGGAACTCTGATAACAGTGCACCCATCTTGCACATCTTTCTTCAGATTTATCCCTAAGTATTTCATATCTTTGATATTATTGTAATTATTTTTCATTTTAATTTCCAATATGTATTGCTTGTACATAAAAATGCAAGCGATTTTGGTATATTTATTTTGTATCTTACAATCTAACTAAACTGACTTATTCTAGTAGTCTTTTTTTTTCGTTTTTCTTTTTTAGATGCTATAGAATTTTCTATATATACTGTCATGCCATCTGCAGCTCAAGACATTCTTTCCAATTTGGTTGCCTTCTATTTCTTTCCATTGCTTTCCAACTACAATTTCCGGTATAATATTGAGTGGAAATGATGAGAGTGGAGATCCTTCCCTTGTTACTGATAGTAAGGGGAAAGCATTCAGTCACTCCTGTTGTTAAGTCTAAGATTAGCTGTACTTTTTTTTTTTTTAGCTGTACTTTTTAAATAGATGTCTTTATTAGTTTGAGGAAGTTCTCTTCTGTTCTTATTTTGTTTTATGTACCAGAATTTGGTCTCTCAATAAATGTTTGTGTGTACTAGAAAGAATGTGTACTCTACTCTTGTTAATACCAATTAAGTCAACTTAATTGATAGCATTGGTCAAGTCTTCTATATATTTACTAATTTTTTGTCTACTTGTCCTATCAATTCATGAGATAGTGGTGTTGAAATCTCCAGCTATAATTGCAAATTTATCTATTTCTCCTTGAAGTTCTGTTAGTGTTTGTTTCATGTATTTGAAGCTATGCTGCTACATATATAAACATTTAGGATTGTTATTTCTTCCTGATGAATTGATCCCTTTATTATAAAATGACTATCCCTGAGAACTCTTTTTTCTGACACCTACTTGTATCTGAAATCTGACATTAATATAGTCACTTGAGGTTTTAAGAAATAATGTCGTTATGGTGTATCTTTCTCCATTTTAAAACTTTTATCCAATTTGTGTGTCTTTATATTTAAACTGTGCTACTTGTTGGCAGAATATAGTTTTTTTTTTAAATATCCAATTTGACAATCTCTGTCTTTTCATTGGAGTGTTAAGATCATTTATATTTAATGTAATTATTGATATGTTTGAGCTTTAATCTACCAAGTTGCTATTTGTTTTCTATTACACCATCCATTCTATTTTCCATTTTTGTCTTTTTCTGTCTTCTTTTGGACCATTCTGGCATTTTTATCATTTTATTTTAATCTCTTTTATTGGCTTATTAGTTATAACACTTTGTTATGTTTTAGTGGTTGCTGTAGAGTTTATGGTATCCATCTTTAACTTATAAAAGTCTATTTTTATTCCTTCACATATAGCGTAAGAATCTTATAAAAGTATAGTTTTATTTCTCCCCTCCTGGCCTTGTGCTATTGCTGTCATATATTATTTGAACACATGTTATAAATCCCTGACTACATTATTATTTTTGCCTAAACAGTCAATTATCTTTTAAAGAGATTTAAATAAGAAGAAAACTGTCTTTTATGTTTACCCACAGAGTTACCATTTCCAGTAGTCGTCATTTTTTGAGTTGATTAGTGACTCTCAACCAGAAAAATTTTGCCCCCTCCAGGGGACTATTGGCTATGTGTAGAGACTTTGGTGGTGACATCTGGGGTAGGGGGAGTATCCTAACATCTAGTGGGTAGAGGCAAGGGATGCTGCAAAACATCCCACAGGGCACAGGAATCCCTCCACAACAGACTATTATCTAGCCCAAATATAAATAGTGCCACAGTTGAGCAACCCTAGGATATATCCAGATTTCCATCTGGAATTATTTTCCTTCTGCTTGAAGGACTCCCTTTAACGTTATTGTATGCAGTTGAACTGAAGATGGATTCTTTCAGTTTATGCATGTCTGAAAAAGTCTTTCTTTCATCACTGTTTTTGAAAGCTATTTTCATTGGTACAGAGTGTAGGTTGACAGTTATTTATTTCTTTACTTTCCTCTTTAAAAAAATTTGTTTTGCTTTTCTATACTTTAAAGATGCTCTTCCACTACCTTCTGCCTGTATTGTTTCTGACAAGAAGTTACCTGTAGCTCTTATCTTTGTTTCTTGTACATCTGTGATCCTGCAGCGCACCAATACTGTTCTCATTTTTAAAATAATTCTATTTTCTTTATGCATTTTATTTTGGATTTTTCTATTACTATGCCTTCAGGTTCACTCTTCTTTTCTTCTGCAATGTCTAATCTGCTGTTAATTCCATCCAATGTATTTTAATTTCAGACACTGTGCTTCTTATGCCTGGAAGTTTTATTTGGGCTTGTAATGTAATCTCAATGTCCCTATTTAATATGCCCAGTCTTTACCTAGCTTCTTAAGCATATGTGAAAATAAGCATACCCAGCTTCTTAAGCATAATATCTCTATCCACTAATAGTTTTTATCATTTATGTTGTTTTGAGTAAGTTTTGATTGAATGAAATTTCATCTTAATATTGGCCACATTATCCTGCTGTTTCACTTGACTGGTCACTTTTTTATTGGATACGATATATTGTGAATTTCACTCTGTTGGGTGCTGGATAATACTGCATCCCTATAAACATTCTTTTTTTTTTTTTTTTTTTTTGCGGTACGCGGGCCTCTCACCATTGTGGCCTCTCCCGCTGCGGAGCCCAGGCTCCGGACACGCAGGCTCAGCGGCCATGGCTCACGGGCCCAGCGGCTCCGCGGCATGTGGGATCCTCCCGGACCGGGGCACGAACCCGTGTCCCCTGCATCGCAAGCGGACTCTGAACCGCTGTGCCACCAGGGAAGCCCCCCTATAAACATTCTTGAGCTTTGCTCATAATGCAGTAAAGTTATGTGGAAATAGTCTAATTCCTGCCTTTTTTGCATTTTATCTTTGTTAGGAAGGCTTAGATTAGCCTTTAGTCTACATTTTCCCCAATACTAATAAAAAATCCTTCTGAGAACTCTCCCAATGCACATCTGAAATCATGGATGCCAAGAGAAAGTAGAATAAAACTTTCCAACTGCTGAAAGAAGAGAACTGTGAAGCCAGAATCTTATATCCAGGAAAACCATCCCTTAGGAATGAGGGGAAAATAAAGACATTCTCAGAGAATAGAAAAACCAAAAGAATTTGTTGCTAGCAAGGCTACCCTTAAATATTGATGAAAAGAAGTTCTTCAAACAAAAAGGAAATAAAAAAAGAAGGGCTTGGACCATGTATAAGGAGGAATGAGCAACAACAGAAAGCAGAAATATGAACATACACAATAGATTACCCCTTTCCTTAAAGTTTTAAAAATCTTATTTTGCGGTTGAAACAAAAATTTTAAGACCATCTGTTACTCAACACAATGATATTTTAAAGTGTGGAAGGTTAAAGGGAACTTGGAGGTAAGATTTCCACACTTAAGGTGGTAAGATGTTGATACTAGTAGACTCTGGTAAGTCACGTATGTATATTTTAATACCCAGAGCCACCCCTACAAAAACTAAACAAAGAGATAAAAAACAGTATAAATGAATCAATATAGATTTCTAAAAAAATGTATAACTTATAGGAAGTCAAGAAAAGAGAGGAACCAGAACCAGAGGAAGTAAATAGAAAACACATAATAAAATGGCAGAGTTAAGTTCTAACATATCAATAATTACCTTAATGTATATGGATTGAATATTGTAATCAAAAGTCAGAAATTGATAGAGTGGATATGGAGTGTTATTCAAAGCTGGTTCATGTTTTGAAAACCAATCAAAGTATTCTACCATACTAATAAACTAAAGAAGAAAGATTGTGATTATTCAGTTGTCAATGGATGCAAAAAGAATATTTGACAAAACCTAGTACCATTCATGATTTAGAAGATACCCTCAGCAAGCTAGGAATAGAAGGGAGTGTATAAAGGACATCTATAAAACCCCTACAGCTACCGTAATACTTAATGGTGCCTTTACGCTTTCCCCCTAAGACCAGAAGCAAGGCAAGGATGTTTGCTCTCACCACTCTCACTCTGCTGGCAGTGCTCTCCATTGCGATAAGGCAAGAAAGAGAAACAAATGCGCGCAGATCGGTAGAGAAGAAATTAAAGCGTCTCTATTTGGAGGTGAAACGATTGCCTATGTAGAAGACCTCAAGGCATTTATGCACGCATGTAAACATCTATACTAAGTGAATTCAGCAGGTTTGTAGGACACAAGATCAACACACATTTCTATATAATAGCAATAAACATGTGGAAACCTAAATTTAACACATAATACCAATTATAATTGCCCCAAAGACAATGAAATGCTAACGTTTCCACTTAACAAAACATGTACATGGTCTGTATGCTGCATGTTAAAAAAATGCTGATGAAAGAAATCAAAGAAGATCTAAATAAATGGAGAATTATACCATGTTGATGGATTAGTGGAGTCAACATAGTAAGATGTCATTTCTCTCTAAATTGATCCATAGGTTAATGCAATTCCTATTGAAATCTCAGCAAGATTCTTGAAGATATAGACAAAATTATTCTAAAATTTATGTGAAAAGACACAGGCTGTAGAATAGCCAAAATAATATTGACAAAGAAGAATAACATAAGAGGAATAACTAGCTGATATCAAGGCTTACGGTGAATGGATAGACGCATAGATACATGGAGCAGAACAGAGAACCCAGTACAAGAACCTCAAACATACGCTCAACTTCCTTTTGACAAGGTCAAAAAGCAATTCAGTGGAGGAACAATAGATTTTTCAAAAAATTACTTGAGCAACTGGACAACCAGAGGCCACATTTTTAAAAATAGACCTCAACCTAAGTCTCACACCCTATAAAAAAATTAACTCAAAATGGATTATAGAATTAAATGTAATACATAAAATTATAGACCGTTTAGAAAAAAAAGAGACAATCTTTAGACTCTAGATATAGGCAAAGAGTTCATAGACTTGACACTAAAAAGAAAAATTAATTGGACCTTATCAAAATTAAAAACTTTTCCTCTTCAAAAGCTCATGTGAAGAAGACAAAAAAGCTACAGGCTGTTCGAAAAGATTTGCAAACCACATATCCGACAAAGGACTAGTATCTAAAATTTATAAAGAACTTTCACAACTCAACAGTAAAAATGTAAACAATCCAACTAGAAAATGGACAAAAGACATGAATAGGCATTTCACTGCAGAGGAGATGCAAATGGCAAATAAGCACATTAAATGATGTTTAACATTATTAGCCATCAGGTAAATGCAAATTAAAGCCACAACTAGCCATCACTGCAGGCCTGTGAGAAAGACCAACATGAAAAATAGTGACGGCGTCAAACCTGGTGAGGCTGTGACTCACTCAGGCATCGGTGGTGGGAATGGAATTGCAGTATTTTTTAAGCTCCACATACAATTTCCATGCAAATCAACAGTTGAAAATCTCAGCAGTTATCTCAGAGACATGAAAAGATGTTCATCTAAAACATGTACAAAAATATTCATATTCCCTTTTTTTCAAAACTAGCCCCAAACTGGAAACAGCCCAGATATCCTCCAACAAGTTTACGGTTAAACAAAAAGTAGAACATCCATACCATGGACTGTTACACCCCAATGAAATAAAAACTACTGATACACACAAGAACTTGGATGATGTTCAGGTAACTATTTGGAAAAAACCTCAGACACCACAATTCAAAAGGCTCCGTACTGAATGATTCCACCTACATAACATTTTTTAAAGTTCATTTTAATTATAATTTCTTATACATCTAATTCATGATAGTTAGCATAGTGTGTATGTGTGTGTGTGTGTGTGTGTGTTTGAGTGTGTGTGTGTGTGTGTGTGTGTGTGTTTGGCCACGCTGCTTGATTTATGGGATCTTAGTTCCCTGACCAGGGATTGAACCCAGGCCCTTGGCAGTGAGACTGCAGAGTCCTAACCAGTGGACCACCAGGGAATTCTCCTACATAACATTTTTAAAAAGACAAAATTTTATAAAAGGATAACAGGTTAGTGGTTCTAGGGGTTTGATATTGGGGAAGGGCTGGGAGGAAGGTGGAAATAGGCACCTGTACATGTGGTAAAAGTGTATAGAACTTAACATACACACAGAAATGAGTACAAGTAAAATTAGCTACGTTTGTGGTCATTTGTAATGAAAGCAACAGAAAACTAACATTATGCTACATGATTCTGCAAGAAGTTAAGAACAGGCAAAACGTTCTGACAGAAATCAGAACAGTAGTTGCCTGTGTGGATGGGCAGGGAGTGACCAGAATGTTTGGTGTGATGGACATTTTTTTTTTTAAATCTTGATAGAGCCTTGGGTTACACAGATGTATGCATTTGTCAAAACGTATCAAACTGTTCATATAAGATCTGTGCATTTCAGAAAATGTAAATTATACTTGAGCAAGAAATAATGGTATCCGATTACGATTTGAAAACTGGACGAAATTTTCTGAATATTTTGTAAACGAAGCTAAATGAAGTCTGGAAGAATGATTTCTCTAGCTCATAATGGATATTAAGTTCAAATTTAAGGGCTTTCAGTCAATTGTTAATACTTGTGTAACAATCTCATAGTACCAAACTATTAAAAATCTAAGTGAAAAGTAGATCGTGGTAAAGACCAAATCCCTGCTCTCATTTGCTTTGTGATCCTTCAACTTATTGGCTCTTGGTTTTCAGCAATTTACTTAGTTTCTCTAAGACTCAGTTTCTGCCTTGACAAACAGGATATTAGTGTGAACTTTGCAAATTTATTGTGAGGATACATTATATATATATATAGTCAAAGCACTTAGAATATAGTAGCTGTTCAATAAGCTTGATGGCTCTTGCTTTTTCACATTGCAGATATTTCTGATATGACATAAACATTGGTCGTAATCTAATGGAAATTTAGTGGGAAATAATAGAGGGAAAAAACCCTCTTGATTTTCGGGTTATATTCGCTCTTCATTTTAAGATAGCACCTAATAGCAGGGATGGCTTATCGCCAGCTATACCTTTCCATAGCCCTTGGGATGCCTACTCAATCCATTTTGGGAGTTTGAAGTAGCTATGAAACCAAAGTTTTGGTGAATGCCAAAGTGACTTGCGGAAGTAAAGATGGGGTAGTTCAAATTCAGCATGTTACCCCTGCTGCGAACAACAGAATGGATGCTGGGACTCTGATAGGAGACACTAGGAAGCCCACAGCTGTTGTCAAGCAACTTGGAAGTAACAGTCGGGAGGATTTCAGCCGTAGCCTTTGATATGAGAAAAGAAGCAGCTGTATTTTGCTGCTGGAGACTCTGCCTGGGTGCAGAGTGGCTGGGTCCTCCTAAGCTTGGCCTGCAAAAATGACCCCTCAGCATCCTCCCCGTGGAATTGGGCCAAGCGTGATCGGAAAGCCAGGCCACGAGGAACTGCCTTCCCTGTTTCTTTGCCATCGCTTGGCTATGTCACGGTGTAGTCATCAAACAGAACTATGGCGTACTAATTTTAACCCATATTTTATTCCAATTGTGTAGAAATGTGTCCTAATATGTCTAAAACACCTGACTTATTTCGATGGGTTAGTCACGTCCCTCAAACAGGGCTGCTGCTTTCATGAATATCTTGGAGTTTCAAAAAGCCCACCAGCCTCACGGAAGAACAGCTTTTCTCCGTGGAAATTTGTTTGCAAACTCCCTGCTTTGCTGAGCCTGCGTGGACAGTGAATAAATATGCTGAAATGGAGAATTAAAATAAAAGGATTGGGGTAGAGAATTCTTTCCCCTCTATGTGAAATTAGGACTATAAAAGAATAAACAACGGCTATTTCTTGTACCATTAATTATCTATAGAATGAAGCGTCTACAACAGATGTGCCTGCAGGTCTAGCTCAGCTTCGGTTTCGAGACTTCAATCAGAGTGTGACTCACAGTTAGTGAAAGAAAAACTGTTCGGGCCATTCAAGGGGAGCATAAGTATTATGTGTCACTTGTTATCATAATTAACTGCACGCTTCAGATATTTCTTTCATGTCTGCTTTCACAATAGGTAATATAAGTTACCGTTAATAGGATTAAAATGTCTTTTTTTAAAATAGAAAAGGTAAATACTTCAGTGGTTTAAACTGTTTTCTATTTGTTTTGTACTGATACACATTTTACCACAGGCGTCTCTTTATACCCTGCAGAAGAAAATAATGGGGAAAATTGGACATAATTTATGCAGTCCAGAAGCAAAAGCTTTTCATGATTATTATTTTTGCTTTCACTCAATAATAAAGCAGTCTCTTTCTGTGAGGCATCAGGGGGAAAACATCCTGACTTCTAGGCTGTTGTACAATTTTAAAGATCTAAGGTAAAGTAAAAAAAAACCCCAAACCATCACTGCATGAAGACAGGAAATTTACCCTGGAGAATTAATGCGAGCGGATCAGAAACCCCCAAACAGAAGAGCGCCCACGTTCAGGCTACTTTTCGAAACTGATAATTGAGAGAAAGGAGGTTTGCTTAGATTCTTTTTTGAAAGGATGTTCCATTTTCTATCTCCCATGGCGTACTCAACACGCTGTCATGCAGGCTGACACAAACCAACGCGGGTTAGGAAACTCATTACAACTCTGAACTTGTGCAATGTTCAAACAGGTCAGAAATGAAAACCCATAACCTGTGGCATGATATCTCCTGAGAAGCTAAGTTTTAATTTTATCCGTAAAGAATGAGCCATTGTTGAACTAGGCAGATGTCTAAACAGAAGATGCCATGCATTTTGATGTATGTAAACACGGAGAACTCTTAGAAGGGGACCGCTGTGCTGGGGGAGGGGAAGAGTATCGCATTACAGATCCAGAGAGAACATTCTGGTGAGCTAGCCTGCTCTCCTCTTCCTGCAGAAGACTTTCTCAAGGTCACTCAGCCGCCACGTGGCAGAGCCAGGGACAGGTTTCCCATCTGCAGACACCCACGCTGGTGCTTTTCCTTTATCTGGTGCTGCGTCCAAGTGTCCCTCTGGAAGTGATCTCGTCTTTCCAGTCATTACAGCCAAGCGGAATTTGGCATCATCCACTGGATGTGCTCACTTCACTGCCGATCTATCTATTGACGTTTCATTAGGGAGCCATGTGTATTTGCCAAGGATGAATGAGTTCATTAGCACTGAGACTAATAAACTTTAAAAAGTTAATAATGTGAATATGTTTGATTTGGAATTATGCACACAGGCTTGCAGAGTCACCAAAAATGGCTAGCTTCACATGCCCAGCTTTCTCTATAATTTCACTGGCGTGACAGGCTTGGATTTTCTGAAATCTCAGCGTAACACTCATTCTCCAGAAATACATATCACCTCCGCCCTCCATTTCCGCAGCAGTTTCTCCAATTAGCGCATGTCTTAAAACAACAAAAATAAATAATAGCAACAACAAAACAATGCGATTATCTCAACTGTGATTTTCTTTCCGCATTTTTTGGGTACATATTCTTATTGGTTTCTACCCCTTCTTCTGTTTATTGATTCATTTAGTGAGGGAATGGGGCTAGAGGTGATGGGGTCTTCATCTAAATGGTCCTGTTGGTCTTTGCGTGGTTAGGCGCTTTATAATACTGACTTGGATTCACCAGGACTCTTCTTCTGAAAGGGAGATCTAAAGCATGGCACACTTTCCCCACCTCCGGTGAGAGCTCTGTACCATTTCGTAGTGGATATGGCATTGGATTGATGATGTGCACTAAATATTCTGGATCTTATGTGCTCTGCTTCCCGTACCTGGGTGGCAGGAGCGGCCCAGTGGGGAATCCAGGTGAAGCCCATGGCATTTGGTGTGGGGAGAAAAGAGGGGATCCTTGGGCCACAGGACTGTCTTCTTGTGGATCCCAAAGAGATAACAAGTTTCATTTCCATAAACATAAATATCCCCTGCAACCAGTAATCTATTATAAAAAAGCTCTTTTTCCCCCCTCTAGAATTGTTCTACCCATGTCGCCCTCTATAAATAAAGGATCTGTGGATGTTCCTTCTAGAGTGGTTCTTGGGTATTGGGAAAACACATGCATTGATTGGAGAGGATTTAATAGAATCCCCACTTTTGTTTTTTTCTTGACATTCATCTTCCTCAACTGACTCACAGCTTCAACAGAAGGCAGACCTTGAAAGGGGAGAGATTAAGGAAACATAGGAGACACCCAACAGAGAAATGGAAATTATGATGGTTCAAGTGAAGGTTATGATTCAGCAGGAGACAAAGGGGACACAGGCTGCCTACAGGGTGATGGAGCGGGAGTGAGCGCCCCAAGACCACGGCAGTTGTGCTGCTGGCCTTACAGGGTCTCCTGACGCTGTGCCCATCACTCTTTTTTTTTTTTTTAACATCTTTATTGGGGTATAATTGCTTTACAACGGTGTGTTAGTTTCTGCTTTATGACAAAGTGAATCAGTTATACATATACATATGTCCCCATATCCCCTCCCTCTTGCGCCTCCCTCCCTCCCACTCTCCCTATCCCACCCCTCCAGGCTGTCACAAAGCACCGAGCTGATCTCCCTGTGCCTTGCGGCTGCTTCCCACTAGCTATCCACCTTACTACGTTTGTTAGTGTGTGTATGTCCATGACTCTCTCTCGCCCTGTCAAAGCTCACCCTTCCCCCTCCCCATATCCTCAAGTCCGTTCTCCAGTAGGTCTGCGTCTTTATTCCTGTCTTACCCCTAGGTTCTTCATGACATTCTTTTTTTTCTTAAATTCCATATATATGTGTTAGCATACGGTATTTGTCTTTCTCTTTCTGACTTACTTCACTCTGTAGGACAGACTCTACCCATCACTCGTAACTGAGAGGCAGCTCTGTCTAGGGGCTCTGAGCGTGGGCTCTGATGTCAAGTTGAATCTGAGCTCTACCAGTTACTGGCTCTAGAACAAGAGGCAATTTCTTAACTTCTCAGAGACTGTGTGATGCTTTCTGAAGCAAGACTGAGATATTGGTGGCCTGGCCAATGGTGGTGAGGTTGGAGCCAAGTGGATGGAGCCCAGATGTACAACCACGGGGGAAGAAATCAGTCTGACTCCATGAATGACTGATTGATCAGACCTGGAGCGGGAAAGGGAGGGTGGTTCAGAAGCAATTCCAAGGTTTGCAGCTTGGGCAACTGTGTGGCAGTGCCGTGTAATGGCATATGGAACCCTGGGAAAGAACGTTTCAGGAAGGAAATGGTTAGTTCCATTTGTGGAAGTGTTGAATTTGTGGTGCCTATTAGACTTCCAAGTGTAGGTAACCAGCGGGCAGATGGATAAATGCACGTGAAGCCCAGTAGCGCGGTCTGAAGTAGGATTTATCGGCATAGATTAAATGATGTAGAAAATGTCACTGTATTAACAGCTGTCCCCGTAAGGCTCCTAAGCAAGGCACTGGGTTTATTTAGAAAGAATTCCTTGATAGGCCCCCGTGGGTTCCATGCTTAGAACTGGAGGAACGTGGCTCTGGGCAGAGTGTCCTGCACAAGGTGGAGAAGATAGGACCCTTAACGTCCTGAATGTCATCACGGAAAGGACCGTATCTGAACACTGGTTATCTTGGGATTTGGAGAAAACACTCCCCGAGGGGCCATGCATCACACCCATATTGTTTGCTGCCTAAGTGAGGCACCAGAGAGACAGGGCCAGAGAGGAGCGTGAGGGAGGAAGGAAGGAATTTTCAGAAACCTGGGGTGAGTTCCGAACCCCCAGGCTCTGTGAAATGCGGCCACGAATGCCAGATGTCTGTGGGGCCGGGACGCCCCACCCATCTCCACTCTTGAGTCCCAACTATGTGACGAGCCTTTGCTGGTGCTGAGGATAAAGCAGTGAGCAAAATGGACTGGCTCCCTGCCCTCATGGAGCTGTCATCCCGAAGGAAGGTGTATCTACTGCTGTGTAACAAGTTACCAAAATCTTAGCTTCTCAAAGCAAAGCCTACTATTGTCTATGGTGTCCTTGGGTCACGAGTCTGGATGCTGGTTAGCTGTGTTCTCTGGTCAGGGTCTCGCAGGCTGAAATCCAGGCGTTGGCTGAGCTCATTCTCCTCTGGGGCTCAGGGTCCTCTTCTAGGATCAGGCAGGCTATGGATAGAACTCACTTACTTGCAGTTGTTGGGCCCCTGGCGTCCCCATTGTCTTGCTGGCTGTTAGCCAGAGGCCACTCTCAGCTCTGTAGGCCATCCTAAGTCCCTGACTTCTCTCTTCAGAGCCCACAAGGGACTCTCTTTCCAGTCAGGCCTGGCTGTCCCATCCCCTCTGTCATATGACATAACCTAGTCATGGGAGTGACCATCCATCTCCCTGCATTGAGAGGTCCCTCCCACCCAGGGAGGGAATCGTACAGGTGTGTGTATGCCTGTGGGGGGATTCTTGGGGGCCAGCTTAGAAAGGTGTCTACCACAGAAGGGTAAAAACAAGTAAATGAAGAGCAAAATGTAATATTTCAGGTAGTGTAGGAGGCAAGGAGCAAACAAAGGAGGGAAAGAGCTATGGGAGCAGCAACTTGGGCGGTGGCCTCCTAGAAGACTACTGAATGAAGCGAGGAAGTGACTT
The DNA here is from genome assembly GCF_059928025.1 of Delphinapterus leucas. Lineage (NCBI taxonomy): Eukaryota > Metazoa > Chordata > Mammalia > Artiodactyla > Monodontidae > Delphinapterus > Delphinapterus leucas. Next base: position 86,218,131 of record NC_143142.1, read on the forward strand.
TTTCTGGGGATAGCAGAGCAGAGCCTTCCAGGAAGAAGAAGGAATGCAAAAGCAATAGAGTGGGGGCCACTTGCAGATGTAACTGAAGCTGACGACATCATCACTCAGGAAGCATATAGGGGATGAGAAGCTTAGAAGGTCTCTAAGGTCAGAGAAGCTCTAAAATTAAAGAATGTGGAGAGGACTAAGAGGCATGAGAACATTAGGTGGTGGTCCAGACACGCAGAGAGCACATGTGCTGGACGTCTGGAGGCCACGGGAAGATGTGTGTGGAGCAGGGGGCAGACGAGGCATCAGTTGCAGAGCAGGCATCCCATAGAATAAGACAGGAAAAATGCCTCTCAGTCTTGGGAGCCTTCAAGCAATTTATTCTTCCCAAGAACACTGAACGGCAGGATAAGTTGAAATGTGTGACCAGAGGGTTGCAGGAACCTAACTCTGTATTTCCTTTAGGAGCAATGGCTCAGTGTTTGCTACTTCTGTGTTCAAGGTGACTTAGAGAACTCTGTGTAGATGTTGTAGGACCACCATGGATAATGAGTGTCAACTGTATTTTGCTGTGTCCTCTATATTGTCTAATAGGTGCCCCACATAGGTGCTTAGGAAAGAGTTTCCATCAAGTAACGGAAGCGTGGGCAGGCACTGGCATCTACACGTGGCCCACAGGCCACGTACAATGTTGAGAAACGCAGATACGAATTGAAGTGGGAGAGAGAGGAGGACAGCGAGAGGAGCAGGTGCCAGCCCTGATGACCAGCCTTCCAGTCCCCCCTCTGTCACTTCTTCTGCTTGATCTCTGGCACAATAACCAAGCTTTCTGTGACTCTGTTTCCTTGTCTGTGATACAGGCGGTGTATGTAACCGAAGCTGAGGACGTGATCCAGGAACTGAGATGCTCAGAAGAAGAACCTGCACCTCAGCTGGGGAATGAGGGCTTAGGAGAGAAGAGGTACTTGCACACTTACCTCAGCGCCTGCCACGTAGCAAGGATGAACAAAAGCTACGCCATTTAGGCCAGGTTCTCAGAAGGAGGGAGAGACAGGGTCAGCAGAAAAAGGAAAGAGAGTTTCTGGGTTTCTTTAGGGGGAAAATTCAGTTTAACGATGTGGGAAGGAGACCAAGACTCAGAGCAGATGCCAGGGCAAGATGAAGATCAAATAATTAGCTTGTGCTTCACCTTCCTGGATCTCCTAGGATCCAGGAAACCACCAGACAGATGGGGATGGAGCAACTCTTGAAACTTACTTTCAGTCATTAAAAACATCATGGCCCCCAGCCTCACTTTCCTGCAAGACAGTATGTAATAAATGATCTTAAGCTCCACGGTTTCTGAGCCTCGAATATTGTCTTTCCTGCCTGGAAACATTATCTTACCTGGGAACTCAGAGCCATCAACTTTATATCGATCTATTGCCAATGAAGAGAACAAGGGGCATCATTTCTTTCTGTGTTGACCAGCAGTTCTCCTCGAATAAAACCATTTCTTCTGCAATCGACTATGTGCTCAGCATATAATCAGGTTTTTTCCTTTTAAAGAATAACTGTAATGTGATCAGAGATTGACAAAAAATTTTGTTTTACTGGGTCTCTTCCTTGTGGAATGTAAGCTAACAGGAGCTACACAAATCTTTAGTAGAGATGTATAGCCGATATTATTAGAGTATTAAAAAAACACATTTTTTCATATTGTCTGGGATCCTTTGTTGATTTAATTTCAGAAAACGGAACCATAGCTTAACTCCCCTATAGAAATGGCTAAGCCTTCAGAATCTACAAAGCTCAAAGGGTTGTTACAAACAACTGGATTTCCATCACATTCACTCCATTTACCAAATCGGGCCTGCCAATGTTATTAAAATATTAGTGTTATGGTCCCAGTACTTACCAATCTTACCATTAATACTTGTGGAAAGACTAAAAAAGGAATAATTTGAATCGGTGAGCTTGGGATGCAATCAGCCAAGAAGCCTAGACCAGAAGGACTGACTGTCACTCTTGTTGTTGCTGTTTTATGTGTCTGTTCTCTGCCTTACTGCGTGCAGGTATGTGCGTTTGCATGTACACACGTGTGTGGGCGTGTGCCTGTGCATGCCTGTTTGCACGTGCACACCTGTGCATGCCCGTTTGCACGTGCACACCTGTGCATGCGTGTGCAAAGGTTACTGGAGTTGGCAGAGCCAGTAAGGCAGAAATTGGATGTTGGCGACCTTAAAATCACTGAATCACTGATTTTGCTGTGTTTCCCCTTCTGTTTTTCAGTTCATTTGGGGCCTCTTATACAGTAAACACCGTTATAGGTTTCAAACCTCAGTGCCTGACATGTTAATTTATAAATTACCAGCACTTTCCTAAGAATAACGTTTGCAAGCTTCATGCATGTTGTTGGGAGATAATTTGCATATTTCATTTTTGCTGTTTAATAGGCTTGGGTCCCGGAGGAATACTATAGGGCCTATCTCAAGGCAGGAAAGGGAAACCGAGATGGAAGGCTTACAAAACAGCATGGTAAATTGACTTCAAGCCAGAAAATTTACTTGCCAGTGGGAAGAAGCTGATTTCCTTTCAGGACAGCTTGGGATGAAACGACTTTTCTAAGAGTCTCAACCGGTTATAAAGTGAGACTACAGAGAAATCTATTTCCCTTAATCTCTGTGTACCTCGTGGGTGTAGCATCATAAGGAATCTTGCCAAATGAATTGGGAGGGAAATTTGGGGGGAAATAAGGCCAATGGTTAGAGATAACCTAATGGGTGTTCTTTGTCTCCCTTTTTCTACAACGTCAGACATGGCTTGGTTGTGGCCGAGCATTTCCATCCTTATCTACCCAAGTGTGGGATTCCCGTTTTGATGTTTCTTCTGTGGTGTAGACATTCTGGCTGCTTATTGAATGTGTTTTGTATTGTAAAATACAAATCTGATCCAAGCGCAGCCAAGTGCAAAAGCGGTTTTGATGTAAGTAGTTTAAGAGATTCCTCGTGAGTACTGACATTAACGACACACAGACCTCCCCCACCCGGAAGCGCTTGGTCCAGCACAATCCTTTCTGCTCATTTTACAAATAGAAACCTGGTGATCAGAGACAGTTAGCGAGCTGCTGGTCGCTTAAGTCTTGTCTACCCCGAAAAAGAGTTTTCAACTTTTGCCCTAAGAGTTGGGTGCAAATGGCCTCTTTCTCCCTCAGCCTGTTCATAGCCTCAGTTTAGAACGTGCGCTAGGAAATCCTGGTGGCAGTAAATATACTGTGATGATGAAAAGCGTAGCTCTGAGTCAGAAAGACTTGGATGTGAATCTTTGCTTCTTCTGCTCAGTTTACTCATCTATAAATGGAAACTCTCTGTGTTTCAAAGAATACTAATGTAGTTTAAATGGCATTTATAACAAGGATTCTGAGATTCCTCCTGAAACCAAGATACAGGATGCTCTCAATTTTCAGAAGCAAATGGGAGCAGGGCCTAGGCTTTGGTTGAATCTGTCTTTTGTTGTGTTGAGCCTGCAGACTTCCTCACTCTATCTTACCTTTATCATCCCTTCTTAGCTCCACCGAACAGAAGATAGGATGGCTTCCCGAGCTTTACATATTTCAGTCCAGATACCTAAAGAGAGACAGATTTGACTCTCTCCAGCCAAAATCAAACATGTTTCTGAGAAGAACTCATTGGTCAGATTCCAACTTGCCCTGATCCACTATAGCTGGTGTCTCGCCATGTTGTAATATGGCTTCTTCCTCTGCAACCAAGTGGATGGGGACCAGAGAGGCAATTCTTGATCCTGGGGTTCTGCCAGAACAAACCGTGTCAGAGCTGCCTGTGGGTTTTCAATGAGATTATACACATAACATCCAGATGTTTAAAACGGCTCAATGAATAGTGTCCATTATTTAAAAGACTGGGTATCAGGAGGGAAAAGGAGAAGTGATCAATAACCAAGCATAGAGCCACATCTTTGATTTTAAAACCTGCAGACAGATATCTTTAATCTTCAACTTGATCTATATCTTCACTGTATCTTTAGTCTTTCACTTTATGATTTTGACCTATCTCATTTGCAGAGAAATTATAAAGAGGTAGATGTCAAGGTTGGCTGAAAATTAAATATTTTCCCGAGATTACCCAATCCCACTGTTAATAAATTTTCTGCCTGTGTCTGAATGTAAGAGTTTGTGGCTGAAACATTCACTGATCACATGCAAGCCAGGGCAGAGTTGGTACATTCGACTCCATCCTTCCTCATCATCCCTCCCGTTTTCTCTTCTCTCCATCTCCCTCTCCTGCCTGGAAATGGACAGGCCGGTGAGAAGAGGATTCGTTGTTTAAGAGGGTCCAAGGACATCTAACTAGGAATAATGGGATGGAATTCAGCAAGGGACAAGTTATGCTGAATTATAAGAGAAATTTCCTAACAGCGAGATCTATTAGACAAGAGAATATGCTCCCCAGGGAAGTAAGTGTCATTGTTGGAGTCACTTAAACTCTGGCTCAGGTCCATAAGTAAAAATAAATTTGGTTGTCTCGTTTTATTCTCCATGTGTGTGGAAACTGCATCACCACTAAAAAGTTAGGTAGAAAAACGTCAAGTAACTAGCATAAGGGAGGTCTGGGAAACTGGGGAACCCTTTATCCGTCACTTTCTGAAGTACTATTTATTTATTTTTGTGTCCTTTGTCAAGTCCAACCAACTAATTTTAGGTTTTCAGCAGGTGTTTCTGAATGTCTCCAATATGTGGGCCATAAGACTCTGTTTTCCCAGACCGCACCGCCACCCATGCTGCCTGAATGGCAATTAGCTACCTGCCTTGGGGGCGGTCACGCCTTTGAAGTGGAGCCCAGACCCCGGGTGGTGATGTCCCACCAGTAGCACTGCCACTCAGAGGGACACGGTCAGAACCTCGTGCCTGTCTCTCCGAAGGCCGTGACCTGTGCCTCCCTCTTTCTGACATGGGTACAGACATTGCATCCACCATTTTGGTTCAGAAAAAGTCCTTCATTATCATCCAGGTCATCATTCTTTATGAAGTGACACATACTTATCTTGGAAGCATTTGAACATCATGGGAAATGTTTTCCGAGCTTCTGCACGTTAGCAAAGCTCCGAGATAATTTAAGGTAGTCGTCCATTAACCAGCTAAATTTACTGGGCACCCAAAAGGTAAAAGAATTTATCAGCGCAAAGAAATGGAGACAGGTCTGTGTTGTTCACTCATTGGGGGCCACTATACAGTATTTGCAGCTTGTTAAACTTTTAACAAATTTTTACCTAAGAAATTAAAATAAGCCCATGTAAACACATTCTTAAATATTGGAAAACTGCTTCGGTAGGATTTTTACCCATTTGTTACTTAGGATTCCTGAAAGTGTTAGAAACACAGCGAGATGGAGGAAAAAACATCTATCTTTTCATCCCATCAGAATGAAAAAAATCAATTTCTCCAGAATTATACTTTCGATATGTGTTCTTCTGGGCTAGGAGACAGGTTTGTAAACATGGTGCAGAAATCTATAATAACAGTGGGTTAAGCGGGACAGAAAGGTATGTCTCTCATGTTAGATTCCATGCTGATGTGGTGGCTCTAATTATGGAATTGCCAGGAGCAGGCTCTTCCTTGCTGCCCCACTGTCCCTAGAGTGGCCTGCGTGGTCCCCCCTCCATGCCCCTGGTCTACGTGGTCCACCCCTCCTGGCCACCACGTCTCCCTTTAAGAACTGGAAGCAGGGACAACCAGAAGGTCACACACTTTGCTTCTGCCACAAGCCCTTAGTGAGAACTTCTAGCTGAAAGGTAAACTGGTATCATAATGTTTATTCTGGATAACCGAATACCCAGCTAAAAATCCAGTTACTTTAAAATAAAGGGGCCCTGCCCAGTCTTCCATCCGCTTATAGAGGTGCCATTTTTTGGTGTTTGTTCTCCGGAGCCATCAGTTGGCGGGGCGGCTGAAACTACACTTTTCAATTCTTCTAATATAACTTAGAGGGGAGTGGTATCTTTTCTCCCTGAGGGCAAGTGGGTATTAAATCATTAATTGCCGCTATTTGTAACATGACCTACAGTAGTTTTACACCCCAAAACCCTGGAGTTCTTCATGCTTATGGATTGCCAGACCAATTCTTTCAATTTCTTATAATTTTATTCTCAGATAAAAATATATTACCCAGTTTCTTGGCCATTGGAGTGCAGCTTTCCTTCCCCTATTTTACCACTTCTGATTCAAGAGTGAGAGCTGGGCTTTAACCAAGGAGGCACAGATATAGCAGGTAGTACAAATCTGGCTTCCTAATAGTGGGTCTTCAGCTGCCGGAACTGTAAATACGTCTGTTTCCAAGCTGGTTGGAACAGCAAAGTATCCATTATGATGATCTGACATAAAGCCTAGCATCTCCTTCTGGGGCTGGCAGGGTATTTACAAAATCTCAGGTATCTGATGTTATGAATTGGCTGGGCTGCAGTTAAATCAAACACTATTTAAAAATATAGTTTCCTGATTTTTTGTTTTGTTTTGTTTAAACAAGTGTAGAGAAACCAACAATATCTTAACTACAGGGATAAGTGGTCGGTGTACTGGTGACATGGGTTCCTGATGGATTCAATGCAAAATACCCAACATTATTTCCCAGTAATCACATAGTAAGAGCCTGGTAATTCCATTAAGCACACTGGTAACTGTGGGGTAAGTTGCACGTAGGAAAACATGGTAAATGGCGTGAGTCATCGCTCTAGACTTCTCGCAAAAAAGAATGCATTCCCCACACTTGTCGGTGACAGAAGAACAGATAAGAGGAAATGGTGGACTAAGGGAAGAGCAGAAGGGGCCTCAGAAGGGGGCTCGATGGCTCTCATCAACCTGTTAAAAATTTTAGTAAAGTACAGATTGATGGTGATGCACAGAAAAGACTGGCTCCCAAAAGACTGTAATTAAAGGATTGTTATTAATCCCCAAGGGCACTAGCTCCATGTTGGGGTCAATCTCAGAAGCAAGGAATCGTACAAAACTGGATTCAGATTCCCAGTTCCCACTTGGGAAATGGGGGTAATAACACCTAGAGTTGCCATTAAGATTCAACAGATAAATGTGAGGGATCTGTCGCATGGCAATCATTTCATGATCATTAATTCCCTTTCCTAATTTCCTTAGGCTTGAGGGATGGATCACGTGACTAATATCGAGGGTTTTCCAATAACCCAGCACATACATAAAATTTTGGTTGGGTTTGGAAGTGGTTTAGCTCTGGTTAGAGTCAGAAGGAAATGCTTAGCTTTGTTCATTTGTTTGTTAATTTGTTTACTCATTCAGTGAATATTCATTCCACTTCTAACACATGTGAACATATCCTAAACCTTGCTGACCATCCGCTAACATTAAGCCATGATATCTTTTTTTTTTTTTTTTTTTGCGGTACGCGGGCCTCTCACTGCTGTGGCCTCTCCCGTTGCGGAGCACAGGCTCCGACACGCAGGCTCAGCTGCCATGGCTCACGGGCGCAGCCGCTCCGCGGCATGTGGGACCCTCCCAGACCAGGGCACGAACCCGTGGCCCCCGCATCGGCAGGCGGACTCTCAACCACCGCGCCACCAGAGAAGCCCAAGCCATGATATCTTTAATGCCTACCGCCAAGGAAGTATCCACGGGTGTCACATAAGAATTGTTATGGTTTTGCCTGATCAAAGGGTAAACAGGACTGAATCCTTCCCACCAAAAGGCATTGAAAATATTGCTCCATTACCACAGTATTTGGATTCTGGGGGAAAACAAAGCAGGGAGAATTAGCAGAACCAAGTGCTGAGGGAGAGCTTCAGGGTTGACCAGATGGAGGGACGAGTGGTACAGTCAGCAGAGACTGTACTTACAGGGAACTCTGAACGTGTGCAGAGGCGGAGGCCTCAACCGTTGACAAACAGCAAGAAGGAAGAGGCAACGCAAGGCCGGAGTTGGGATTAGGGTACACTGATGGTACTGGCTGGAGTGGGACGATTAAGGATGGGAAACATTCTCCTGGTCCTAGCTAGCTGGCCTGGGATTTTCACAATTACTCTATGGGGAGTATAATATTAGAATCTCACTGGATTTTCTTTTTTCAATAGTTGGTTGGTTTCAATTATAATGAAATCTTATGCGTAAAAAATATATGTGGTTCTAGTTAATGCGGTGCAGTAAGTGTTTATGGGAGAGGGGAAGAGGCTCGAGATCTGGGTGTTGTGAAATACCTAAGTGCACCGGGTGGGAGGGAGAGGGTGCAGAAGGGAAGATGGAAGTGGTGAGCCAGGAGGAAGAGGAATTGTGTGCGCAGGCTGTAGCCAGGGGAAGAGGGACGGCCGAGAATTAGGCATCGCTGAGCAGCGCTGCCTGGGTCCCCGAGCAGGACCCCGTGCGGCCTTCCCAGGACAGGCCCTGCCCCATAGCCTCTGCTTTAGCTCCTCTCCGAAGGACCTGGGTAATCATATTTGATGCACACTTCCTGGGTTGTTTTTCAGATGTAACCCTGCCCAACCCCCCAGTCCCAACAAATGGAAGTTGTTACCGTGAACACATCGCCCCAGGCCTCCTGGAGCCTAAGAACCGACAAGGTGAATCCCTGCGACACCAGCCTGGTACCTCACCGTCCGCCAGTCAGAGAACTGTGCCCAAGCTGATCACACACCCCGCGACCCCCCTCCCTCACCTGGCTTGTAAAAATGCTTTGCCGAAACCCTTCAGGGAGCTTGGCCCTTCTTAGGGCAGAAGCCAGCTTGCAGGGCCCTGCGATAAACCTTTCTCTGCTCCAGACTCCAACGTTTCGGTTTGTTTGGCCTCACTGTGCGTCGGGCACACGAATTTGCGTTAACACGTGGAGGATGAAGGCTGGGGGAACGGATTAGAGCACTAGGAGGTCAGCGATCACTTCAACCCACTGTGTCGGTAGAGTGGTCAGAAAATGTAGGAAGGAGAGAGACAAAGAGAGACAGAGAAGGGAGAGCGCGCAAGCAGACTCTGACCGGTAACCTGCGGAGACTTGCAGGGTGTGGTGTGAGGGAGCCCTGGACTCAGAAAGAGCAAATTAAAGGAAACAAGGGCTGGCCGGGAGTGGATGGAAAAGGAGGGTGTCCCGGGTACCCCTGAGGGGGAAGAGAAGAGACACCTCGCTCTTGGAGATGAGATGGAGAGAAATGCAGAAACATTCCAAGCTGGAGAGAAGGAGGGTCTAGCCCATTAGCAGCACACCTTGTCTTTTCTGCAAGGTAGGAGGCAAAACTCTTTGACAAAAGTTCAGGTCCAGGGCTCACGATTCTGAGAAGTCACTGGAAGCGTTGATTGGAGGGGCTTGGGGCGTAATCTCACGCTGACGGTCTGCAGTAGATCCCACGAAGGTGGATCCTGTGGGATGCAGAGGAGGCAGGCCCGGCCTTGCAGGGGGGAGCAGCCCTGGGGTGGGCATCACGGGTGGGGCTACGAGGTCAGGCTGGTGCCAGAGGACCTGGCTGAGGAGCCAGTTTCCACCGCATGGTGTCAGCGGGTGAGGACAAAGGGTGTTAGAGAGCAGTATTGTTTAATGTTTAAATCAAAATAACGGGGTGCTTTTCTATCTTTCACACCTCTTATGAATGTGGCTTGGTTCTCTTCCATCTTGGAGAAAAGCTTCCTTTCCCGTGGGCTGCCTTCTTCTGGCTGGTTTGCCTCTGTCTGCCTGTCCCTGTTACCAACACGTGTTGATAATGTGCATTTTATAGGTCATTCGACAATGTGTGTTGGTGCTTTTGGTCTCCAAGGTATCATACCTAAACGTGATGTGTTAACTATGCAGCTCGATTTTATTCCTGTGGAAAACACGTTCAATGTACATTTCCTTTGCACCTGAACGTTCTCAAAAAATATTTGCGACCCAGTGTGCTTCTTTATGTTGACATATTGTTCATTGGGTTTCGTTAGTTAGATGATATGTCACATCACATATGGAACATGAGGAAAAGTGACACTAATGACAATCTGGTGACATTCAGCCCTCTGCAATACATCAGGTTAAAAATAAAACAGGAAAAAAAGGGCCTTCCTTACTTTCAGTAAGGTCTTTTCTTTTCTTTTTCTTTCTACACCAGAAGGAACTGCTCTGTGTCTGGATCGGGAGGTAATTATTACTGGCCAGGTTTTGTGGGGAGCTAGTGATGAAGACGGCAGCCCTCCCACGGCATTCGTAGGTGAAGGGGGCGAAGAGGAGGGTGTCTGCTGATGTGCTCGTGGCATCTTAAGTCTCAAATTGTCCAAACCGTTCAATTATAACACTTCATCCGGTGTGTGTCAACTTGTCTGGCACTCGGCTTAACAAGGGGGGTGGATCTAGCGAGAGGTGGAGGGGTCCTCCGGAGCAGAGCCCTTCAGTTCCACCAAGGAGCAGAGGAGGGGGCAAGGGTGAATCTAAAACGGAACCACTAGCACACGATTCTTTAATTCATGGGCCGTGTTCTCTGGCATCAAGTGAAGAAAGTTAACATAATATTGAGACTTGATGGGGTCCCCCAGTCACAGAGGGCAAAGGGCTGGGAAGTAAAAGGGCCCTGTCAGCACTGATGGACTCTGGAACCTCTTCTGTCCAGTCCCAGAGACCCCAGCCCCCCTCCACCTTCCCTCTGGGGACCCCACCAGGAAGAACTGCCCCTGGGTGAAGACACCACCGTCCTAAGCAATGCTGCTTGAAGATAGGACGCCCGACTCACGGGAGATCGGAAAGCGAGTGAGAAGAATGACAGAGCACCACACTCTGAGTGTCAGTCAACCCCTTAATTTTCAGGCTCTGTTTTTTAAAAATGCAGACATAAATCGAGCTCTTCCTTTAAAAGGTAGGAATACTGTAATTTTCTACTTTTTAAAATCCATGTCCCTCATTCGGATACTATATTTACATTCATCACAGTGCAGCTTGGACGGCGTTTAAACAACCGGCTCTTGGATTTCTGAACACAGCTTGGAAGGAGTGGATTCCTCGTTCTGTTTTACATCTCCCGCCCGACGCTGAGGAAAATCTCACAATAGTCCTCACACCTCCTTCTGCCCCTTTTGAGAGCTGTATTTTAACATCTTTTCTTCTATTTTTTTCTCAGGAGACCAAGATAAACAAATACCTTGGAGTCTTCTTAATTGGCCATGTGTACCAGGAGTATCCACCTTGCAAATTCTGTTGTAGGTGCCAACCTCTGTTTTCCTCGTTCCTTAGAGATTCGCTATTGGAATTAAGAGGGACAGGAACCAAATGATAACCTGTTGGTCTCTAGACCTTCTTGGAATTGGTGGATGTGCCGGGGCTACGGTGGTTTGATGCTTTGGTTCTGTTTTTGAATTTCTATCGTCACATGAAGCAGTAATTTGGGTGGAGTCTGTTCCGAATTTTGCTTGTCTCCTTACATTTTTTTTTGGTTGTTGTTTAACATCTGCTTCCTATTTACAGCTTCTTTTACTGTTATTCAATAAAAATGATTTTTAGGGAAAAATTTTCAGGCAGGAGCAATGTATAATTTAATTGATTATAAGCAGAGAAAGTATACGATCAAAACAAAAATTAAGCTTGGAAAAATAATATTGTCTAATTCTGTTTTCACTATTGTGTATTTGAATTCATGTACTATGTTATCAGAAGTTCTTACATATCTTACTTTGGGTGTGTTTGGTTTCTTGGGCTACTGTAACAAATTACCACAAACTAGGTGGCTTAAAAAGTCAGAAATGTGTTCTCTCAGGAAGCTAGAAGTCTGAAATCAAGTGTCATGAGGGCCAGGCTCCCTCTGAAACCCGCAGGAGAGAATCCTGGCTTCTTCCTAGTTTCCGGTGCTTGCCGTCCATTCCTGACATGCCTTGGCTTGTGGCTGCATCACTTCGGTTTCTGCCTTCCTTGTCACATGGCATTCTGTCCCTGTGTATCTCTGTCTTCCTGTAAGGACACTAGTCATATTGTATTGAGGGTCCATCCTACTCTAGAACGATCTCATTTTAACTAATTATATCTGCAATGATTCTATTTCCAAATAGTCACATAGTCACTGGAGGGTTAGGACTGCAAAATATCTTTTTGCAGGGGGAGCCACAATTCAGCCCACAGGACTGGGTGTTCAGCTCACCAATCCTAGTGACCATAACCATCGGCAATAAACCTTGGCGGGCACCGCTTCCTTTACGACCTGCCAACTCTGTGCATGGCACGATTCTCCTGCCATAGTCCCTGATGGACGCTAGGGTCCACTAGAGCCAAGGTATTTCTATGTCCAAAATGATTCAAATTATTGAGTTCGGAAGAGTTTATGGAGAGCCAGGAAATGTACAGTGGACAGACTTGTATGTGAATTTACAGAACAGTGGGATTAGCGGTGTGGGCAAGGAATCTCTTATCCTCAGTACTTGGGCACGAGTCCTATTTTCATCGCTGCTCCTTCCTGATCCTTCTCCCCTCCAGGCGGGTGCTGTGTTTCCCCAGCTGCAGCTGCTCCACGTTTCCTGCCTCTTTGTCCTTCTCGGCACCAACTCTGCAGCCTTGCCTGTCTCCTGCCTGCCTCTGTCTGCTGGAATAGGAGGGACATTTCGACTCAGGTTGGGGGCAGCGTCCCCCATCCTAACCGCCTCTTCCTCCTGCTGTCTTGGTCCCTTTCCCTGTCATCCATCTGTACTTTTGTACTTTAAGCAACATCAAGACCATGCAGACTGAGCAGGAAACATGTTCTCAGCTCCCCTTTGGTGGGTGTTGATCTTTCCCGGACTGGAACCTCAGGTTCTGTTCACTTAGGACTAGATTTCAGGGTGTTTGTCAAGAAAACTCAACAAAACACAAGACAGAGCCTAAAACCAAACAACAACCAGGGAAATTTAAATGCAATTGTTTCTCTTGTTTATTCGCTTTAAAATCGCTCTATTGCACCTGCATTGTAAGAGCTACAGGATCCCAGGGGATGGGCTTGTAGCTGCGTGTGACCAGAGCCAGGTCTTTTAAGACTTTTGTCCTTGGTGAGTGAGCTCTACCTGCTACGTCGAGGACCCCTGTCCTCCAGATGCTCCGGGACACAGAGGTGGACCGGTGGCTGTCTCAGGAACCGTGGATCATGGGCATTGCTTGCCTAAGACGGGGGCAGAGTTGGCGGCCAACGGTCACCGCAGACCTGAGTTAGAACTGGCCAAGGAGTGTCAGTGACCTCAGAGTGCGGCCAGAGTGGCCAGCACTGACCAGAATGAGGACATGGGGTCCAGTAAGTGAGAAGACCCCAGTAAGGAGGATCCGCCTCAGATGACCAGAAAGGCCGGGGTCATGCAGTACTTCCACCCTGCATGGCATAGAGGGCAGGGTTTTACTTCTGGGGCTGGCAAGAGCCCGGAAGACACCCCAGTGTCCCCAGAGAAGAAGTGTGAAGAGTGGGCAGTGATGGAGGTGTGGTAGAGAGTTCTAGTATTATTCTAGGCCTTGAAGGGTCAGAGTTCCTTAAAAAAGGACTTTTTAAAAAAAATTGGAGTGTAGCTGCTTTACACTGCTGTGTCAGTTTCTGCTGTGCAGCAAAGTGAATCAGCTCTACGTACACATACATCCCCTCTTTTCTGGATTTCCTTCCCATGTAGGTCACCACAGAGCACTGAGTAGAGTTCCCCGTGCTCTACAGCAGGTTCTCATTAGTTACCTATTTTATACATAGTATCAATAGCGTATAAATGTCAATCCCAATCGCCCAATACATATCACTCCCCCTCCCCTTTGGTATCCATACATTTGTTCCCTACTTCGGTGTCTCTCTTTCTGCTTTGCAAATAATAAAAAAGGACTCTTAAAAGGGACAAGGTTGTTGGCAGACTCACTGGGAGCGCCATAGAGCCGGCCTTGGAGTATGTAGCCAGGAGTAAGGTCCGAGCTCACTGTAGAGACGGCCACCGTCTCTCGTCTTCAGAGATCTCAGGAGCAGAGGGCAGACACGCCCCCCACACCAAGCACCCCTTCAAACTGCTTCCTCCACTCCTGCCAGGTAATGGGTTCCTGTGCTTTGCTCCCTCTCACTGGCACCCTTTCTATGCTGATCGGTGGAGCCCAGGTCACCTGCATACAGAGAAGCTAGGCTATGAGTGATTCCAGCTTCTGCCTTGGAAACATGGAAGGTGAAATCATGATGTAACTAAAATTAAGGAAGAGTCGCCAAAGATGTTGGGTACGGGGTAAGGAGCGTCCTCTACGGGGCCCTCGCCCTACCCATCCCACTGGCTGAATGCCCATCTAATACTGCTGGCATCCACTCAGGTTGGTTTCGGAATGATATCCTAATTCATGGGAACCTTTAACAGAAGAGACAGAGGGAACGAGGTGTGAGTACCTTAGCACCTCATCACTAACGCCAGGACAGTACAAGTAATCCCTGATTTACTTGGTTGCTACGGTGAACTTGTGATTGACTTGTTTACGACCTAAATTTATTTTCTTAGAGAAACAAAAATATACATGGTGCTTACTTCCTTAGTTAGCCAGAAGTATCCATTTCACCCACACACTGATGACAAGGAGTTATTAATACTGATCAGATTATAAGATCTATATTTAAATTATATATACATATATTATATAGTTATACTATTCTCTGTTTAAATTATGGGTCAACCCCAACCACTAGCTTAAATTTCTTTTTTTTGTAAATTTTATTTATTTTTTATTAAAGTATAGCTGGTTTACAATATTGTGTTAATTACAGCTGTATAGCAAAGTGACTCAGTTATACATATATACACATTCTTTTTCATATTCTTTTCCATTCTGGTTTATCACAGGATATTGAATATAATTCCCTGGGCTATACAGTAGGACCTTGCTGTTTATACATTCTATATATAACAGTTTGCATCTGCTAATCCCAAACTCCCTCTCCATCCCTCCCCCAAACCCCACCCCCTTGGCAACCACCAGTCTGGTCTCTATGTCGCTGATTCTGTTTCTGTTTCATAGATAGTTTCATTTGTGTCATATTTTAGATCCCACATACACAGTAGCTTAAATTTCTATGGAAGCTTGTTGCTCAGTGAAAGTGATGAGGGGCCCTGGTGTCCACCCGTCCCCTCCCCCTGATTCTCTGGATACGGTGGTCCCTCTATGCTGGGTTTCCACGGATCTCCTGCGTGAGAAGCTGCTACGTGGAGTCGGTAGGAAGTACCATGGTCGTCACGAGATGGAGTATTTGCAAGGCCTGTAATCTCAGGGAAGACTTCACAGATTCATGCCTGGAGAGAGCTCCGGGGGTCTCTCGACGAGACAAGCGAAGAGAAGGTGACAAGGAACGCGCTGAGGAGTGGGGTACGCCAGAGGCACAAAGCGCCCTCTCTCCAGGACGGAACCGTCTGCCCTGCTCACCGCTACCTTCCAACACCTGCAACAGGGCCTCACACCCGGTCAGCACTCCGTAATATTTTTTGAATGAATACACAGTAAAATCAGTGTTTTCCTTTTGGCATATTCTTATTTTGTATATTTGGGATCATTTCATAGGCGTCTATGAAGCCAGCTGCATCCCTAGTGTCTGCCAACTGTTTTCTCTAGAGCAACATTTTAGATATTTTGGCCCAGACAGGGTCTTTCCCAGGAAACAGAGTAGGGGACAACTGAAAGGACAAGCAAAAAGTTTGAATCTATTTGGTATTATTCAAATTTGAAATGTAAAACTAGTGAAGGGAAAACTAGTGAAACAATTCTCATGGGGGCAAAGCGCTGTCCCAGTACGGGCAGGTGATGCATTTGAGTTATACTTAGGGACCAGCTGCAGCCATGGGAGCTATAGGTCACCCCACCAACCCTCTACTGTATGTTCCTCCCAGAAATGGTGACTCACCACCATGCTGAAGATATCATGACAGTATATAAGCTTACCATTAATATATTTGAATGACACAAGGGGTGAACTGTATTTGACAATGTCAGTTTTTCTCCCAGATTCCCTTGAATCCCTTTCCTGTATAGCCTTGCCCCAGAATCTGGATGTGTGTGCATTCAAAGACCACTGTCTGCAAGGTTTCTTGGGAGAACTGCCCTTGGGAAACTGGGGTCTTTTTGATTACATGTGCAGAGAGCAGGAAGTACCTAGGATTTGATGTTGCCTCGATGCAAATCTTAGCCAATGACCGAGATGTTCAAGAGTATGAAAACCCAGCTCCTTTGCCTTAGGTCAAGACAACCATTAGATATCATTTATCCTTCACAATTATCCTAAGGATCAGGCTCCCTCCCTGCTGTGGGATGTTGCCTGAAATCACATCCTTGCCTGGCCTTTCCTCCAGCTGGCCCTGCTTCCTTCACTCCCTCAACAGTTTCTCTTTCACAAATAGATTACGGCTCAGGAATCCTTATCTCAAGTTCTGCTTCTGGTAAACCTGATCCATGACGTTGTTTGACTTTTCTTCTTAACTAGAATGTAAGATCGTGGGGCACTGAGATGGTTTCTTAAAATCCTTGATAATCATTGTATGTAGCACAGGCATAGGTATAATGGGCAACCTGTAGAGTCTCAACAAAATTACTGAATCACTTTAACAAAATGCAGTTGATTATATACAATTTATAGAAAATGAAATCTTTGCTTATTGAGATATGATTTGAGATGTGATTTGCCCCCCTCTTTTTTTTTTTGCAAAATTATAGGAAGCTCTTCTCTTCTGAAATCTTCATTTTATTTTGACATCTTCCAGCATGATTCAGATACTACTCATTATAAAGGGTCCATCACATTCTCACTGAGATGAGGAATGGCACAAAAGGAATACCTTATGGCAATAAAATTTATTTTTAAAGTAAAGTTTGATTTTCAAAGATCTCAGAGCATACAGATGAATTTCCCTTTCCTCTTGGCTATCATAATATTCACAGGCAATTACAATAAGATGAATCTCTCGCATCAGTCAGGTATTCATAATTTTAAGATCCCATACAATGCCTCTGATAAGATAATGTAAAAGGAAGGAACAGAACTGAAGTAGCAGACAAGACTGTCTCTTTGATAAAGATGACAAAGCCTTCCCACAAATAGGGGGCCCAGCGTTAGTCATGTTATTTCTTATTCCAAATATGTTTAAAAGATATGTTCTTCACTTACTTTGGTCATATGGTACATGTGTGTAATGGAAGAGTAGCTGAACTCCAGAAAAAAATAACTGTTTTAGAAAGTGACATGAAGAGCAAATGAACCTAAATGCTTTGGGGAAGACAGATGTGCCAATGAGTGTGAGGGGTGTCATCAAATCTGGAGCACAGTGGGAAGTAGGTAAATGTCGAGAGACACTCCTTCACAGAATATTCCCTAGTGCAGTCGTGACACTTTCTGGCTCTTCCCCCCACCACCTGTGCACACAGTAGGTTGGCACTCCTGGCCCCTGTGGTTGGAGTGGTCAATGAAATCATTAGCTCCTTAGTTCATTGACCAGTGATTAGTTTTGGTCAACGAAGTGTGAGCAGAATGCTGTGTTACATCTACGTTGGGACATTCAATTGCCGGGGTGAAACCACCACCCTTAAAGGTATTTTTCCTGCGGCCATGTTTGAGATGATGGCTACTTTTTCAACCTGGATCTGTAAGTGAGGGACTAAAATGAGCAGGGCTCTCCCTTATACCCTGAAAAGGAAGATAATGTGAGTAAGATATAAAATTGTGTTGTGTTAGTCACTGTGATTGATTCTGCAGAGTACCAGCCCATCTTGCCTGATCGGAAAGAGGGTGTTTCTTTTCCGTTTCCTTCCTCCTGTCCGTCCAAAGCTTTTCCTCCACAGCTTCTTACCCCTCTACAGCCCCTCCAATTAGTCTCCTAGCCTCCCATGGTTCTCTTTCTCACTTCTCCAACCAAAAGCCATTGAGAAATTAATTCACCCTAAGCCACAATGAGACAATTTATTACACCTTTCTGTGGTATTTTTTTTAAGTAGGGAAAAAAAGACAAATAAATATCGAATAATAAAGATTCAAGACACAAAAATATTGTGGGAAAAAATCTGGTGTTGGTGTAAAATTCTCTGCACAACCATCCTTAGAACATGTTCAGAAGCCTCTACAGAGCACTAGGATGTAAAGCACAGGCTCTGGATTAGACAGAACAAGGTTCAAATTCTCTTACTGTCAGTTTTGTGATGTTAGGAAGGTTATACAAATTACCTAGGCCTCGGTTTTCCCATCTATAAAATGGGGCAAATACATGCAACCTGTAATTGATAGAAAGCTGTAATGGGGATACCATAAAAACTTTGCTGAATGTCTAATAATAAGCTATGAGTAAGTCTTTTCATGACTAATTTCACTGTTATTCTCCACATAACAAGCTTTCTGCTCCTTTGTATGGCCAGAAACTTTAAGGGTATTAACATAGATATTTTGATTTATGATCATTTTAGAAAGGTCCCCCTACTCTCCATTGTAAGTTGCATTTGTATTGAATTCTCTTAATCTTCATTTCTTGGAGGTATCCTACTCCTGTCCTGTTTAAGAGAATGAATCTCACTTTTATATCTATAGTCTATGTGTCTTAAGTCTATGTTGTTATTATCTTTCCTATATAAAGGATTAAAGCCATAGTCTGTAGAGTCCTTGGCCATTTCTTTTTTTTTTTTTTTTTTGCGGTACGCGGGCCTCTCACTGTTGTGGCCTCTCCCGTTGCGGAGCACAGGCTCCGGACGTGCAGGCTCAGCGGCCATGGCTCACGGGCCCAGCCGCTCCGCGGCATGTGGGATCTTCCCAGACTGCAGCACGAACCTGTGTCCCCTGCATCGGCAGGCGGACTCTCAACCACTGCACCACCAGGGAAGCCCCTGGCCATTTCTAATAATCTAGTCAATTATGAAATTTCACTGGGTCACAGGATGGTTCACTGCAGTGTTACTCAGTTTTATGCCATCCACTAGCCAGAGAATAAATTGACCCAAGAACCTGATAGGGAAGAAGGCTTCAATTTCATTATAAATACACATATTTTTTATGTCTGCTCTGTTTGACCATGGATGTGAATCTACAGCATGGAAGAGTAAATAAAATCAGGTCAGATTTCCATGGAGATCCAAAGTGAGTCTGACTTTTCTTTGCAATTAAGATTTTAACCAAGGGGGCATAAAGTAGAGGGTTTCACATTTTCGAGACTAGATTGATGAGTAATAACAATCCAAGTTTTCTCTTTCTTACTTGCATTATAACCTTGGGTTAGTTCAGTTCTCTGAGTATTAGTTCCTTTACATATAAAAATGAGGTAATATCTGTCTTACGAATATTATAGGTTTTCCTAGGTATCAAGTGATACAACATTCGTAGAATACTATACAAATTAGTCAGTTACAAGGATGCTTACTACCTGGAGAAAGGCCCACATTACACAAGTAGCAAGTAGATTGGCTGGGTGGGATAAGAGTCGTAGGAATTTTAAGACTAATAGTTCCATTCTGGTTTATTCAAGTCAGAACTTTAGTTATGGTTTTTTAAATTTCTTTACTTAATCTAATGACTTTCTGTTAAAATAATTCAGTGACACAGCTTAACAATTTGCATGGAAAATGTTTCTCAGTGGTTCATACTTTTAGATATAAGTATTGCCCTTGACAGTAGACAGAGAGTCCGTATGATGTTGGAGAGATCCACCATAAAGAATGGACCTCTGTACACTTGAGAGGTGTTTTCAAATTAAAATATCACTGACATGTATTTTGCAAAACCACAGATGAGCTTGTTGGCCTCTTCACTGAGGGTTATCACACTCTAAAATGACTTTTCTTTTAGAAGAAAAGCTTTTTATTTTCCGTGTGTGTGTTTGTGTGTGTGTGTCTGTGTGTGTGTACGTCTAGAATGTTGGCCAAACCACAGTTTAAATCCATGAGAGACTGTTCTTTTATTATGACCTAATTCAACACAGGTTTTGTTACTCTAAAAGTTTTTTTGTTTTGTTTATCAGCGTAATTCTAATAAATCTGCACCCACTTCTGTGTTTTTAGCTGAGTGTGAATGGCAGTGGCGAAATAATCTCTCCAAACTGAAAAGGGCCGATGGTGATAAGAAAGACCCCCGAATATGTGGACCTTGGCAGTGCCCTTGGAAATCTCATCTTTCATATGACTAGTGTGGAAGCAGAGGGTTTATCAGCCATGTCTTCTTGTTTAAGGCTAGACGGTGACCCTCACTGCGACAATGTAGGATTGATGAGGAAAACTTGGTAAACCTCAGCTTCGTGCCCACGCTCTCGAGAGAAGACAGACCGTGCTGGGCAAACCTCACCTGAGGTCTGTGGACGCAGCACGCAGGCCATGTGGTCCCCCAGAATCTCCACGCTTGGTAGGAGGGAGCTTCAGAGATGCCAATGGACTCTTAGCATATTTTACAGTATTTTCGAAACATGTTTCCCCCTTTCATTCCCAATCAGTCTGAGTTTTCTTTATATATATTTTTCCTTT
Source organism: Delphinapterus leucas (assembly GCF_059928025.1). NCBI lineage: Eukaryota > Metazoa > Chordata > Mammalia > Artiodactyla > Monodontidae > Delphinapterus > Delphinapterus leucas. The sequence continues at coordinate 86,238,506 of NC_143142.1, forward strand.
TCCACAAAATCTTTCTGAAAGGGCTGATGGATGAGAATTCACGGGTCCATTCCTTTCCTGATTTTCCTTTCATTCCCATGTATCTGGAGAGCCTTTCTAGGTTCCAGTTTGAATGGAAATAGAGTTGGGCAATTTGGGATTTTTCTATTGCCCACAAGAATCCCCAAACCAGTATTTGCTCTGTCAGACCCTGCACATCACAGCAGCCTCAAACCTATAGAGGGAAACTAGTTCCCAAACGAAAATCCTTCAAAATTTATTGTGGTGGGTAAACTTTAAAGGTTCGGTGGCTCCTGCCACACATCCTAGAAGGGTTTGCATACTTGAAAACATACCTCACCCCCAATCAGAAACAGAAAACGCGAAAGAGCTGTAAGATACAAAGTGATCAAAATCATGGCCGTGTTATTCACTCCAAGAAAATATCATCTTTAGTTAAAAAATGTAAGTTGCTGGTCAGTTTAATCTTCTAAGCATGAAGGCATACACGGTTGTCAGGTTGAGTTAGAGAGATGAACTTGGACTCTGACATAACTGTGGCTTTGCCAGCTCGTGGTTAGGGTCAGCCTGACTTCCAGTGGCTCCGGGAAGACACAGTCACTCACATTCCTTTCCAACTGTCTGACTCTGAATTCCTGATTCTCAGTTTATTTTCTCTTCATACAGCTCAAGAAACGCAGCATTTGTGTATAATCGCAAAGAGGTGGCAGGGTTGTTTACAGACGTTTTTATTTGTGTTTGTTCACCCCGGTATTTGTTCTTTTCCTATTCCTACCAGTCCACTTGTGTAATTTCTTATTCCAGGGCTTTCGCAGGGGCAGAAGCCGACAGTGCTGGCAGACAGCTACGCTTTCTGTCTTTCTGTGAAGAATCTGAACTCAGAACTGAGTAGAGATGGTGGATAGAGGCGACAGAGGGGGGAACTTGAGGGTAGCATGAGGGAAGAAGAAAACATCGTTTTAGATGTAAAACGGAACACATCCCCATATGCATGAGCCGCGCCCACTCCAAGCAAGGGCCCGCAGGTGGAAAGGCTTGAGGACAAGGATACTTGACTTGCTTTGGGAGACGGGGCCGTGCCCCAGAGCTTCAGCTCTGAAAGCAGCTCCTGCACCCCAGGCTGGACACGGGAGCCACAGAGGGCCACTCAGGAGACGTGCAACTAGCAGGGACCAAACACTGGAGCATCCCAGGTAGTTAGCCCTGCCCAGGGCCGCCCCAAGCCACAGTCCTGCGAGGCGTGCCGGTGGGGAGACTGAGGAAAAATGGCCGAGACTAAGTGTCCTGCCCACTCGCCTCAGAGTCCTGTGCAATTTGACACTGGGAGCATAAATAGTGGGATCTTTTTTACACACTCTATTTTTCCTGATTGAAAATATGTACACAGTATAGGAGTTAAAAAACTCATTATAAATCTGGAAAAGTTGAAAGTTAGAGAACGATTAAAAATCACCCTTTGTCTTGCCTCTAAGACATAGTGATTGCTAATGTTTGGGTGTATTTCTCCCTCGTCCATTTTCTATGCTATATATATTATATTAAATATATTCTCTCTGGTGACAGCCCAGCTGCCTTCCAATTCCTGTTTGTCCGTTTGGATAGTCTCTGGTGTAGAACGCAGCCTGGCAGACCGTTCTGACTGTAAATGGAGGAAAATGACCAGTATCTTCACTGTTGGTTGCAGGCATTTTTACTCCACGCTGCTGAGGTGCTTTTTGACTTTCGCTGCCACTTCAGCAGGGATCTGTGCTTAGATTGGGGAGGGGTTTTCTCCTACCTCTGTCTTTCACTCCTTCCCCACCTCCACCCTCCTTGTGCTTTTACTTGCAAATTTCACCGATCTGCTAACTACCCTAGATGCAGAAGAGCAAGATGAGGAGGTCCTAGGCCAGTGCTGGCACAACCTAACAGCTTGCTTACGCATCTATCTGGCTTGGATGGAAAATTAGAACCACTTTACTCTGCTCCCAGCTGTGCTCCCGGGAGCATCACAGCGGGCTCTGATGGAGGCAGCCTGCTGCGGTGTCCATACCAGACCCCGTGCTCCCTCCCAGCAAGGAGGGTGCTGGCTCGCTTTAAAAAGAGTGTGTTATGTTCCAGGGTGAACCATCTTTATGCTGAACTGTCCCAGAGCTGAGTTGCTGCATCATGGAAAAATACAGACAGGGATTTGTTTTTTCTGGGTGCCCACATCAGTGTGCATAATTGAATTGAGGTCTTTAAAAGTGGACACAGAATGCAATTTGGTCAGATGAGCATTTTAGATTTTAGTAATTAGTACTTAGGTGCTTGAGGAAGGATAGGAGGTATAGGAGGGAGGAAAGTCTGTCTCAGGAGATTAGAGTGATAAGACCTTCGCGTATTTTTATCAGTTCATGTAGAATTTGACATATGGTAAACGGGAAAAGATAGTATTTAAAAACCCCATAAATATACAGGGTTGAAAAAAAAACCAAAGAAAAGAAGGGGAATGCCTGCCAACCCCACTCCCCTCGGCCTCAATAGTAGGAGAGCATAAAAGGGCTGCGTATCCTTGCGAGAACCAGATCCAGTAACAAAGAAAGTCAGCAGTCAAGGCGAGCAGACTGGAGGCTCCCAGCGGCACGTTAATTAATTCCAGCCCATCCTGCCCAAGCTCCCGGGTCTCCTTTTGCATCGCCGGCTGGTCCCTATATTTAGAACCAAGAACTTCGATCACACTACCCACCCTAAGAGAAGCCAAACTCCAGGTTGACTTGATCTGGCACACTCCTTTGTTTTATGGCTTTCTGTCAAAACCCCCAAATTAACGCGATGTTATGTTGACTGTTTTGTTCCTTAATGCAATGAAGCTGTCTTGAAATTACAGTTGGATAGAGCTCTTCAGAAATATGCATTGACATCGTAATCATATCATAATAAAAATGTAATAGAGCCTCAGAGCTTTGTATGGACGTGTCTATTGTCAAGGTATGGCATTAGAAGACTCTTTTGTGGGATTTTTCATGTAATTTTTTACTGAAGTATTTTTTAAAAGCGTCAAGGCAAACATAGTCATCGTAAACAAATAAAATTTGCTTCTGTCACTTAAAAAATGCAACAAATATTTGGTGAGCTATGTGATGAAACTGTTTTATTTGATTTTTGATACTTTTTTTCCCCAAAATGTATGGAACTAACAGTAGGGAAATGCAGATTATAATCTTAATTCTGTCACTATTCACCACTTCTTGTGTGCCACTTCTTGTAATCCTGACATTAGACAATAGTAGTATTTGCCCTGACTCTGAGTCTCATTGTGAGGCCAGTAGACATATTTAATGAGAAAGTGCTTAGAAAACTTAAAAGTATTAAGAAAATACTAAACCCAGAGCAAAGTATTTTGGTAAATGAGTAATAATGGCAGTGTAAAATAGTTCATTTTGACTGGAGCTAATTCAGTATTACAGGAAATTCTAACTATATATCTTCCAAGTAAAAGTTTCCATCTTTCTTTAAGACAGGAAATTGTATCACAATGAAATATGGGGGAAAAGATTTTATTTTTAGTATTAACCAAGGCACGCTAAATCACAGTGTTAACACTCAACAGTGTCTTCAGGTATGTGTGTATATGGGAAAGGCTTACCCTGAACAGGCAGTAGAAGCAAACACATCGTCATCATTTCTTTACCCGACATGATCACAGCCCGAGGGATCTTCTTTCATTAGTTCCATTTTCCTTTTTCTAACCTGGAAGGAGTTAACCATGTTTTCTTCAGTGCAAAGGGAAAAGAGCCTTCTTGTAAAGTCTTTGGAAGGGGGTGTCTAATATTCAGTGCCTTTTGCCTGATGGCAGCTGAGAGATGGCTAGTGATGTCTGTACCAGTGGACATCCACCTTGGGCCAGTGTGGGAACCTTCTAGACAATTCCATGGGTCTTTCCTGGGTACATGCCTGTAGCATGCTCTGGCTGTGGCCCTTTACCCAGGCAGTCATATCTATTGTACTTGCAGGTAGAACATGTAATTCTGTTTTTCTAATTTCTACATGTTTTGTATCATCATACTTAAGTGTAAATTATACGTTGCATGTATGTTGGTTTTCAACAGTTTGTAAAAATTAGTGCTATAGTTTTCTTGAACAAATGATTTGAATCTTGAATGATCAAAAGAAATCCCGGATAATTCTGTAGGCCATGTAAGCCTCCACAGAGAAGAGAGAAGGAAAGTGATTCTGATGCCGTAGAAGCTGCAGACAAACTGCTCAGGAAAATAATAGGACGTTACCATGGCAAGAGCAGAAAGTGATAGAGCTAGAAAGGAAGTGATCATTCTGGGTGGAAGTGGGCAGAAGACAGGCTTCAGGGGGTAGCCTAGGCAGAGATTACAGGGCAAGATTTATCTCCTGTGTTGAGCCAAGCCAGCTCTTTATTGCATATCTGGTATAGTTTGGAGTCTAATATGGTATCATAATTGGGAACAAAGTACTGTTGTTCAGTCAAAACAATTGGCTGGAGAGGTAAAAATGGGTGGAGTTGTAACCACAATAAAGAACCCTAACCTTTGAATGTTTTGCTGGGCTAAATACAGAAGTATATATTTAAATGAAAAAAAGCAGTTGATTTAATTTAAGATGGACACGTTTTTAAATCCCCAAATTATATGAATTGATCAGCATTGAAGTCTTAGATTATGGATTAAATTTTCAGATCATATCTACATGATACCTAAGCACCGGATTAATCCCACACATTCAAATTGATTTGGTAGCTACAATTAGATCAACAACTTATTTTGACTCGTTTGTCAATTGTTTTTAAGCACAAATTTGTTTCTTTTTTAAATCAGTTAATTGGTTCAAAACACTTAAAGCCATTGTGATCTCACTCCTCAAGAGGAAATAACACATGCCCTAAAATTAACGGTACTCATTTATTCACAATAATCCTGTAAGTTTTAGGACAAAACACACCTATGGGAGCATTCGTTAATTCAGAAAGCAGCATTTATTGAGAGTCTGCGGTACAGGACACTGAGATAAGCCTTGGATAATTTTAGCGCATCTGTGCTTATGCCTCCATTTCTAAAATCAATGTTCACTTGGCAACTACGCCAATCATCTTGCACTTTTAAATTTAATTCTGAGGCATTGTCAAATAATGCCATTGGAAAAAATAGCCTATCAAGCCACAAATAAAATTATTTTAAAATCATAGCCCACGGAACTTTTTCCAAGGAACTATCCTTGATTATTACGTCAACAAGAATCCACAAAAGTCACCGATTCCTTGATACATTTTTAAAGTTATATATATAAAATGGGCATATTAATAGAAATGAAAAGAATAATGCAAAGAAACCCCTGTGTGCCTATCATCCTTCTTCAACAATTACCAACCTCTGACCCACCTCATTTCATCCATATCTTCTACCTACTCCCTTTCCAGATTCTTTAAACTGTATTTTGTCTTGTAGAGAAATTATAATATTCACTGCTTACTATTCTCTAGTACTTTTATTTGTAGTAAAATACACATAACATAAAAATTGCCATTGGGGCATTTAGTACATTCACAGTGTTTTGCAATAATCACTACTATCTAGTTTCAGAACACTTTCATCACCCTAGAAGGAAGCCCTGTATCCATTAACCAGTTATTCCCCAATCCTGCCTGCGTTAAACCCCTAGAAACCACAAATCTGTTTTCTGTCTATGAACTTGCTAATTCTGGACATTTTATGTAAATCGAATCATAAAATATGTGGCCTTTTGTGTCTGGCTTCTCTCACTTAACATCATGGTTTCAAGGTTGATCTATGTTGCAGCCTGTGTCAGTACTTCATTTCTTTTCACGGCTGAGTAATATTCCACTGTGTCGATTGGCCACGTTTTGTTTATTTCAGCTGATGGACATTGGTTTGTTTCCAACTTTGGGCTATTTTAATTAGTGCTGCTATTACATTTGTGTGTAAGTTTTCGTTTGAAGACCTGTTTTCAGTTCTTTTGGATATATACTCATAAGTGAAACTGTTGGATTATATGGCATTTCTATGTTTAATTTATCAGGAACTATTCTCCACAGTGGCTACACAGTTCTACACTCCCACCAACAATATAGAAGGGTTCTAATTTCTCCACATCCTCACCAACTCTTGTCTATTTCTCATTATTTATTATTATTATTATAATCATCCCAGTGGGTGTGAAGTGGTATATCATTGTGGTTATGATTTACAGTCTCTGATGGCTAATGATGTCGAATCTCTTTTCATGTCATTACTGGCTATTTATATATTTTCTTTGGAGAATTGTACAAAGACAATTTAGATCCTTTTGCCCATTTGTTAATTGTTAAAAAGGGCAAAACATGTCATTTATTATTGTTAATTAATTATTAAAATGGGCAAAATGAGCCGTTTATTATGGCTCATCTATTTAGATATATTGCCCATTTATTATTTGGATTATCTTTTTATTGTTGAGTTGTAAGAGTTCTTTATATATTCTGGATACTTGGTCTTTACTGGATATATAATTTGTAAATATTTTCTCTCATTCTGTGAGTTATCTTTTCACTTTCTTGGTGTGTCCTTTAAAGCACAAAATTTTAATTTTGATGTAGTCCAATTTATCTATTTTTTTCTTTGGTTGCTTGTGCTTTTGGTGTCATATCTAAGAAACCACTGACTAATATAAGGTCACGCAGCTTTATGCCTATGTGCTCTTCTAACAGTTGTAAGTTTTAGCTCTTAAGTTGAGGTCTTAGATCCATTTTGATATTTTAATGTTTGTATATTTTGGAAGGTAGGAGTCCAACTTCATTCTTCTGCATGTGGATATCAAGTTGTCCCAGCACCATTTCTTTCCCCATTGGATGGTATTATCACCATTGCTGAAAATCAATTTAGTATAAATGTATAGATTATTTCTGGGCTCTCAGTTGTATTTCATTGACCTAAGACTTTTTATTGACTACAGTAATAATTATGTATTTTCCTAAGCAAAATATATCCTGAGCTCTTATTAATATTTCGCATTCAAATTCAGCACAACAAGATTTTTACTCAACTTCATCTGTAACATCTGTATCCCAGCTCCAATGCTGACAACTCTGATTCATAATGATACCAACATAATGACTTACCTGCTTTATTTGACTATTCATATACAAAAACTTTAGAATAACAATATAAAAATTACCACCAACAATATAATTACTAAAAATAGTTTTTGAAATATATTTTCACTCATAAATAATTTCAGCCTGATACATTTTACTTTCAGTACTTTATTTATTTATTTTTTTGAGGTACACAGGCCTCTCACTGTTGTGCCCTCTCCCGTTGCGGAGCACAGGCTCCGGACGCGCAGGCCCAGCGGCCATGGCTCATGGGCCCAGCCGCTCCGCGGCATGTGGGATCTTCCCGGACCGGGTCACGAACCCGCATCCCCTGCATCGGCAGGCCGACTCTCAACCACTGAGCCACCAGGGAAGCCCACTTTTGGTACTTTAGAGATGTTGCTCCATTGTCTCCCAGCCTGCATTGTTTCCAGGGAGAAATCTACCATCATCTTTATTTTTTTCTGCTGCTCATGTAATGTGACTTTTTCTACTCTCTGGTTTTAATAGTTTCTGTTTATCCCTCCAGTTTGATTATGATGTTTCTTGGTGTAGTTGTTTTTATGCTTCTTGCACTTTCACTTGCTCAACTTCTCAGATCTATAGGTTTATAGTTTCAATCAAATTTGGAAAATTTGCAGCCATTATTTTTTAAAATTAATTAATTCTTTTTTATTTTTTATTTTTGGTAGTGTTGGGTCTTTGTTGCTGTGTGCGGGCTTTCTCTAGCTGCGGCCAGCGGGGGCTACTCTTCGTTGCAGTGCACGGACCTCTCACTGCAGTGGCCTCTCTTGTTGCGGAGCACGGGCTCTAGGCACATGGGCCTCAGTAGTTGTGTCCTACGGGCTTAGTTGCTCTGTGGCATGTGGCATCTTCCCGGGCCAGGGATCGAACCAGTGTCCCCTGCATTGGCAGGTGGATTCTTAACCACTGCACCACCAGGGAAGCCCCAACCATTATTTTTTCAAATACCTTTTCTTCATCTCTCCACATCTCCTTTGGAAACTCAAATAACATGCAAATAAGGCCACTTGAGGCTGTTCCACAGCTCACTGATACTTTTTATGTTTTAAAGTTATTTTTTCTTTGTGTGTTTCGCTTTGGAACTATGTTGCTATGTCTTCAAATTTGCTAAAATCTTTGCTAACTTTTCTTCTGCATGTCTAAGATGCTGCTAATCCCATTCAGTGCATTTTTCATCTCAGATAATATGTTTTCATCTCTAGAAGTTTAATTTGAGTCTTATAAAAATATCTTTCCTGTCTCAATTTCAGATATTTCATTTTTCCTCTAGGTTCTTGAACACATGGAATAAAATTATAATTGTTTCAATGTTCTTGTCTACTGACTCTATCGTCGGAATCATTTCTGGGTCAGTTTTGATTGATTGATTTTTTTCCCCTAATTATGGGTTGAATTTTCCTTCTTTGCACACCTGGCAATTTTTGATTCAATGCCTTTCCCTGTGAGTTTTTAATTTTTGGGTGCTGAGTATTTTGTATTCCTGAAAATCTTCTTGAGCTTTGTTCTGGGATGTGGTTAAGTTACTTGGAAATACTTTAATCCTTTTGAATCTTGCTTTTAAACTTTGATTTGGAGGACTAGAGTGATATTTAATCCAGGGCTTATTTTGCCTTACTCCTGAGGCAAAAATCCTGACTGAATACTCAGTATCCATAAATTATGAAATTTTCTACTCAGGTGATGGAAACAGACACTCACCAGTCCTGAGTGAGGAAAAAATCCTAGGATTTTTTTCTGCTCATCTTGTTGAGATGTCTCCCCCTCAACCCTAGTTTCCTCACATGCATGCAATGATCAACACTTAGCTGAATACCCAGAAGGAGCCTCTGCTGAAGACGTAAGGGGCCCCTCTCTAGACCTGTAGGGTTCTCATTCTGTGCACCTGTCCTCTCTTCTTCTCTGTGATGCAAACTCTAACTGCTTTGGCTTTTGTGGTAGATGAAATAATGACTGTTCACCCTTCAAAGACATCTGTATCCTAAGCCCCAGGATTTGTGAAGATGTTACCTTGTATTGCAAAAGGGACTTTGTAGATGAAATTAGACTAAGGATCTTGAGATAGGCAGATTATTCTGAATTTTCCAGGTGGGCCCAGTGCAATTGCATGGATCCTAAGAAAGGGAAGCTGGAGGACCTGAGGTACAGAAAGAGAGACTGGAAGATGCTACACTGGTGACTTCGAAGATGGAGGAATGGACCAACAGCCAAGGGATTCAGGAGGCTTCTTGGAGACGGAAAAGGCAAGGAAACAAATGCTTTCCTAGAGATCCCAGAAAGAACACAGCTGTGCGTGTCCATCTGGGACTTCTGACCTCCAGAATTGTAGATAAATATATTTTTTTGTTTTAAGCCTGTAAATTTGTAGTAATTTGTTGCCAGAGCAGCAGAAAACTAATTTAGTCTCCTGGAACTCCCTGCCCCATCTCCTCAGCTCAGGGGGACAGCTGGGCTCTCAGTGTTTCTCCTCCTTGCACTATGGCCTGGAGGCGCGTAAGCTGGGGTGATTGTACTGCTCACTTCGCTGGTTTCTCATCTCTCGGGGGTCACTATCTTTCACTACCTGATGTCCAATATCTTGAGAATCATTGTTTCCTACACTGCATCCAGGGTTTCAGTTGTTTCAGATGGGAAAGTCTGGTCCCTTTTAGGTCATCATGGCCAGACGTGTGAAGTCACCTGTACGAGTTCCTGTCTATGTGGCTATGCCACCAATTTGACAGACAATGAGATTCATTAAAAAAATTAGTTTCTTTCTATGTTTCTGCTGCTTCTTTATTGAATTTGACTTAATATTGTAAAATATTTTAAAAGTTATTTTAGTTTCTGGCTTATCTTTCCTTGTACAGGATAACCTTTTTGAATGCAGGAAAGATATTCACTCTTTGTCTTATGTCTAAATTCCTAGATCAAAGGAGAGTAATTTTTGATTGCTGAAAAACATCAACACTGTAATATTGTGCTAAAATCTGAAATTATGGGCATAGATTATATCACTTTATAGGAGGGTTGTCATCTAGATTATATCACTTTATAGGAGGGTTGTCATCATTACAGCTGCTTAGAAATATATATTTTTGAAACACTTCCACGCCCCATGGACAAAATATTTCTACATTAGGAATAGCAAACCCTACTCTCTTTAGTAAAAATACCATCTTAATGTCTTTTTAAATGCTTGTCACAACTACAGCATCAGCAGTTAGTATGTTTTTCCTTTTATTGATCAGTCTACCTCTATATGTCCAAGAATGCTTCAACCACTTTGATGGAATTACCCAGTGGGTTCACTCCCATGATCACCCCCTTGGATGTGTCACTAAATAGACCAACACACTCACGTCACTTAGCAATTGACCTATTTGTGAAGGTGGCCGCAGTCATCTTGGTTAGCGCATTGAGCCTGTTAAGGGAATATCAGAGCATGTGAATACCTGGTGCATTTCTACACAGTGATGCTGAGCTTTATTAACTTCATTAACATCATCCTTTATTGAAAAGGATGATGTTAAAATGCATGATTGAATGAGGGAATAAGGACCAATTTAGAAACAAAATAAGCGCTAATCTTTATGTGATTTCAAAAGTTACGCTATTTCATTCATAAACCCTCATTGGTATTCCTATTCCCCAGGTAGTTTTTTTTTTTTAAGTTTTGAATATTTTCTGATAAAATACATACCTATCTGTCTTTTATGCTCCAACTGCTAACTTTTTTTTGAAGAATGTACAGGATGCTTTTCAAGGTACTCTATCTGGAATGATGTGTAAAGAGGAGTGAAGAGTTAATGCCATTTTTAGTACACCAAGGTTGTTAAAATATTCTAAACGATGCTCAAATGCACATTCTGTAAGTAAATGGCAGAAAGCAGTAAAATGCATTATTGATGTTGATGTAACAGAATTTGCATCCTGTCCATTTAAAACCATGGGCTCTTCATTTGTGTTTCAGGAAAAATGAAGAATATTGTCTTTGGAAAAGAATAGAAAAAGGGAGGTACAACCTCTCTGCCAGATGTGATATATGCAGTTAGCCATTAAAGTTACATTCGCTGCTGGTCTGCAAACTCCTGTGTAACCAGTTTGGAGATGCCCCTCATTACTGTGCATTTCGTGTATAATCTGATGGAATCCTTAGAAATTAGCTGTTCATGCTTCCGTCTTATCTTGTGGCTCAGACTCTCATCTTGTTTGAAAGTCAAAGTCAGACCTTCATGGCACCGAGGCAAATCTCTGATCCATGCAGCTCTTAACTGATGCTGAGATGCATGATATTAATTTCTTTCTCACATGGGTTTTAATGTTCTTGGGAATTTGTTTGACAAATTGTTCTAAGTGTAATTTTCAACCAATAAGCTGAAGTCTTATGTAAGCTATTGGATCAGTCTACATTGCACTGAATTTTTGCAAGATCTCACTGAATATTGGCAAATATTACTTTTGAATGCATATTAAAAAGTGCACTTAACCTTTTGTACTCTGATTTGGAAAAGAACCCAAGATGAGTACTCTCCTTTTCCTTAAACATATATTTAAAACTATTCATTACCTTTACGTTTTTCTCCTCCGTGATACATTGGCTGTATTGCTTTAAGAAAAAAGTGAATTTTTAGTTTTGTGCGTGATAACTTCTTGTGCCTACCCACAAACTGTAAAAAAAATTGTAACACTTTAAGTTTTTCTCCAGTGATTTCTGCAAGCTACTTACATCAGCTTCTATCCGTATTACTTTGGTTATCAAAACAGAATTTGGTATAAATTGTACGTATATCTTTAGCGTTATTCAACTCATTTATTATTATTTAACACCATGGTCTTTTGGAATTTCTCGATTTTTGTTTTTATGCTACAATACGGAGTTTGGAGTTCCATAAAAAAATGAGAGAGAGAGAGAGAGAGAGAGAAATTGGAGAGTTCCAAGTAGAACTGTCACAACTATTTGGTGATTAGGACTTATGTAATCAAGAATAAAATATTATTTAGTTTATTTAAGAGAAGGGTATTGTGACGCCAAGGTAATTTCCATCAATACAGGGATTGGAGCCCCCTTTTTGGTTCACTCTCCCCCAAATCGATTCATGTGTCATGGCGCACATGGTATAAGTGATATCTACATGTTCCCTCTTGCATATGCACGTAAATGTACACATCCAGAGCCTGCTTTGGGTAGAACAGTGGTGATTTTGACAATCTATCTGCTTTAATTTTGAGTTCCTTCCTGCTGTTTTGTTTTTTTTTCTTCCATGATTTCCCCCTCATGCTCTTTTTGAGGGATTATTTTAATTACCTCCTGACTAATTACATACTGGGTGCATAGATAAAAAAAGAGATATTGACTAGTTTCCGTGAAGAAAGGGGGTCAGGTTTAAATAACTAAATGAAAAATTTAAGTTAATGGCAAAGAAAACTTTCCACCTCCAGCAGTGTTTTCTTCCATTCAGATTGGGATTTTACCATCTATTCTATTTTTCCGTGGTACCACATCATCACCAGTGGAGAATAAGGATGAAAAGTGTTCTACCTCACCATAAAAAATACATGCTGTCTTATTTACTTTCATATCATTAATTTACTAAATCACTTATTTCGCTCTTGAAATGTTCTGGAAGTGGGAGAAACAAGGCCACTTGCTCCCAAGTTACCTGAAGGAAAATTAGAAAGTGATAGATTCTCACAGTGATGAGAATTGGGGAGAAGTAGTCTCCTGTCCATCCAGTGGGGACATTGTCACACCAGGGAACACGGCTTGCTGAGGACAGCGGGGCCAGATCTCATCACTCTTCTGTCCCCTCCCCAGAGAAACCTCCTGCAGAGCAAAGCCTGGGGAGGTCACATGCAGATAGGAGTCATCGATGGATCACACATACTATTTCCTTGTTCTTACTGAGTTTTCTATTTGGTCCCATTTTGCCGTATTACAAACAGGGACTAAATCTGTCTGTGTCCCAAGTTAGAGTGGCCTTTGTTGCTGTGGGTTCCCCCAGTATTTCCTTTGTTCTCGTCTCCTTTCACCACTCGCCTCTCCTCTATGAATTATCATCGACAGCTTGAATCTGAGGACCCTTGGAGAGTTACGTGGACACAACCGAGATGTGGTCACACAGCTGCCTGGGGGCTGTAATGGGGAGGGGCCACACCCATTGACTTTTGTTCACTTCAAGGGCTAAGAGGCACCCGTCACACGTTACAATAAATTAATCCTGGGCCAATGCTGGGAAAAGTACATGCAGGCCACACTAGTAAAGCTATGAAGTTTTATTGGTGTATGAGCCTCGATTTGAGTTATGAAGGGCATCCCCCAGTCCAACTCAGGTCTCTGAAGGGCCTGAAGCACACGATGGAAGTAGGGTGAGAGCAAGAGCTGAATCCAAAATCTGAACTTGGGAGCTTATGTGAGACATCTCATGAGGATCCTTTTGTTGACTTTTGTTTTTCCTTCCTTTGAAAATAGTCTTAATAAGTTTCTTAAAAATATACATTCCTGGTTAAAAATTCAAACAGCACAGAGAAGCAGAAAGCAAACACTATCACAGGTGACACTCCGCTACCACGAGATGACCACTGTGGACTCCGGATGGACACTATTCCTGACCTCTCTGTGAACACACCCACAGGTACACACACTTACCTAAGTGTACACGCAGAGCACCTGGCAGCAACTTTAGGTTTCTGTGTCAATAATTAGCTACCCCCTTGGGTTAAAACAGCAACATATTTACAGATTTTTGAAAATAAAAATTATTGTTCTCTCTATTTCTATGTCACTATTATGGTAATATTTTAATTGCTAAAGCTTTACTACTCATTTTATTAGCTCCTTTTTTCAAGGCTCTTGATAATGTGAGTTCTGAGAAGGCACACAGCAGAATTGTAAGTAGAATGTCTACTTCACTTGTCACACATAAGGCACTTGATATATGCTTGTTTATATAAAGATATATAGAAACTCCAAGGAGTTATGCTGAATGAACACTGCAAGTCCCTAATCTTCAGGAGAAAAAAACAAGAAAGAGAAGCAGTTGACTGTGATCCATCACATAGGAACGGAGACCAAGAAAGTTAGTCGGTCCCATTAGTTGATTGAGGACTAAATTTGGGGGAAACTTGGTAGCCGATTCACTCCATCATCCCTTCCTCCTGAGACCTCAGTGAGGCCATTTTGGTACCCTCTCCTTATTGGTACTTCTCTCTCTGCCCCAGGACCCCTACATGTCTCTGCATCGAAGATAAAACCATCAGGCTACATGGAGGTTGTACTTGAGATTAGGGAAATTGTATTTGGAGTGACTCTTATTATAATGTTTGATTTCTTCCAATTCTCCATAGCCCTGGTACAGGAACAGAGAAAGTAGATGGTTGGATTGATCTAGAATTGGGTTTTTATCTGTCTGTTTGCTTGTCTTCCTGGAAGATGCAATGGAAGGACAAGTAGACAAGAGATGTATGCCTACTAGCAAAAATGGTCAAACAGATGACTCCTCGGTGTAGGCTACCCTGGAGAGAAAGTGAGGGAAGAACAGAAGTCAGAGGAGTGGAGATTTTGGAGTTGTTAAGAATAGGTAAAGCAGAAATAGAGACCGTGGTCTACAAGCAGAGGAGGTTGCAGTCAGAGGGTGGAACATGTAACTTAAGGATTTCAGGAGTGGACTTGTCCTGGATGCGGACAGGGCTGCAAGTGGACATTGGGGTGTGAATGGTGCCTGTTAAGTCTTGGGAACTGATGGAGCGTTTGGAGGGAGACCTTGATCTCGAAGTGGCAGTTTTCTGCGAATGCAGGAGACTTTCAGTGAAGTTGAGATGGCAGGGAGCCTCCCACATGCAAAAGAAGTCCTCGCCGACCCCAGGGCCCGCGGAAGTCTAAATGCATCCTGGCCTTAGGCTTGAGGTCTACCACTGGTCCAGATTCAGGGCCTCTGTAACCAGTGACCTGCAAAGACAAGGTCTAACACAAAACAGTCCAACACAAGACAGTAACTAGGAACAGGATGTCATAAGTACCCTTGTAGGCAAATGGGGCGAGTTGGTCTTTAGTAAGTCAGTCATTCTTGATGGCGCTCAGCTCATCATCTGAGAGTGGTTCTTGCTCAGAATGCATGTTCGCACTCTGAATTCTTCCAGGCATCTCAAATCAGAATATTGCTATTGAAAAATGCCATAACCTCTGGGGAAATCTTTCACTTTAAAAAAAACAATGGTATTCGATCATTGCAAAGAAAATAATGGGCCCAGAAGGACCCTGGAAAGTCAGCTGACAGTATGCCTAGTGTTGTGACTGTCACATAAGACTTTTGTGAGTGAACTAACTCGAGCATCATATACCACCGATTTCCCTGAATTTGAGACATGTTTCAAAAAAGAGTGATGTTTATATACAAATATTGAATCCGTGAGTTGTACACCTGAAATGAATATAAATTTCTATGTCAATCGCACCTCAATTTAAAACAGAGTGATTGGAAGTTATAAGAAAAACAAATTCCACATGTCACAGTGGTTTGGCAAATGCCATTCCAGCTCTCCCAGTGGAAAAACCAATACTTGCGGCTTTCTCCCCTAGGGAAATCACCCCAGTATCTATTTTTTGTTCATGCTAGAGAAATACACACAAACATTTTTATACTCCTGGATATGATAAAATTATATTATGATACAGTAACTGTAAATGTAATGATAAGGTATTATATTTTAGCAGGTATCTTTATAATTTAGTTTAAATATTTCATATCAACCCACTCTTGGTTGGTTGAAACCTGTCATTTACTTCCAGTGGTAGAATGATCATTGCTTGGGAGTAAACCAAGTTTGTAGTATGTTGGTAAGTGGTCAGGCAGAGAATGGGTCATGGTGAGAGAGTACATTCCCCGTTCTGCTTGCCTTTTACTTTTCCTCCTATTCCCCCTGAGTCTCCCGAATCTGTATGTATGTGCATGCAGGGAGGGCTTGAATTGGAGCTCAGGGTAAGAAAGTCATTATAGGGAATGGGAAAAAAAAAACCCGATGAAGCAAATCTTGTCTTTATCAGACTTACTTATTTCGAGTCACCTGATTTGCTAGTAAGTCTTGGCAAAGTTTCGAAGCTCTCCCTTTGTAAAAGTTCTTTAATCTCTCTTGGAAATTGGAAACTCATGAAAGTTGTACAAGAGCCATGGAGGGGAGAAGCCCAGTGGAAGACAGGGCTTTAGAAAGATGACATAAACAATTGTTAGTGACCAAGAATGACAGTAGCTTTGGGATGAGGTTGGATAATGGTTTCACCCTGTTGGAACATCCCTCTACAGTGTGTTTTTGGGGTGGGTGCCAGGAGAGAGAGCCTGGGGAGGGAAGTGTTCGGGGTTGAGCCCCAAGCCTCTAAGTGGATAAGAGAACGGCGAATCTGCTCAGCAGTGTTATTCCCTGGAAGCGGCAATGTGCCCTTGGAGATCCGCTGCAGAGCTGAGGTTTACAAACAGGGTAAGGAAAGTCACTAAAGAGTGTAGCTCCCTCACTACAAATAACTCAATTTCGTTTCTTTTTATGGCTGAGTAATATTCCATCGTATATATGTGCCACATCTTCTTTACCCATTCATCTGTTGTCATCTCTTTGTAGTGAGGTGGATAGACCTAGAGTCTGTCATACAGAGTGAAGTAAGTCAGAAAGAGAAAAACAAATACTGTATGCTGACACATATATATGGAATCTAAGAAAAAAAAAAAAAGGTCATGAAGAACCTAGGGGTAAGACGGAATAAAGATGCAGACTTACTAGAGAATGGACTCAAGGATACAGGGAGGGGGAATGGTAAGCTGGGACAAAGTGAGAGAGTGGCATGGACATATATACACTACCAAACGTAAAATAGCTAGTGGGAAGCAGCCGCATAGCACAGGGAGATCAGCTCGGTGCTTTGTGACCACCTAGAGGGGTGGGATAGGGAGGGTGAGAGGGAGGGAGACGCAAGAGGGAGGGGATATGGGAACATATGTATAACTGAGTCACTGTGTTATAAAGCAGAAACTAACATACCATTGTAAAGCAATTATACTCCAATAAAGATGTTAAAAAAAAAAAAAAGAGTGTAGCTCCCACCCTGGTGGTGAAGTAATTGGGCCCAAAGTTGCCTGGAGGAGGGTTTTTAGGGAATGTGGGCTTTCTAGGCCATGAAATATAATCCTAATTAAAAGAGTTGTATTGGAAGTTGGCCATGATACAGAGAGGAGGAGGCTTAAAAAAGTGATCACTGTTTAGCCTCACTGTCTACAAATGGCTTGTCTTCGAGGGGAATAAGAGTGAGTGATAGACCCACCTCTCAGATGCAGCTCCCCACCATTTGCAGTTAGTGATCTGTGAAAAACAACAGCCTGTGTTTCTGTTTCCCTCAAACCAAACTTTCTATCCTAAAAAGGTTTTCCAAAACAGGTTTCCACTTGTGCTGGTAAGGACCTTCTTTCTGCCCTGCCCCACCTTGACTCCTGGTTAGTTTGTGTGGAAGGAGGACAGAGCAATGAATAAACAGCTATATCCCAACCTACACAGAGCTGGGGGAGTGAACTTGTGTCCTGAGCCAGATCTGGCGCTCTCAGCTTCTCTCGTCCTCTGTTTCCCCGCCCTCATTCCTGACTCCAAGCACTGTGTTCTAAGAACTGTGATGATATTTACATGGATCACAATGTGTATGATGCCTCCCATGGCTGTTCAGTGCACAACTTGTACAGTTGTACTGTGACTGCCCTGAGAGGGGAGTTTAGGAATCTCCCAACTCCATCCACTCTCCAGAGATAAGTGAGGCTGAACTGAAAAGAAAAAAAAAAAGTTTTAAATAAGATTATTCTAATTATAATAGATACACATCTACTCATTCTTTAAGTAAATATTTATTAAGTGAGCCTCCTCTTGACCAGGGAAGATTTAAGCCCTGGAGGGAGAGATGAACTAGTGTAGGGGAAGATCTGTATTTTAGTGGAAAACTTTGGATTGTCTAGACTCTAGAGGAGTCTAGAGGAGAATTCTCTGAATTATAAGATTTTAATTCTGTGGGAATTATTTTACAACCTTCCAAATTGTATAGGTGATAGAATGCAAAATAATTCTTGTCTATAGACATGGAAATTCTGCCTATAGTGGTTCAGTTGAAACCCTCTTCTCCCCTTGGAAAACCCAATTTTGCACACTTATTTCAACATTCTGTTACTCCATAAATGTTCGTGTTTTTAAAATTTCTTTTTTGAACTACTTATAACATCTGCTTGACTCCCTCGTTGACTGAGTTAAATAAAATATTTAACACATGTTCATTTCACATCTGTAATCACGATTTTACCTTTTTTGAAAGGTATAGGTAATGTCCTCAACCTCATAGAGCAGAAAACTTACCAAAGAAAAGCAAAAGAAGTGAAAAACACGTATCACTTTTAACCTTATCATCCAGAGGAAAACATCCCTGACAAACATTCATAACAAACTTTCATAGCAAACATTCATAACAACGCTATCATAGGCTTCTATTATATTCTAAGGAGTATGCAAACACAGAATTTTCTTTTTGTAAAAGTAGACTTACTCCGCACACAGGGGTCCCTGACATGTTTTTATTTTTATTTATAGCAATATACTGGGTAGTAAGCTTTCTTAATATATCCACAAGCTAGTCTAAGTATCTGAGCTCCAGTTCGCTTTAGGAATCAGCTAAAATAATCATGATTCATTCTGAAACGCAAATGTGGTGTGGGCATTATGGCAGCGAAGGGAGATTGGACACAGAGTAGAAAGGATCTAACAGGATGCAGTAAACACAGGGGTCTGTAGATATGTGGTCTTGGAAAAGATATCAACACTAAGCCAGTACACAACTGGGCTTGCTGCAGGGACCTTATTTTCTCTTTTGGTTTTTACACAACTTGCTGATTTAGTTCATTCAGAAGAGGGGCTTAATCTTTCGCTTTACTTTGGGGAAGAACCTCAATGAGCCCTGTGTGCAGAAATGTGTTATATGTGCAGTATACGTGCATAGGCACAGTTGAGATGTGCATGTACCATACTGAATGTGCCACAAGGAGCGGTTTGACCAGTCAATATTGGACATCTTTGCTTCGAATGCGACATCCAGTTGCTTTGGTGTTTGTTCTAGTAACTATCAATGCAGCAAGGCTGCTGTCCTCTGAGCCTCCCAACATCTTTCCAGAATCCATCAATAGGACATTTTTAGATGCCAGCCATGGTTTATCCAACCCACGTGACTAGTATCAGTGAATGGTCAATGAAAGGGCACGGTTATATCCAAAATATCTTTGACTTCCTTAGAAAACTAAGGTGGGTCTCCTGTTCCAAATTGATCAAGAGCACTTTTGAACTTGTTTTCAGCTTTTATTACCTATTAGAGGCATTGGGCTACAAAGTTTACCTACCATGTGAAGTAATACTGCTTTCTATGTTCCCAACCATTCTTTCAGATCAAAAATTATATTGATGTTCCAGTTTCTTTGGATTTAGAAAGTATCTGAGTTTACCCATTCATTTATCATTTTAAAAACTTACTTTCCCCTTTTACCCTTAATTTTTATCATGTCTTTTTCCTTGTTTCACAATGAATTGTTAACATGCAGGTATCTTTCATTAGCGCCTATGCTCTTAGAAATCAGTGATCGTGCCTTAATCTTCTGTACGCTTCTCGTGAAACCTAGCACACTGTCTGCATACGATAGGTGCACAGGGAAGGTTTGCTGATCTAAACTGATCGATTGATTTGGTAACTAGTATTGAGAATCTGCCTTCCTCTTTCCAGAGTGAGGCCTTTCCTCAATTCTTTAATTCATTTTCCTCTTTTTAAACATTTAGGTGTCCCAGTGTCACAATAGGCCACGGCCTGATTGGCCCTGGGGAGTTCACGTCGCTGTCCCTGAACTGGCCTTCCCAAGATGCAGCAAGGCAGCGGGCCCAGGCCCTCGGGACCCCCTGCAGCCTCCACTTCCCATGCCGAGTCCAAGAGAACCAACCAAAGATGCTGAGGCTGTCCTAGGTCCTAGAACCAACCAAAGATGCTGAGGCTGCCCTAGGTCCTAGAACCAACCAAAGATGCTGAGGCTGCCCTAGGTCCTAGAACCAACCAAAGATGCTGAGGCTGCCCTAGGTCCTAGAACCAACCAAAGATGCTGAGGCTGCCCTAGGTCCTAGAACCAACCAAAGATGCTGAGGCTGCCCTAGGTCCTAGAACCAACCAAAGATGCTGAGGCTGCCCTAGGTCCTAGAACCAACCAAAGATGCTGAGGCTGTCCTATGTCCTAGAACCAACCAAAGATGCTGAGGCTGCCCTAGGTCCTAGAACAAACCAAAGATGCTGAGGCTGCCCTAGGTCCTCCCGATGTCCACTCCTGTAATTATTGAAACTAAGACTCAGCATATTGTAAGATGATCGTTTCTTTGCTTTTAAGCCTGTCTTACAAAATCCTAAATACCCCTTGAAGAAGAACAAATTACTGGAAATTATGCTAGAAGCGATATAGAAGATTCCTTCCACAGAATTTCTTTTTCTAAAGAAAGCTATCAGTGGTTCTAGTCACTTGCTTATTTGAAAAGGACTAGTTTATTTGGAAAAGAAGAGAAAACGTGGGAAGAATTTGGATTAACTGTTGTTTTGTTTCAGAAAATGATATAATACCTTTGCTATCTGCAGACATCAGTGATTTGAGATCCATGGAGGAAATACACAAAGAAGAGTTTGAGTGATTTGGAGCTCTTGGTAGATACACTTCTAAGTTACCTCAAGTGAAATGACCCCTTTTCGTGTAGCTTTGTTGCACGTTCCACCTGGGGACATAGGTCTGGTTCTGCTATGTCTTCTGTTTTCAGTAGGAGTGGGTGGAGTCCAGATGGTGGAGGCTCCACCCGTGGGCTGCAGCAGCTCCGTAGACTCTGGGAAGACTCAGCTCTTCTCCCAAAGTGCAGACAGGTAGGCGCCAGACGCCATGCTTCCTGAGCCCTTCCTGAGCCCTCCCTGAACCCTGGGAATGTTTGAGACTTTGCCCAATACTCTTCTTGTTAGTGTACTTTGCGTTGTCGGACAGCCATTTGGCTAGAAAGATTCAGACAGAAGATAAAACTGTGTCTTGCAGGTGGAAGGCCTGGCATGGGGGGATTAGTTCCATCAGGTCACTGTCACCAGGCCAGGCACCAGCACGCACCAAACTGAGCCTTATAAATTCACTGGATTTTGCAATACACGCGTGTATCGAATCATTATGTTGTAATCTGAGAATAATATAATGTTACATGTCAATTATATCCCAATAAAACAAAACAAAAAACCCGCCAGTGTTTTATATTGTAATCATTCCAACTAAACTTTTAGAAAAGTTAAAAAATATTGCTGAGCTAGGAGAGGACGTTTATTCCTTGGTACGGATACCCGGCTGGAGGGGACACTTTTCATCCAGACTGGACAATTTCTTCTCTAAGTGTTAGGATCCATAATACCCAACATTATGCTGTAGCCATAGTATTTATATTCAACAGACATATTTGGTACATGTAATTAGTGCGATCCTAAATCTTTACGGGCAATATAACCTATAGAACTCTGTAGAGCAAGGTGTCTGCCGGTTGCAGTCCAGAAAGCCATGGCAGCTGCAGCCCCTTGTGGACCCCATTAAATGTAGCACCCTGTGTCTTCACGCTGGTCCCAGCTGCCTCTCAAAATTCAGCCGCAAAGATCTTTAGCTTGTCTTTTTCCTTTCCCACAGCATAAGGAAGTCCCTGATCCTTGCTCTGTCTTTCCGTTGTGGATTTCCAGCAGGAAGAAGGATGGGAGGCAATTCGGGGTGGATGGGAAGGCACACCCGCTATCGCATCCATCAAGCCCACCACAGACCGAGCACGAAATGCACGTCACCACCGAGAGCTGCTCTTCCTCTCGTCTCCTCTCTCTCAAGTTTTAAATTTCCCCAGCTAGTGTAAAACTTAAGAAAGCCCTGGTGCGTACAATAGCATTCTGAAAACAGGAATTTGTGACTGCTCTGAGCCATCACTCACAGCGAGGACCCAGAAACGTGAATTGTGGGAGGAACACACAGCGGCCCCTCTCTTTTTTACTGGGAATTTATTACAGGCGGGTCATTATTTACAAAGCACCATTCACGTCCTCTAAAGAACCGATAAACTGGTTGCTGAATATGCATTTTGCTCTGTGGTGAGCACAGATGTTTCCAGCTCGTATCCATTTCATTTAATTCCTTCTCTCCCTCTCTCTCTTGTTCCCCCCCCCCCAAATTCTATCTTGCTGTTTCTGTAGCAGCTGGGTAACTACTTGCACGGCTTCGGTTTGGAAATCACTCCCCTCATATTTATGATCATTGGTGCCATTCACGTTGCTCCACTTAAGGGTCTGTCAGCATTTCCCTGAAAAGCTACCATTTCTGTGAGTTCAAAACCAAGCTGGTGAAGTTTTCTGTGGGTTAAATGTTGGGCATATGAGGTCCCAGTTTGGGATGGAATCATTTTAACAAAGTGTGGAAATAAAATCAGTTAGGATGTTTTAGTGTTACGGGTATGCAAGCTGAAAGAAAAGGGGGGTCAGATCATTGGTTTCAAAAGCTGTTTTGTATTTCTCTAGATTAAATATATACTGCCTTTTTGAACTAAACTTATTTTTGTTAGTAGTTTGGGGTTTTTTTTACCATTCATCTTTAAACCTCCCTAAAGTTTGGTGGAAAGGAGGAAAATTGGCAAGGATAACTGAGTGACTACTCTCAGAGGCGGGTTTTACATCACAAACTTTGGGTGACAGGCCCGCCCTGAATGGTCTGTATCACCTCTGCGCTAGCACACTGTGAGGCACCCACACCCCGCCTCCCCTCCCTGTGTCTCAGCCCAGCTGCCTCCAGTGTGGCAGACAGTCAATGCCTAGTGGCTGATTGAACTCTATCATGACTATATTTTCTATATCCAGATACTTTAGTACTTAATTTTACCATAATATATATACATATTATATTTATATATATATATATAAAACATTACTATTCTATGCATGTATCACTGTTTTTCCAAGTCAATCTCTTTCTGGTGAGGACTGTAGAGCAACAGGCTAACGAACATCTCTTAAGCACTTGCTATATGCCAGGTACACTGTTAGGCGTTTCCATGCGTATTTTCTCATTTCACCTTCACAAAATGATACCACACAGTAAATCAGGGGCCAGCACTCTGCAAGTGCGGTAAAGACCCCTTTCTACAGAGCCAGGAGCAGAGAAGATGTTCTGCAGATACATCTGCAATTTTTATTTCAGTAATTATTTGCAGGTAATGTGAAGCCAACCAATTTACTCTACAAAAAGCAAGAAATAGAAACAAGAGACGCATCTCGTGAGAAACTCTTGTTTCTGACTTAAGGGACCTCTCTAACCTCTGAAGTTCTCTTAATACTTAGAACTAGAATGAAACAGCCATGCCAAAACGAACCCCAATAGTATGTGAGTAAGAATTTCTGAGAACCAGCTCATCTTACTTCAGGTGAATAAATTGAAAACATAGATTTCAGTTTTCACAGAGTTTCTGTACTTTATTACCAATGCATTTCCTAACCCCGATTCTACATTAAGATGGTCAGTTTTGGCATGAGCAGAGGTCACCTTTCTATGAGTATGGTCACATTCCATGAGTGCTGAGATTATTAACGAAGTATTAATGGAGGATTAGTGGAGGATGGTCGTGCTAAATACTTATTGAATGGAGAGAGTACACCGCACAGATTTAGATGTTCAAATTATTCTGGATTTATGGTCATCTTAGCACTCATTTTCATAAGAAATTGAAATAACTCTTTTAACTTGATTAAAAGCGGTCAAGTTTACATTTTAAAAACATCTAATTTATAACTTTCACTGATATTCATTAACCTTGAAAAAGGCTTTCAGATTGTATTATATTTGTGGAGGGTCCTCAAATGTATGTTCCTGAGATAATCGGGGCTTTTAAAATCTCTCTTCCATTTGAGCGATGGCCTCTAACTCTGTCTTGTCTCAGATGGTCTTTGGAGCAGGAATAGCCTTTTGTCTACTCTGTCTTGAATGTCCTCCTTACCTCAGGGAAATTTCTCATTTTCTGTTTCTGTTAAGCAAACATCAGAAACAGATGAAAAAAACCTTTCACTCCTATGCCAAAAATAAAGTAACATTAACGAGGTGGCTTAAACCTCTAAATCCCAGGGCATTCACTGACCGAAAACTGACACTTCATCCTTCACCCGCCAGGACGTACCTGGACATTTCCCAGGATGGAATTCTCTCCGCTGAGGGTGATTTCACCTTCGGTAGGAAACTGGATAGGGCAAGTCTGCTCACGAGAGATTCTCTTCCTTTTCCTCCCTCCCACTCTTACTCAGGTCCCGTGACTCTCCAGCCCTCTGTTCTCTTTTCTTGAGTCCCTTCTTCCTCTTTCCTCAGGCTGTCTCTTATCAACTTTATGTTCAATATGTCAAAAAGAGAAAATAGTCATTCAGTCACTCTTAATTAATATGTATACATTCATTAAACGACAATTTTGCTTGAGGGTTTTTTGTTTGTTGTCCTTTGTTTACTTGTTTTTTCTCCTTTTAAACCCTCCAATATTTTGGTTTTTCAAATTTTCAACTCTATAGGCTATTAATTAAATCTAGGAGTGAATGATAATAACACTAACGTTTGTGTTAAGAATATTGTAATTATGCAAAAACTCGGTACAGTAGATGGCAGTTGACAGGTTGATTTCAGTCTACCGTGTGAATGAGATAGAATTTCAAATTGTTTTCTGTTCGTTGTCTTTTGTCCAGGAAAGGTGCACGAGAGTTAACTAATCTGATTTATATACCATAAATGATCATTGTATCAAAAATGGAGTTTACTAGTTCCTTTATTTGTTCTATTGTTTGGTGAAATTGATTTCAGTAATAGTATTTTTTTTTAAACCCTCTGTTCATAGAAGAATAATGAAGCATCATAACGGCTTCTAGTTAAAATGGTGCCTGCCTAGCAGCTGCCAACTCAGCACCTTCCATTGTGCTACAAAAGCTCCTACAAGGAAACAAAGAAGACAAAACCCCACAACATCAAAAAGTCGTCAAGTCAGCGGAATATTATTCAGCCTTAAATAGGAGATTCTGACATATGCTAAAACATAGATGAATCTTGAGGTCTTTATGCTGAGTGAAATAAATCAGTCCCAAAGGGAAAAATACTGTATGTTTCCATTTATATGAGGTAGCTTGAGCAGTCAGGTTCATAGAGACAGAAAGAAGAATAAACAGAGAATCGGCAAGCATATATAAGAACTCAACAGCACAATTAAGCAACAGGATCTAATTTAGATTTATAGAATACGCCACCCCAAAAACCGCAGAATATACGTTCTTTTCAAGTACCCCAGAATATATACCAAGATAGACCATATCTTGGGCCATAAAAATCTGTGACATATTTAAAATGATTAAAGTTATACACAGTGAGTTCAGCAAGGTTACAGAACAAAAGACCAGCAGACAAAGGTCAATTCTATATCTGCACATGAGCAACACACACTTAGAGAGCAAACTTAGAAATACAGTCCCTTTTATAGTTGCTTAATAAGAGTAAAATATTTGGTTGTAAATCTAAAAAAAAAAGAAAGCACATACACAGACCTTGTGTGTTGAAAAACTACAAAACACTGATAAAAGGAAGGGCTAAGTAAATTGACAGACATACCGTGTTCATGGATTGGAATACTTGACCTAGTAAAGATGTCAGTTCTCTCCAAAAGGATCTACAGATTAATGAAATTCATGTCAAAATCAATTAAAATGTTTTTAGATAGAGATAATATTAGTATAAAATTTATATAGAAAGGCAAACTAACTAAAATAGCAAAAACAATCTTGAATAAGAATAATACCTTTTGAGAAGTCACTCTACCCAAATTTAATATTTATTCTATAGCTACAGTAATCTAGACTGTGTAGTATTGGTGGAGAGACAGACACGTAGATCAGTGGAACAGAATAGAGAACCAGAAATGCCTCCACACACAGATAACCAATTGACTTTTGACAAAGATATAAAAGTAACTCAGTGGAGGAGTTCCAAAGTTGGAACAATCAAATATCAATAATCAAAATAATTCAAAACCTTCGAGATTAGGGTTAGGTGAAGAGTTTTTAGACATGACACCAAAAGCACAATCCATAAAACAAAAAGTGATCCATAAATTGGACTTCACCAAACTTTTTTTATAAAAGGTTTTCTCTGCAAAAGACCTGATTAAGGGGGATCAAAAGCCAAGCCACAGACTGGGAAAATACATTTGCAAAACATATATCTGAAACAGGATTCGTATCTAGAATATGTAAAGAACTCAAAATTCAACAAAGTCACACAATTCCAATTTTTTTTGGCAAGGGGCAAAAGACATGAAGAGACATCTACTGAAGAGGATATACATATGGCAAATAAGCACACATAAAAATTTCCTACATCACTAGCCATGAGAGACAGACAAATTAAGGCCACAAGGAGAAATCACTACATATTAGAACAGCTAAAACAGTACAAAATGACAATACGAAACGCTGGCGGGGATGCAAAGAAAGTGATCTCTTATACACTGCTTGTGGGCTTGTGGGAATGTAAAATGATACAGCCGCTCTGCAAAATAATTTGGCATTTTCTTAAAAAAGCTAAATGTATATTACTATATATCCTAGCAATTGTACTCCCATCCCAGAGAAACAAAAATTTGTCTACACAAAAACCTGACCATGGTTGCTTACAGCAGTTTTATTTGCAATAGCTAAAAATTGGAAACAACCCAAATTTCCAACAAGAAGTGAATAATTAACCAAACTATGGTACATCCATAGCACTGAATATTACAGCAATAAAAAGAAACAAATGATTGCATGTGCAGTAACTTGGATGGATCTCAAAGACGTTATAGTGAGCAAAACAAGTCAGTCTCAAAAGGTTACATAGTATATGATTTATATACCATTCTTGAAATGACCAAATTATATTGCAGAGATGGAACACAGATTAGTGGTAGTCAAGGGTTAGGGATAGTGAGGGACTGAGTGGTTTGGCATGAAGCTGTAGCAGAGGAGATATCTTTGTGGTTACGGAAGAGTTCTGAGTGTGGTGGTGGTTATACGAGTCTACACACATGATAAATAACAAAGAACTATACAAGCACATTGTACTAAGGCCAATTTCCTGGCTTTAATAGTGTGTGATAGTTACGTAAGATGTAATTGACAGGAGAAACTGGGGAAAAGATACACAATACCTCTGTATTATTTTTGCAACTTCCTGTGAATTTATAGTTCTTTCAAAATTAAAAAGTTAAAACACACACATGCAAACCAAAAGTCAGCATTATACTTAATGGTAAAACACTGGAAAAATTCCCATTAAAATCATGCATGAGACAATTTTTTTTTTGCTATCAACCTTATTCTTCTAATTCGAGCTGGAAGTTATAGCTGGTGCAGAGGAAAGAAAAAATATTATTGGAAAGAGACCCAATAATTTTTTGAAATCTCTATAATTATATGACTGTAATACCAAAGTAATCTAAAAAAATCTTAAAAAGCAAGGTGATGTTATGTTAAATAAATACAAAAATACTTTACACTGGTAATAATAAGCTTGAAATATGTATGACAACAAAACATTTTAATATATCAAAAGAAAATGTCTCACCTTAAGAAAAATTTTAGTGAAATAAATTTAAGAACATGACTCTACTTAGTGATATAAAGATAATTTAAAAGTAAAATACACCAAAGTTTACATACTGTATGATTCCATTTATACAACAATGAAAAAGAAATAAAATATGTTTATAGATACCAAATTATCAGTGTAAATAAAACAATTTTCCTCAGTGAAGTTTTAGTGTAATACTGATGGAATTTTCTTAGAAACTCAGCAAATGATCCTAAAATAATCTGAAAAAATAAATTATAAGAATGATTTTGACAGCTTTATTGAAGTCTACTTTGCATACCATAAAATTCTCTCATTTTAAGTGTACAATTCAATGATTTTTACTAAGCTTACAGAACTGTGCAGCCACCACCAAAATCTAGCTTTAGAAACTTTCCATCACAGCAAGAAGAAAGGCCGTGCCCACGTTTAGTCACTGTCTTTCACCATCCCGGCTGCACAAAACCACGAATTTACTTTCTGTTGCTACAGATTTCCCTATTCCAGACATTTCAGGTAAGTGGAATCATATAATATGTGGCCTTTTGTGTCTGGCTTCTTTCACTCAGCAACATGTTTTCAAGGTTCATCCCCCTTGTAGTATGTGTCAGAACTTCATCCCTTTACAGTGCTGAGTAATTTTCTGCTCTATGGATATACTGCATCTTGTTTATCCATTCAAGTTGGATGGACATTTGAGTTGTTTGCATCTTTTAGCTGTTATAAATCATGCTGCTATAGATGTTTGCATTCCAGTCTCTGTGTCCACATATGCTTTCATTTCTCTTGGGTAAGTACTTAGGAATGAAATTGCTCGGTCATACAGTAAATCTACGTTGAGCGTTTTAAGAGACAACCTTTCCCAAAGTGGCTGCACCATTTTGTGAAAATAATTTTTTAAATGTTTAAAAAAAAATCATGGGAAATGACCTATCAGACATAATAAAGCTAATATATTATATTATATAAATTTGTAGAGTATATATTATAAATTACATTATAAAGCTAATGTAATAATGAAGAGAGTTTGTTAATTGTACAACAAACACAAACAGATTTGTAGACTCGAGTATATTGTCCAAAAAAAGACCCAGATACACCAGATTTTGTGGTGAAGAAAACATTGTAAACCACTGTGGAAAAAATGGATTGCTCAACCAATTTTGCTACTAAATTTGGAAAAAATTATGTGCTATTTGAGGGAAAAAATCAAGTTAGGATCTCACATTGCTCTATACACTGAAATAAATTTATAATAGATTAATGAAATAAATATTAAAAAAGATACCAAAACACAAGAAGATTTTTCTGCCAATTTTCTACAAAATTACCTTGAGAGGGAGCAGACTTTCCAGAGAATAAGTGAATAGAGTAAATGACAAATGAAAGAGTGAGTTTTCTCTCTATGTGAATTTACTCATCAAAAATACCAACAAATGTCACATACAAAATTATGGCAACCTAGAAACTAGATAAAATGCAGCCTTGATGACCGTAAAATATCTATTAACCTTAATAACACAAAGAATGTGTCCAAATCTTGAAGAAAAAATATTAGCATCCTATTTTTAAAAAAATAACAGCATACAATTTGCAAAATGAATTCAAATTGAAAACAAAAAATAATAAAAGTGTTCAACCCCTTTGGTATCAAATTAAATTAAAAATAGTATTTTTTCACCTATAATATAGGCTAATCTGTTTATAAATTTTGAAGAAAATACTCCTTGCTGGTGAGGGTGCAGTGAAATGGACTTTTTCATACATGTGAGAGGGAGGGTAAATTTCTAATATCGAGACATTGCCTTAAGAACGTTCATTCTTTTTAACTCAATAATTTCACACCTAGGAATGTATCCTAAAGATATTACCCGAAATGTGCTCGAGGATTTATGTACAGGGATAGTTATTGTAGCCTGGTTTATGAGAGGAAACTCGAAACCATCTGATTATCCAAGATTAGGAAAATGGGAAAATAAATTATAGTACACGCATTAAAAATATTTTGAAGCTGTTAACCATCATGCTTTCAAAGAACACTTTGTGCCATATTAAAATTCTCACAATGTAACATTAAATAAAACCAATATACATTATATAGTATGATCCTCGCTTTATAAAATAAAATTGTATTCCTATTTACCTTTACTTTCTTTTTGATCAACTCTGATAAACATAGAAATAAATCTTCTACAACAGTGACTCTTCCTGGGAGGAAGAACTGCGGATAATTTTTACCTTCTCTATATTTTTCTCTATTTTCCAAATTTTGCACAATAAACACGTGTTGCTTTTTACCAGAAAAAGAAGGTTATGGGTAGAAAATAATCATCTTGCGAGCTCTTTTAAGGCACACGTGCCTTTTTCTCTGAACCTTCTTGGAAAATTACAAAAGAAAATGAGATCTCCTTAAGCCCTGACAAATCAGGAAAGGCACAAAGCATAAATGTAATTAAGGAGCTACAGAAGCTAAATAAAAGTTTGGCTCAGATGGAAAGGAGCAAGGAGGCGGGAGGGGGACCAGTTTTCATTACTGGTGCATGTTTGCACCGGGGGGCGTTTTATTTTCTGTGTTTGTTTATTTTTTTTTTAATGCTGTGGCCGAGGCTCCCTGGCTGCTCTTCCCACACTTGCTTTTGTTTTTCTCTCGGTTTCACACCATTTAATGCCCCAGCAATGCTTATTGCTAGCATGTGTGGGTCGGCTGTGTGCTTTTTATCCTGAAGACTTTCATGTGGCCCATGGGCACCACCTTTTCTCCATTCTTGCTGTGTTTGCGGGTGAAATGTGTGCAGAAAGCCCACCAGCGCTGGTTTTGCAGGAGGAGGGATGGCTGCCTCTGTAGATCTTCATCAGCGCCAGGTCTTGTGTTCCGCACAGTGAGACTGCTGACCACACTGGTGGGAATGACCCCGTCCCCGAGGCCACTCATATTTAGTAAGTCCAAAGCACACCCTTTAACCAGGACCCCCCAGCTTGTAAATCGTAGGCACGCCAGGAATTCCTGAGCACATTTGGACATCCTCCCTCTTTCCCTCCTCCCACCCCTGGGGGTGATGCTGACCTGGGACCCCTGGCTCAGAACCTGGCATGTAGCGCTGTCCAGGCTCCAGCCCTAATGAGACTGGCCGTGACACCCCCGGAGACCGAGGGCGGAGGGTCTGGGCACTAGCTAGCCCTGCCCGGCCTCCACTCTCGGGGAACATCCTCTGGCAGCAGAAAGCAAAGCGTGTGCCTATGATTCTGACGGCTTTTATTTGGGGGATGCTGCACCTTAGTTGCAGGTGGGACTCCAGGTGGGCGTCCACGAAGGGCATCTGCTGATGATTTTGGAGGGTCGCTGTCACGAGGCCGAGCAGGTAGAGGGGCAGGCAGGAGCGGAGGCTCCTGAGGAAGGAATCCAGAGAGAACTTGTCTCTCATTTTCTGCTCCAGGTCGGTGTCCGTCTGCGGGACTGACCCCGGGATGCTCACATAACCTGGTCTGCGTTCCCAAGTGCGTCTTCCTTCTTCAGAGCTCCCGCCACACAGGCTTTGATTATAAGACAGGGAGGTTCTGAGGGCAGGGCTTCCCTGCAGCTGTAGCCACAACAGAAATACATTTTGAAAAATCAGTTTTAATAAAGCCCCAGCCTTGACCCCAGAAACGTAAGTATTTATATTATTGACTTCTGTATGAGGTGATTTGTTAGAAGGGGAAAAAAAAAAGTCTTTCTGCTCCTGTCTTGAGACCTGAGGAAAAGAATAACGAAAATTAGAGAAACTGGGGTTATAAACACAGTGAGTAGAATAAAGCAAAATACCTCTGGGGTCTTCATCTGCCACGGTAGTCATTTCATATCTCATCTGTTATATGGATGTGATCGTTTTTTTCCTTTTTGATAGTATCGTTATGTAGACACTACAGATTCAATTCCATTTACAAGTCAATGGTGTGAGATTTTATGACAATTCTTTTTTAGTGGGTTGATTCTGCGTGATCCTTTTCAGTATAAGGGGAAAAAAAATTTAAACGGCAAACCTAAGTGGTTGTCTTTTCGAACTCTCCATAGAAGGGTCTGAACTCACTGGACATTTTTTATTGCAAGTCTGGCTTTATGTGCATTGGGAATGCCTGAAAATCAGGTCTGGTTAGCCTCGCTTTCAAGGAGACAATAATTCATAAATTTAAGGGCCTGGAGCTTGCAATGCACAAACATTTTGTGTGCCATGTAGGGGAACTTTGGATCCAATTTTGAAACGGGAAGGAAAAGTAAAAAACTCAAAAGAGCGCTTATTAGATCCAGGCTGTGACTCCATCTAGGGCAGTGACAAAGGGGTCTTTGAAAGGTGTGTGATTAAATACCTCCGGCAGACAGACCACGATATGAGTGTCCAGAGTTAAAAACAAGCAAAGCAGACAAACAAAACTCTAAGAACCATGGGATTTCGGTGATGAAAGGAAGCACAGTCTGGGTGTTATAGGTTGAATTGTGTCCCCCACTTCAAATTCATAGGTTGGAATCTTAACCCCTCGGACCTCAGAATGTGACTGCATTTAGAAATAGAGTCTTTTAAAGACAATTAAGTTAAAAGGAGGGTGAGCCCCAATCCTATCTGACCAGTGTCTTTATGAGAGGAGGAAATTTGGACACAGACACACACAGAGGGAAGAGGATTGAAGAGATAAGGAGAAGATGGCCGGCACGCAAAGATATCCTGATTCCGGTGACTAGAGTCACAGCAAGGAAGTGCCCCAGGACTTCAGAGATGGAGTAAACAATTCGGCCTCAAAGACAGGACAAGTGACAAGAAAAGGTGGCCACTGGGGGGCTCCAGGAATGGCTGGAATCCACTGGGAACTTGGAGAACTGAGTTTGCAGAGAGAAGGAGTGATGGGGACCAAGGAAGGAGGAAACTTCTAGAACAAAGGACAGTGGCTTCTAGCAGGACAGGGATGTGCAGAATTTGAAGTTCTAATGATGGTGAATTCCTGTTATAGTTTCAGTTCTCTTCGTTGACGAGGTTGGCCCCAAATTTATTTTTATGACTTTTAGAGGTATTTTCGATGGAAAGAAAAATTAAATCCAATGAGTTAATTGACTGTTTTTACACTTGTAGAAAAATTTAATAATTTCCATGAAACTGGAATTTAAAACAGATTTTTTTCAAAACAAGGCTTGGAGTTTTAGGAGAACATTGACATTTTTTCCCTAATAAAAAATTACAGTATTGTTACTTGTGCCAAAGAGTATTTCTTTAATGAAGGAACTGAGTACATTATTGAGTGACGCGGTTAGATGTTTCCATGACTAATGAATTATGTTATTGATTTCCAACTCAGGGGTGGTGGTTTTCAGGCTGTTTCTGGACATTTCACTTCTTTATTTACCTTCCTGGGTCTTTTATCTTTTGGTTATGGAAATTTGACTAAAGAGCTGCCCAAATCTCTTTTATGGAGGCATCTTGGAGGGTAGGAATGCACACTGACAAATGTCTTTAAAAGCTTGTATGTTTGGGCTTGGAATAGGATCCCTAAAAAGCATCATTAATTATACGTGTGTTGTTATGTTTTCAATTCTTAGTTGACATTTTATGCTTGACAAGTTTTCTCACTTGGAGGCATGTTTCACAATCAACATGGAGTCCCTGCCACTTGCATCCCTGGTGGGCACACCTCTGTGTGCCCTGGAAGCTGTGCCCCTACTTCAGTGAGAACAGGGGGCTGCCACTGTGACTCTGTGGCAGCCCAGTAATGACCACCCAGGGCTGAGGAGGAGGGGGGAGGGGGAGGAGGGGGGGAGGCCTGGCAGAATTTGCTGAGTCAGTTTCCAAACCCTCCTTCTCCCCTCCCCCAACCCCCAGCCATGCCCCTCTCTGCTCACCATCTCCTCGGATTGTTACTTCCAGACGTTCCTTGAAGGAAGGGGTGAGGCTGCCTTGTGGACTTCTGTTTCTCCCTCCTTCTCCACCATAATACCTTCTCTGGTTGTAAGTCACACTCATCTTTCTCGAATTCTCTGTTGCTCACCCCACAAAACACACAGATTCCCCCAATGCCTGTCCCTCTGGAACCTCGGACTGGGACCCGATGTGGAAATCATGTCTTTGAAGATATAATTCATTAAAATGAGGTTATACTGGATTAGGACAGGGTCTAATCCAGTGACCGGGGTCCATATAAGGAGAGGAGAAAACAGAGACACAGAGGAGCAGGACCATGTGAAGACAGAGGCTGAGTTTGGAGAGCTGCGGCCACAAGTCAAGCTTCTGGGACCACGAGAAGCTGGGGGAGGCAAGGAAGGATTCTCCCCTGGAGCCTTTGGAGGGAGTGCAGCCCTGCTGATGCCTTGGTTTCAGACTGCTGGCCTCCAGCACCGAGAGGATACGTATCTGTCATTTATGCCATCACCATGCAGTGGCTGGTCCCAGAAGCCGTAGGCACCCAGGAGTGGGAACGGCATGATATCTTCGTTTCCCGCAGCGGCCGTGAGCTACTCGGCGTGCCCTCTTGGACAGCACCAGATGGAGAGCCTCGTGTGTCCCAGGCCCTGACCCACACGAGGGATGTGTGCACAGCCATGACCCCCACGCTGACCAGGCCTGCTCTTCTCGGGTTCCTCACTCCCCACAATCTCTCCAAGAGGCCGACAGCCTCCCTGGGTCCGAGAGCTGGGTTCTACAAGGCCGGCGGTGTCCAGCTGGAGAGGAACTGGCTTCACAAGGGTAGGAAGTATCCCTCATTCTCTCACCTGTGAAATCAGGGATGGTAGCGACATCACATGGCCACCCCTGCTCCACCTCTTCCTGCAGGTACCAGCGCTCAGTTACGTGCTTTCTGTTTCCAGTCTGCTTTAGTGGAGGCAGGAAATGCCTGGGTCCAGAGAAGGGACCAACATAATGAGACACTCCATACACCCGGCAGCCTCCTCCACCCTCTTTGTTTCTTGGTGCTTCTCATGCTCTGGGAGCTCGGGGGGCCGGCTCTTGCTTCTACAAAAGTGCTTGGATTTTGCCTTGTGGTTGGCAAGTTGGAGGCCAAGCCTCTCTCTTCTTCCTGTGAGGACCTGCAAGAAGGAACAGAGAGGGCTTCCCTGGTGGTGCAGTGGTTGAGAATCTGCCCGCCAATGCAGGGGACACGGGTTTCAGCCCTGGTCCGGGAAGATCCCTGCACTCTAGAGCCCATGAGCTACAACTACTGAGCCTGCGCTCTAGAGCCTGTGAGCCACAACTACTGAGCCCACGTGACAACTACTGAGCCTGCGCTCTAGAGCCCGCAAGCCACAACTCCTGAAGCCCATGCACCTAGAGCCCATGCTTGGCAGCAAGAGAAGCCACCGCAATGAGAAGCTCGCGCACCGCAACGAAGAGTAGGCTCCACTCACCGCAACTAGAGAAAGCCCGCGCACAGCAACAAAGACCCAGCACAGCCAAAAATAAGTAAATAAAATAAATAAATTTTTTAAAAAGTTAAAAAAAAGAAGGAACAGAGAGCAGAGCTCAGATGGGGCTCCAGGCCCAGGCCGCCCTGATGGGTCTTGACACTGTTCCCAGAACCGCGCCGTGTGTGAACCTTGGCAACATTACTTCTGACACAGACATGGTCATAGTGCCTGTCTTTCAGGTGGCTTTCAAAATTATTATTATGTTTTAATTTTATTTTTTTGTGCTAAGAACGCTTAATGTGAGATCTACCCTCAAAACACAATTTTACGTGTACAACACAGTACT